>NW_026055138.1:14159-520715 GCF_022829205.1 Neoarthrinium moseri
CATTTGCTTCAACTGCCTTCAGCAGTTTGTGTCGTATTTTCTCTTTTTTTTCCTCCCCTTCTCCTCCCTCCCTTTTTTCCTTTTCCTCCCTCTTTTCTTTTCCTTCCCCCTCCTCCTCCCCCCTCCTCCCCCCCAGGCCGCCCCAAATCCCACCGAATTGGACGAGCTGCAGGGCACGGCATAGCGCTAGGACCAAAGGAGCAATAGCCAGCCTCTCGTGCCACGGAGCGAGTCGCTTTCTCTCCAGGCCCCCGGGGTCCGCAATCAGCGGCCAGCGCTAGCCCCAACGCTCTTCTTCTAGTAACGTCGTTATGTACACGGAGCAATGCGACTAGTTGGCTCGCAACCTAGCTAGCAGCTGGAATCTCGGCCCAGGGTCGCGTCGAAACACCCTCCCCCCCCCGGCGAGCACGCATCGCATCGCAACGCTGGCTGGCACTGGCACTGGCACCTCGCCTGCCCTGCGCGCGCCTGTGTCCTGTCCCTTGTTTCCCGGCGCCAGCCTCTGGCTACCGACCTGCCCTGGTCGGCTCTCGTTCCCTTTGGACACCCTGGGCGGCGCGGGTTCGGATTGCCCTCCCCCTGCTCCTGCTTCCTGCTCTGGGTGGGCTCCATAAAATCCTCAAATTAAAATCAAATCAAAATGGCAGAGGCACAGGAACAGCCACAGGCACAGGCACAGGCGCTGGCACAGGCTCAACCTCAAGCTCAGCCTGAACGTGAACGTGGGCGTCGACCTGGACCTGGACCTGGACCTGAACCTGAATCTGGACTTGAATCTGAACCTGAACCTGTCACCGCAGCTGTAGCCAGCGAGGACACAAGTACCACCACTACCACCATCAGCAGCGGCCGCCATGGCTCCCCATCAGCTGTTGTGAGTCCCAAGTTGGCCACCGCCGCTCAGCAGTTTGATCCTTCCATCCTGGAGAGGACCCCGTCACAGCCGTCACACGCCCGGGGCGCGAGCGGGACACACACCAAACCTCCCTCACGGACGGACACACAGCACGGCCAGAACCAGGACCAGAACCAGAGCAAGGACCAGAACCAGGACCGGGCGCGAGCACATGTTTACGGCGGGCGAGGACAAGAAGAGCAACAGGAACGGCAACAGCACCAGCCACGAACGGAGGATAGAGAGCCGGTGACGCATACGCCGGCGCCGCAAGGAGCGACTGAGGCCGTGGTTGGGGGAAAGGGAGCAGTACCAGAAGCAGAGGCAGAGCGAGGAGCGGGAGCAGTAGCCCACGAAAGTGCTCATAATCCAGCGGCCGACGCGACCACCTTGGTTCCGACATCATCACTGCCGTCGGGACACTTCTCGCAGGCGCCTGGTGCCGCCCACTCTAATACTACGGTGCCTACCTCTACAGTCGCTACCGATCTACACTCTTTGATATCGACGCCGGCGCCAGCTTCAAGCCACGGTGCGCCGGCCGACACTCTCAGCCAGCAGCACAACGGCTCGACACGGCGATCGCCCGCGCCTGCTGCCGCCGCCATGTCCAACCCGCCGCAGCATCCAGGGCACCCTCGGCCGCCCGTCGGCTTCCCGAGCCCGACGTACAGCTCTCCAGGCATGAACGCGCATTATGGGTACGCCAACGCGCCTGGGCAGCCGGGAGATTTGTACCGAGGAAGTCCCAGCACGCCCGGGGGGAGCAATCATCCCATGTCTCTGCCGAGCATGCGCACGTTCGACCCTGTGCAGCAGCAGCAAGCGCAACAAGTCCCCATGGCGCAGCAGATGATGCAGGTGCAGGCGAGTATGGGGACGGGCATGCCGTACTACGGACAGCCGGTCCCCATGGCAGGGAATCCTTACAGTCTTCCGCCCGACGTCATGGGGCCCCGATACGCGCTCCCGCCGAACGACCCTCGGGCCATGATGGGCAACCCACGGAACAAGAAGGTAAATGGGACACACACATTCAATTACTTGGCTTGTCCTCGTGATAGAACACATCCAACGAGCGAAGGGACGTAGGCTGACCGGGTCATATGTGTGCTTCGCAGGAGATCAAACGTCGGACAAAAACAGGGTGCCTGACATGTCGCAAGCGCCGAATCAAGGTACGTTCGGTTCTGCATTCCGTGTTTCTCCCATTCCCGGCCAATTGGCGGTATTTCCCATCCCCATCCAACTGCCACGACGCGAGAAAATGGAGGGGAGAAGGAGAAGAAGAAAGAAGGAAAGAAATGCGTGCTTCCCGCTCCGAGTCTTAAAGTGGATTCTTATTTTGCTTCGTGCCCTCGCTTGGGGGGTCGCCTGACTGGAGCTACTGCGAAGCGAGCGAGCGAGCAACGCACCCGACCGACCGAAACCCACCCGTGGAGCAGCTGGGATGATAGGTGGTGCCTCCGGCCAGCGGCCGCACTCAAGCCAAAAGGTCGGATCGCGCTTCTTATAAGCTCAGACAAGCCCTTTGCGCGCCGCCCGGCGTTCAGGTCAGAGCCCCAAAGCTCGCAGCCGGACCAGAGAGCTTGGTGTCGCTGCTAGAAGATCAAGCTGGCATGTAGAACTCGCCGCTCTCGCCAGCCAGGGCTCTGAGCTCATACACACGAACACGCACGCACATACGCACGCATGTAGCCTCAATCCCTGGCCGCACGCGAAGTCAAGTTCCTCGCTGCTCGTAGTACTGCAGCCTGCGGTTCGCGCAGCTTTGAAGCGCGCCCACGAAAGCCACGCTACAGCCCACCAAGCTCGGCAGCCAGTGACGCCAGGGCACAGGGCACCGGGGCACCGGGTCACCTGGAGCCTCCACACGGCCTCCATCTTCTGGTCAATTGCAGTTTTCCCTCACCGCAGCCTCACGTCTCGTTTCATTACACATCATCGCAAACACCACAACTTCTCCTGGGGCTTGTCGCGGCCCATGCTAACCTTGACCCACCCCCCAGTGCGACGAGCAACACCCGATCTGCAAGAACTGCCAGAAGTCGAAGCGTGAGTGCTTGGGCTACGACCCCATCTTCAAGCAGCAGCAGCAGCAGCATCATCCCGCAAGCATCCAGCCCGCGCCGAACCACCCGGCTCCCGCCTCGGTGCCGTCCAACGGGCCTGCGCCGCCGCCTCCGCCGCCTCCCCATCCGCCTCCGCACCCGCATCCGCATCCGCCCGCCGCATCAGCGTCCGCCATTGCAAACAGCTCGGCGCCAGCTTACGCATCACTCCCGTCAGTGCTTCCAAATTCTTATCACTCTGGCACCTCCTCCTCCAGCAACACCCCTGGCCACTCGTATGAGCCCGCCCGCTCCACCTCGCAGAACATCAAGAGCGAGAACTTTGACTACGGTTCTGCCATTGATCCTGCGCTAGACAGCGTAGGTGCACCTCCGAGTACGTCGACACCTCACCTCCCACCTGCCAGGAAGCCAGTGGCGCCCATCCCCAGTAGTCCTCTTGGCCAGAGGCTGTCGAACCACACCCCCAGTCTCAGAGGCGGTGGTCCTCTCCTTGTTTCTCATCTGCACCACCCTGTCTCACACCACGCACAGTGCTTGCACCAGGACACCTCGGCTTACTTTGGGTCACCAGTCAAGAAGATGCGCGTCAGTGAGCTCGTGAGTTGGGGCCGCAGCCCGCCCCCCAAGGCCGCCTTGCCGTTATCCCAGGGCACCTACGACGAGATCCGTAGTCTCTACGCCGACATATACGGCCCTGGACTGGAGAGTTTCTTTGAATCCAGATGGTTTACCGAGGAATTTGCCTCTGACATGGTCGTCTCGACCGAGGCCGTAGCGGAGCTACTGGCCGGCTTTCTGAGCATCGTTGGGAAGACAGACCAAAACGATAACTCAGCCATGGCCGACTCTGCCAATCTGGAGTTCCGGGTTGTGTGGGACCTCACGTGCCTAGTTTACTCGACGATCCAGCCGAGAGTCAACCAGCCCAGTGTTATTCCGCCCGATAATGACGGTCCCGAGGTTCGAAACCGCGTTGCCATGTTCGATGCTCTTCTGTCAGGCGACAGCCCGAAGGAGAACTCGCTGGTGCGGCCTCCCCCGCAGGGAGACTATCACCGCCTCCGCGAGCTGGACTTCTGGTATCACCTTGGCGAGTTCCTACTTGTCCAGCCGCCTGCAGGCCAAGCTCCCACTCCTGACATGGTAACCCGCCGAGATGCGATTCTTTCTAGGATGAGAACGCTGCTGGATGGTCGGGAGAATCGAGATGTCCTTTACTCCATCGCTGTGATGCGTGCGCTGTCGCCGGGGTTTCCCCCTGATTTTGAGAGTAGCCTGCCTCCGCACTTGGACGAGACAGACCCCAAGAGCAAGTTGGCTGTCGCCAGGAAGTTTATACAGGAGGAGGCCAAGGTCACGGGCGGAACGACCAACATCGTGCGACGCTTTTCCGAACTGGCCTCCATGGCATTTATTCACCCCGGTACCAATGTTACTCGAACTAGCTGAGCCTTGGCGACCGCTCAGCAAAGGCCTTCCCATTTCTGAGGGAATGACCATGTGACGAAGATAATGCACTAGTAATGTCTGGTTCTTTTACTTTCAGAATGCCTGCAGCGAGCGCGTTCATAACTTGACTCCGCATTATACCACTTAGCGGTCCTTTTTCGTTGATCTGTCTTTTAAATCTGCTAGCCTCTATCCGTTTGATGGCTCAAAAGATGGGGATCACTCGCGGCTATACACCAAAGAAGAATATAAGCCTTTGGACAATCCGCCACGGGGGCTCTAGTGCACGTCAGTCGCTATTCTCGAAACCTTCGCTGAGTAGTGCACCCGGGGTGGACAAGATATGTTATTACGAATCATCGCATTACGCCGATGTACCTTCACGCTGTATGAATAGTTGTTTGATATTTTCACGGCCTTTAAAAAAATTGGCGAGATAGAAGGGGTTTCGTTATGTCTTGGGATTAATCAATGGCAGGACGGTCGGGAAGGAGATGGTAGGGCAAAACATGGCATATGGATGGATGATCTTCGAAGATGTCACATGGTTGTAGCTCAAGCTACACGGATCGATAGACAGAAGACCGGATGACTAGAGCGCTCGACTTGCCGTCAGGCCTGCATCAGCAGCTGTAGGCATCCGGGTTGGACTGCATGTATAATGGTGCCGTGCCAGGCTGTGCCATATAGACGGGAATCAAGTTGCCTTCCGTACTTGACATGGATCCTCGATGTCGTGCCGTGCTGTGAAGACTGTTTCGCGCGTCTCTATTGCTTTCCGTGGAATGCTTCAGACTTGCTGCAATTCATGAGTCTGGGACGCAGCTGCGTCAATCTTCAAGAGAACCCTCTTCTCAGTGGCCAGAGGGTCTGAGTTGTCATAACAAGACGTTGACTCGACGCCCAGCACATGAATTCTACCACACAGCTGTGAAAAGTGCTGCTTAGACCATGACCATCATGGATTATTGTCTCTAGATTAGGAAAGACAAAGTGAAATTCTGATTAGCATGCTTAGTTGAATCACCTGAGAGTGTCTAACTGTAACAACGTCCTGAGCTGAGGGGGGTCGACCCTGCTGAGCATATCAGAAGACTAAGGCTCACGTGCAGCCACCTCAACATGTTTGTGCTCAGTGACCACAATTCCCTTCTCCTTGACATCGGCCGTTGCGATCTCACCCACGTCCACAGCGTCGTCGCCGTCGAAGAACTTGGCAATCTCCTCCATGGGGGTGTAGCGAGTCTCGACAATGTAGAAGTAGATGATAGCTACCTCGAATGCGAGAAAAACGCAGTAGAAGATATAGTACTTCCAAGCAAGGGCATCGAGTGCGATGGCGTTGATGTACTGGTTGAAAAATAGCGCCAGGGTGACGCAAAAGTTCAGCCACGTGAAGCCCTTCGCACGGAGTCCGTACGGCAATATCTCCGTGGTGTAATTGGCCATCAGACCCGATCTGGCAAGCAGTCAGCTAAGACGCTCCAAGGGGCGGGGGGAGCTTGGAGGCAACTCACTTGAAATCATAGAAAACCCCATATAGGAATGTCATGGCAACGAAGGCGTACCCCAACTGGTTCGTTGGGTCGATTGCAAACCTGGCTGAGATGATGGTCCAGATGTTGAATATGACGAATGTTCCGACGGTCGAAAGCATGTACAGCGGACGCCTTCCCAGCTTATCAGTAAGGAATGCGAAAACGAAGTTAATGACCAGAGCCTCCGTCTTCATTCCGCCGTTGATACCGAGAACGGTCTGCGGGTTGGTGATGCCGACATTTTTCATAATGGTCGACAAGTAATACGAGATCAAGCCATTGCCGCTCCACTGGGAGAAGAAGCCGATGGCCGTAATGATGCCGATACGCTTACGGTTGCCTTTGGTGCTGAGGAAGTCCTTCCAGCTTGTCTGTCCGGTCGTCTTGTCAAGTTCAATGGCTGCCTTGACCTCGGCGTATTCAAGCTGCACAAATTCATCTAATTCATCCCCTTCGCCGTGATATTTTGCGAATACGTGAAGCGCCTTCTCATGTTGGTCTTTGTTTATGAGCCATCGTGGACTCTCAGGCATGAACCTGATGGGAAGTGAGAGTCAGCCTCAGGTCCAATTACGTTCAGCTCCACGTTCCATGGTTCAAGGTAAAAACAGCCTCTTCGAGCGAGAAACATACCATATCATCACAACGATTACCACGGTGCAGATAGCTTGGAGCAAACTTGGAAGCCTCCATGACCAATCGCTCTAGATGGTGTCAGTCTGTATATCGAAGCGGTCTTCACTGGAAGGCTGACCTGGATTTGCAATGTACCGTATGTGACCCAGCTAGCAATGAACGCGCCGCTGTGATACGAGGCTCCACTTAGGGTCACTAGGACAGCACGGTCTTGAGGGTGCGCTATCTCGGCGATCAACAGAGGCGCCGAACCAAGGACGATGGTATCCCCAAAGCCAATGATTATACGAGCGGCCACGAACATGCCGAAGTTCTGGGCGCCGGACTGCAGGCCGACAGCAAGAAGCATGATGAGACAGCCGATCACGACACCGATTCGCCGTCCTTGCCAGTCGATAAGGTAGGGTGTGAAGAACAGTCCTATCAAGGACCCGAGGCTCATCGAGGCGTTGAACAAGCCGAGGATCGCGCCCTTGGGGTGGTCGAAGAATTCCTGCCAATAGGTCAAGGCCTGGAGACCGTTCATCATGGACCCATCAAAGCCATTGGCGGTATTTGTGAGGATCAGGATTATGATGTAAATGTAAAGGGTGCGAAGGTTCGTTCTCTTCCACCATTGAACCCGTTCAAAGGTCCGCCCGGCGAAGAAGAAGTGGCCCTTGGGTGGCTTCTGGGGAACCACCTTTTGGGTCCGTTTCGGTGCGCCAAACGCCATGGCGGTTGAGTATATCGATCGGTTGACTCAACCTGCTGAAAAGAAGGAGTTGCTCTTTGCTCAAGATATAGATAAGAATCGTGCCAGTGACAGGTTATGATGAGCATGAATCATTCGAGCCCGTGTAAGGTGGGAAATAAGTGAGTCTTTAATATCATGATAAATACTCGCTACGTACTGACCTTTTAGCCAAGCCCCATCTTTATCCGACCCCAAGATTCTCCAAAACTGGCGATTCTGGGGTTGGCATGGGGTCCCCGCATGCATTCGTACGCTCACCGCCCGCGCCAAATCCCATAGGTGCGCTTGCTACTTGGCGCCAGGGGGGCCAAGTCGACCTTGAAATTCGGTAAACTGCGTTATTGGCGGAAACTGGGAAGCTAGTGTCGAAGTTGCCAAAGTCGCGGGTCTCAGATTTTCAAGACTTACCAACTTACCGGCTAAATGCCCTTGGGCTGGCGTTTGGGTTGGGGCAGAAGAGGGGAAGCAAATCAACTAAACACTTTCACCGGCCGGGCCCCATGTAAGAGACTGATATGACTAGCAACGTAAATACTATTTGTTTAATGAACATGTGAGAAAAGACTGTTCCATCGCCAGAAGCGGCGTCTTGACTATGTAGAACGCGTGTCTTCAATGAGGCTTCTGAGCCAATGGTTCGTCAAAGACCAACGATGTGCAGTGAACTTCAGCGTCAGTTTCCGCAACTGCGAAAACACCTATGACTGGACCGACAAAGTCTGGGCCCGTGAGAACCAAAGTGTCCACTGTCTCTAAAAGTGACCATTCCGGGTTTCCAGATTTCCCACCAACGCGGAAGAGTGCCTCGTATTGGTCTTCCGTGTATTGCAGTTTGAAGCTCAGTCCAGTGTTCTGAGAGAGCGTTATTGCTGTCCGTTTGGTTTGAGAAATCTTCTTTGCATTGTTGACCACCTCAAAGACCACCGTCGAATCCGAGCCATCGTAGAAGATCCGGAGGTATCGGTGTTCATCCTTATAACAGGCTAATCCCACATTGACGTCGGCGGAAACTGCGATATCTGACAGGGTGATGTCTACGAGGCTTTGGCCACATAAGCGTCTCTGTCTCTTGCCCATGAACGTCGGGGACTCTTCAGGCGCAGACAGATCTGTTTTTGCAGCTATGAGCGTCACGTCTCCATTCTTGTGACCATCAAATCGATAGCGCCTGAAATCCGCATCCCGAATGTACAGAATATCCAGGCCCGGTTTGTCGATTTGAGGTAAGTCGGACAACTTCTCTCGAGAACTCAGAGTTTCGATGTTGGACTTGACGAGATCAAGAGATAGCCAATCTCCATTCCAGTTGCCCGAGGTTAGGAACGTCTCTCTTCCCATGATGAACCTGCCCTTGGCGTCCTTGCGTACGCCTAGACAGGCCCCCCACCAGTTTCCATCTTGATCTTGAAAAGCCTCGCAATGTCCGGTATACTGGATATATTCACCAGTGCCTCGAGCTGTGAGAATTGGATTCTGGGGACAAGGCTCGTATGGCCCCCAAATATCCTGGGACCTCGCCATGGTAATCATGTGGTTGTCGTGGGTACCGCCCTCAGAGATGAGAAGATAGTACCAGCCATTTCGTTTGTACATGTGCGGACCTTCAGGATAGATGCCGCCAGTGCCTCCCCATATCGTACGTTCGTCCGACAATTTCTTTCCGGTTGCCAAGTCCACCTCAAAGAGATTGATCTTCGTGAAAGGTCCCGGTGCCGCAGATCCGTGAACGTACACCTTCCCATCGTCATCGAACAACAAGCTAGGGTCAATTCCCTGGAATTCAAAGTAGACGGGGTCACTCCAACTGTTGGCCCATATGTCTTTGGTAGATAGGACAAAGTTCTCCGACACATCAGGAGCTCCCTCGGCCGGATGAACAATGTTTGTACAGATAACGTAGTATATCCCTCTATGGTACCTGATAGTTGGAGCATATAAGCCACCAGTAGCCAGAAGGACCTCGCCGGTATCTTCTTGAGGGTATAGCTTAGTGTCGGACTTCTTGAGACTCATCTGGCTTTGACGGTGCAATGCATTTCCTACGGTCAATCAGTACGTAGTTGAGTTGATAAATGGGCTCTGAAGCTTACCTATGTGCTTCCAATTCACCAGGTCTTGCGATGCATAGATGGGGAGTCCAGGAAACATGTGGAAAGTCGAGTTAACTAGGAAGAACCATTCTCCAACCCTGACCACAGACGGGTCGGGTGCGAAGCCTGGGATGATAGGATTAATACCACTCATGATGATAGTTTAACGAAGGATTCCTAGTTGAATGTCCATGAGCTCGGTACACCAGAAGAGGGAGAGATTGTTGCCCCAGCTCTTATACAAGTCACGCTAGTAGATTAACTAACTTATTAACCGGAAGGGTGGGTCTCCAGGTGTTTTTCAACCTTTCAACCCCGCAGAGCCACTATCACTAGTGCTCACTGCCCCATTCCCAAGCCTCTGCCCCGCCCATCACTTGGTCCTGCATTGCGTATACCTTTCCGATGTTGGCTTAAAGTCGAGAGTGGAGCAGCACAACGCTGGATTTAAGATGCAGCGTCGAATATTGCATGTTCAAGTACCCACAGCGTAGCCTCCAAGTTCAATGTGTTAAGTAAAATGCCAATTTTGGAGCCAAATCCACCGCGAATGTCGGTCGCTCAGCTCCCATCTTGCTATGATTGTAATGTATAGCCAGACCGCAAAGACATCAGACTTTAGTTATCATTTCGATGCCTTAAAAAATAAAGCTCAGTTAGTAGCTATTGCTTCTACCATAATTGATACAGTTTCTTCACCATGTGGGTCGATGAATGGCAGCAAATGCTCAACTCTCGTTTATGAGCTTTATAGGCAGTTCCCCTTGCGTAACTATCACGTTGTCATAGACATATAATATTACCAGGATTACCAGCAACATATCGGGTGTGCGATTGAACCCGTTCAATTCCAGAGCAAATCCACTTCAACCCTGCCTTGTTACGTCTGCATCATCCCACATCGGCTTCCTAAAAGTGGCGCTAGAATCTTGTGAGAGTCGTACGACTGGCTCAACAGACCCTGTCAACAAGCAGCAGCACAATTGTGATGCTCTATACTGGTGCTACGAGTTTTAATTTTGTCCTGACGTTCCTTTCTTCATTATACGTTAGTGTATAACTAGTGGGTCAAGCCTCTCTCAGGTGCACACTATCATAACCTACGGTGCCGCGCGTCATGTCATCGATATCGTTTTGGGAAGTCTGTGAATGGTCCAACTCTTGTACCGTGTCCCACAATCCCATGCCCACGTATATGCAGGTGCGAAGCGTGCCTTACGGGGCTTCGACCCCATCCTCTGGTGAACCTCGCAGAGCAAACTCGAAATCGGCCTTCATCGTCTTAAGGGTCCTTGACTAGTACGATGTTTCCCAGACCCATGGTTTGCAATCTGCCCGAAACCCACTGGAGACGCGTTGTGCTGGTGAGGAGATGCCGCATCGCCTGCATCGCGCTAGAGGAACCGGCCTGCCGCTATTGGTATCAAACAAGGATCGTGCTCTCGAGTCTGCTCTCCTCGTGGCAGGTGGAAGCTAGAATGCGAAGATGATCAGGAGGAAAAGCAGCAACCAACGCTTATTCAGATCGCCTTCAGATTGGTCGGCTCTTTCAACGGTCGCTTTGGTCGGTTCGGATATAATCTTCTACAAGCTGCGGCATCGAACCACATCCCACCAGCCCGGCGACCGCACAATGTCATGATTGTGGGAATCGGACTTCCGTAAGTATACTCTAGAGGTAGATCGGTTGAATAGCACTCGTATATCTATATTGCCGTCGTCGTGGGCGAGAAGTGGTGGAGTGCTTGCTATAAGATTTGAGCTTGGTGTACTGGTCACAGCATGGTAGACATTCACAACCCCTCTGGCACATATGGTGCATACGGCACAATTTTTACCTTGAGAACGAGCAACGGGTAGTATTTAAGAATTATAGCCGAAGCCCACGTTGAAGGACCACGCCCCTGAATCCTACCCAACCACCCACAAGGGACCCCTGAACCTGCAGCCAACCAGCGTCGCGTTTCGTGACAAGCAGTTGTGGCGCCACCACGACTGACTAAGACAATATGCAGCAACCTGCAGAGTGCAGAACCCCGAGATTGGATGGTGTAACTCCGTATGTTTGACACAATCAGCACTGGCCAAGAATCCTCGAGAGTTCCTAGTCTGCCCAGCTCCCACCGATTTCCGCCTAGCTCCCCCCTCCCCCAGCTTTTCCCCCGTTTTCCCCAGGTCGTCAAACCGAACTGGACTGATTCCTTCTGTTTCTTCCCAAAACCAACAAAACCCTCAAACCTCCCATCCATTGTAATCTAGCTACATTATCGCTTTTTTCTTCCATCCTCAATTCAGCATCATGTTCGGGGCTATCAAGACCAGCAGCGCCGCTGCTCGCCGCGCGGCCCTACAGTCCAGCCGTTCCATGTCTACTGCACAGGGTAAGCTTCATCCAAACCCAAAACAAAATTCACGCAACGTGTCGTCGCGTGCATCATCTCACCAATTGGTACAGGTCCAGCTCGCATCCAAAGCTCCATCATCCAGCAGACCCGTCAGCCGTCGCTGCGACATGGCCTGCTCATGAACAGCGCCCGCAGCACCCTGGGCTCTACCATGACCCGCAGTGCCATGCAGTCCCGAGGTGTTGTTGCTGAGACCACAGCCGCCGCTCTCCTCGCGGCCGCCAAGATGCAAGGTGCTGGCCTCGCCACCGTCGGCCTCGCTGGTGCTGGAGTCGGTATCGGCACGGTCTTTGGCTCCTTGATCCAGGGTGTTGCTCGTAACCCGTCCATGAGAGGTGAATACCCCGCATTGAGTTGACACATTGGCGTTGACCACGCACTAACGTCCCTCTGTACTACAGGCCAGCTCTTCTCCTACGCCGTCCTCGGCTTCGCCTTTGCCGAAGCCACCGGCCTCTTCGCACTGATGGTGGCTTTCCTCCTCCTGTACGCATACTAGACATGGTATAGAACGCAGCATGTCGCGCCTCTCGCGGTACCTGGCGACGACGCATGGTGTTCGTGGAACTCGTGCGGTATAGAGTGGAAGCATTGTAGCTGTAACGTATATTGGTGCCATTACTACCTCTAGACAAAGATTCTGTTACTATTATCCCATCGAACCCTCGCTCGCTCACTCGCGTGACTATACATTACCCCAGACCCACTACGTGGCAATTGAGTTGTGCCAATTCTAGCTTTGGGCCCGCAAAGATCGTGATGTGGGTATCCCGCGCCCCGTGCGCTGTGGATCAAAACAACTACTAGCCACCGGCTACGAATTAGCGCTTCCTAAAACCTGGAGAAATACGCGCTAACGGCACTGGCCTTTCCGAGCTCCGGTGCTATTCCACCTGGAAGCACCTGGGCAACACGATGGCAGTGGGTCCCATCATCACCCGGTGGACTTGCCTCGAACTCCTCTATCCGATTCAGTCCATACCCCTGTACTCTTGACCCGCGGCTTGAACTGAGCTCCTTACTCTGACGACGATAAAGTACTGGGTTGTTAGTGACCCTTACCGACACGTTCTAGCACCGGGACGAGCGGACAGGTGACAGGTGGACCCTAGGCTATAATCGCTAAAAAGCTATTTGATACGGAATGGTGTTGATTCTCCATGGACCTCCAGTTCATTACTATTTATGTCATCTGGGTTCTCTGTCAGCCCTTATATTATATGTTGGGGAAAGTTGAAGAGACTAAGAGCTGGTAAAATGACATTTGCAGGTTTGAAATACGCTCGCTTGGATAGTTCATGTCGAAATTAAGCATACCGATCTTCAGCCAATGCATTGAAAATTCATAAAGCAACTTCCTTAAATTCTCAATATTCCTAATACTTCAATTCCGCAGGGCACTGAACCCGTCCCCATGGGGAAGTCGAAATACGTGGGCGCATATCCTACAGCAGACTTTCTACTCAGATACCTCAGTCCTTTCGGCTGTCATCCGCTACGCACGAGACCGTGCAAGGTACTCTCAAAAACCACCAACATGTTGATGTTGTCCGTTCTATCAAAACGGTGTCTTGTCAGCTACAGTATGCTGACAAGGCTATATTCAATGGTCCCACGTTGTGAGCGCAACGGCCTCACGCCCGTCTCGGGCGATAGTTGATAACAGTTCTGCGATGAATTGTGAGGGCTCTTTTGAAAGAACGAAGCGTTGGAAAGATGTAAATACTGCATGCTATTTGCAATGTATCGGTTGCTTCTTGAGTTTTTGCGTATCTCAGATGACAGTGAAAGCTATTTGTATCGCCATCTAGCAGGTCTACACAACTTGTAAAGTATTACCCCATAAGTCGAGTACGATGGGAGAATACTTCTTTCCATCTCTGTTCCCTATGTCTATTGCCCATATTTGTATCCTTTTCTATCCCTAAGTGACTCACTATGTCCCTTGAAGCTCATGTCGTGGAGTGTAACCAATTTCTGGCACATGCTGTGTCGGTAAAGTCGGCTCGTACATAACATGTGGCTTGGATGGTGTATAGGACGGTTGCAAAGAGGCATATGTTGGCGCCGGTGTTGATTGCTGTTGGAGCGATTTGCTGGACGTTCTGCCTCTTCTCCAGAATATAATGCCGGCAAGACAAAACATCGCGCCAGCCGCACAAGATCCAATAGCTATTCCAGCAACTGATCCAACACTGAGAGCAGAGTGATTCGAATCGGAGTTTCCGCATTGTGCTTCGGTAACCCCGACTGCCACGGTTGCTGAATTCGAGACAGAAACAGTGATGGTTGCTTGAGTAGTCGTCGCCGCAGGAAAGGTGATGCCCGGCCCTATCTGAACGCCCTGAATCGCATAGTTTCCCATATGGTTATCGCAGCAGTCGTTGTTGTTCAGGCCACAGCAGAACTTTCCATCGGAGCAAGCTGTAAGCTGTACCTAGACCGTTGAGGTTAGCATTCGATGAAATGGATACTTGCAATAGCAATTGGGCTCTTACTGGATCTTCATTAGATTGGTTCTCCGTCCCATCACGCCAGCATAGAGGACTACAATTTGGGGACTTCCAACTTGAATCCGTGCAGTATTGCCTCCAAACCACTGGTGTGCCACCTCCAAGATTGTAGCACAGGTTGTCGGGATGACAAAAATCACCTCCTACGCAACAGGTCGCGAAGCCATCGTCACCGGGTGGACATGCATACAAGACATAGCTCTCACCGTAACTTGAAGTGTTGTGCGCCACACCATTAGGTGCATAACACTGGGTGTGAACTTCGGCTGCTGTAGAGAGAACATGTAGTGTATTTGCGTAAAGCATTAATTGCAGAAGCGAATAATGATATTTAGAGGGCCTCATGCTGCTCTTTGGTCGGTGTTCATGTAAGGCTAGGATAGTGATACACAGGCAACAAAAGAGCACAATTTTCTAAGGGCGTATCGGCACTCGACGACGCCTTTATTAGAAATGTAGGTAACGACACCAGGTACTCACCATGTTACTTTTCCTGACCGCTCATGACTTGTTGGTTTCAGGAAAAATGATAAGTAATCTCGGTTCCGTTGCACCCCCTGTGCTTCGTACGGCGCTTGCAGGGTGAGAAACCCCGTTTTCTGGCGGCTGTCTGGAGCAATGATATCATGTTGCTATCTCACTCGCCAGTCATAATTCCGCATTTAGCGCCGGCTTCGCCAAGCACTCACCAGATACAGCTCGGCCACCAATCAAGCCTCGTTTCATCACATTACGGGTCAGCATTCTCAAGCGGCCCGGTTCAAAACATCTCAAGTTCGGCAGCAGCATCTGCCTAGAGATCCACTCCGTACAGTGGCTTGGTCATTTCAAACCAACAGCGCGTGCGCGCGCAATCTTTCACTTCTGCAAGCGACACTCCAGCGTCAGAATTCGACCCCAGCTTTCCGGAAGGGGCGCCTCTGCCCGTATGGTGCTTGGACGTCACAAATGGTGAGATTTTCCCACAGTGATAAGTTCTATACTCCGAGTTCAGATCAAGATCTTGCTCCGAGTTTCATCGAGCAGTATTTCAACAATTGTTCGGCAACCCAGTCGCAGCGCTGATGCTGTCGCATACACGACGCGTTTGGGTAGCAGGCTGCTCCGTGCTCGCCTTGACGGTTCTGATACTTCTACCGGCGGGCCGTTTGAGCAAATCGAGAGAGGGAATCGTGCCATATCTACCAAAACAAGCCGCAGGGCACTTGATTACTCAAGACGCATCATGTCAAATATTCCCGGACTGGGTGGCACCTACGCTGTCATACTACGATTTAGACCGGTCGAAACGCCCAATACTCGGTGATGCAGCAGTGTTCGGGAAGGCAGATCAATGCAGCTCGGCTAGATCAAGACTAGACGTCTACACGCCTTCGCAGCTTCACAACTTCACTAAAGTCAAATGGGGCCAGCTTCAGCATCGTTGCGTATCTGGTGGACATGGACCAAATGAGGGCTATCTGAACAATGTACGGGAGATCTGGCAGCAACCACCGAAGTTTACATCTACCGAAGAGGAAGACGAGAGAAATCATCATTCGAATCAACCAGAGCGCACGGCGATAGTATTGCGGACCTGGGACAACTATCAGTATACCG
This sequence comes from Neoarthrinium moseri, assembly GCF_022829205.1. NCBI lineage: Eukaryota > Fungi > Ascomycota > Sordariomycetes > Amphisphaeriales > Apiosporaceae > Neoarthrinium > Neoarthrinium moseri. Next base: position 30,099 of record NW_026055138.1, read on the forward strand.
AAGCCCGACTTGTATGGCTGCGTGCTCTTATTTCCGAGACGTCGCTCCATTCTCATGGGCATTTCCAGGTGTTTTTCTTAGTTAACATCAAGGAAGGGAACGTGCAACTAGAAGAAGACACAGTTGCTTATGAGCAACTGCTCCAACAATCCGTCCCCATGGAATTCCGCGATATGGCTCTCTTATACAACGAACGTACGTTGAGGAAGTGGTATCCAAAAGTTGAGGAACATCGCGCACAGGACCAGATGTATCAGGCCTTGCAGATATTCTCCCACCAGTTTGCACAATTCGACTTTATCTGGCAACTAGAAATGGACCTTCGAGTTACAGGCCATATGTACGATACTTTGACATCGGCTACCGCCTTTGCAGTGGACCAGCCGCGTCGCAATCTGTGGTCTCGAAACGGCCGTTTCTACCTTCCAGAACTTTTTGACTATTCCTATCAGAAGTTCGCCATATCTGTCGACTCTGAACAAAGTAGTTCAGAGGTCTGGGGCCCAGTGCACACTACTGATTTTACTCCCAAAGGACCACCTGTGCGGACAAAGGAGGACTCCACGTGGGGTGTTGGTGAGCAGGCGGACCTGATCAGTTTCATGCCCCTGATTGACCCCATTGGTACGGATTGGATTTACGAAGATAGTGTTCACGGTTTTGCCGATGGTTTAGCCACACCCAGAAGAGCGTCGTTTGTGAGCATGACCCGATCATCTCGGTCCTTGCTGCGTTTGGTTCACCAAGCACAGCGAGAACGCGGCCAGTGGGTTGTCAGCGAAGCTACTTTAGAAACCTTTGCCCTGCTGCATGGCCTAAAAGCGGTCTTTGTACCTCACCCCGTTTCATTTACAAGCAACATAACAGCGCAGGAGCTTGACGAAGCCATACATCGAGGACCTCAACATAGTAAAGCCGGTGGCAAAAGCCCCTCTCTTCTATACACTAAGCATGGATACGTGGATGGTCCTTGGCCGGCGTCCAGTTACTGGTGGTCTGGGAATGACGCCGAGAAGATATGGCATGCATATCTACAAGGCGAATGTTTGCCACCCATGTTTCTCCATCCAGTGAAAGATGAGAACAGTTAGCTCAACAAAGAGTTTTGGTAGATCCTTGATAAGTTCTATGTTGTTGAGATATAATAGACATATTTGATTCGTGTACACGTAGTATGCTCAACAATATTGTCCAAGCACTAGGCATTAGAGTGTGTACGCGAGCCGTATGAAGCTGCATCCAATTCTCCATCGAAAGGCTTCCCTGCATAGACCACATTCCTGGAATGCGTCAGTCGTAATCCTGTCTTTGTATTGACGGTGCCAATAGCTTACACAGGATCTAACCAGCGGTATTTCTTCGCATCGATGATCAGTTGGTCGATTTCCCCTGGTGCAAGTCCTAGTAGTTTAAATATTTCCCAGCCAAACCCTCGGAGGCCCTGATGGCAGTTTGCCAGCACGAAGTGCCCAACTGTTTCGGCCATTTGTTTTCTGGCTCCTGGACAGATTCAATTCTCTTCAACTACTTCAGCAGCAGTCAATTTCAGCCACTATTCGGGCCTAAGGCTCAAGAACAACATAGAGTTTCCATCCCGGAGATACTGCGCATAAATTTGGGCTATATGAAGATCACAGCCTTTCAGTTCCATGCCTTGGATGAACAAGCCTTCCCCCCCCCTCCTCCCCACACACAAAGAAAAAATAAAGAATAAAAAATTCTTGAGAGCCGTACCTATCAGACGTTAGCAGGGAGCTGGTATCCTGCGCAACACTGTAATGTCACCTCCTAGATTATAAGCTAGGCCCATGATATGATTATAATATGATTGGCCCGGTATCTAATTGATCTAGGGCTTGACTAACGAGGTACTTTTGACCAATGCTACAGCAATGCCCTATTAAAGGCGGATCATATGGCCGATTGAAGCTATATAATACTGATTGGGGCCAGGCAGTCAGCCATCCATACATGGTTCACCAACAGGAACATTATTTTGGATCATACAGTAAAGCCACATCGGCCACTTTGCTTTTTTTGTGCATTAGATCTTTAAGCGGTTTTCCTTGCTCTTAGAAGTGCAATCATCATGTCCATGTTCTCGGTCTTCCCAAAGCTCCCGCCCGAAATTCGCATGGAAATATGGCGCCAAGCTCTGCTAGGGTGTTACTTACGAGAATCAGCTCTCTGCGTAGTGGTTATAAAACGAATAATAAGAAAGAATTTGGGCAAACTTCGATCTGATTTAAAAAGACATTTAAGTGACAGTGCAGCCCGTTCGCCCTATAGCCTAATGTGGAGCCTACCTACATTCAGGGAAAGACACCTCAAGATCCTCCAGGTTATTGTTCCGTACAACCACAATCTTTAAGATTGGACTAGGTAGTCTATATCTCGGACTCGAACATACACAATGATCCACAGCTGCAACAGTAATACTGGCACATCAGTTGTTGTGGCCTCCATCAATGACAGTATCTGAAGATTTACAGCTGAGATTGCGCTGATCCAGCGGCAGATTGAGTAGCAGAAAGGTCTTCCACTGGAGGCGTAATAGTAAGTGCTGAACAGGTGTCTTTGGCAGGACATAGGCTATACACTCCTCAAGGGTGACTGCTGTCAGTGCGCTGTTGTGGTTGCATGACTACCGGTTTAAGCGAAGTCCTTCTCGACGTAATTATGATTGAGTACACGTGTACTTAGGTGGGAGTTGCGTTGATTGTCTACTTGATTATTCCAATGTACCCAGGAACGGGGACGTGTTGATGGTTTCTTCTCCATGACGACGGTTCTTCAAACGCCACAGTTGTGGTTTGTGGTGACATACATGGCTAGTGAAGGGCTCAGCTCCTCGTCTAGGCTGACTTTAGGGAATTGCTGGAGCCAGGTTGAGCGAAACTAAGAAAGAGCAATCTCTTAGTGTTTTGGAATATCGTTTCGCAAGTCTGAAATGGTGGAGCTCGTTGGTAGAACATGGCATTATCCTTCGATGTGCTCGATTAACTCAGTACTAGAGGAAAATAGGGTATAGTGCCGGAGCGAATTGGTATTCTGCCTTTGCTGTAGCAGAGGAGGCGTGAAGGTTGAAGTGAGAAGGTGATCAGACTCAGGGAAAGAACTTAGGGCCGCCGGGCCCCTGGAAGAGTCTAGGTCGTGAGCTTCCTGGCTCGGAAGACGTGGTTTGAGCAGTGAAAGCGGCTAATGGAAGGGACGAGGACCGTGCCTCCGTCCAAAGGATTAAACGGCTTGTCATATAGGAGGCAGCGCGAACACGCTCGGTGCAGTCACGTCGAAGCAAGTGAGAGGCATGGCAGCGTCAGCGGCCAATAGTAAGGTTAGAGATAAGACGTTAGAAGCGATAAGAGCGTGGTCGCAAATAGATTAAGGTGATACGAGAGATAAGTGAACTACGTTGTTAATAATAAAAGAGTTAAGATTTATATCTTAACGTATTTAACAGTTTATAAGTTAGATTTTTTATTTTTTTAAAATAAAAAGATTATTATTAATAATTAATATATTAAAACTTTTAATTAACACGTACTTATTTAATTTAAATCTTTAAATTTTTTGGTTAGAGTCGTTATAAACGGAACTGGCATTAATTATTCAGTTGCCAGTGGGTCATCGACCAGCAATCTCCCAGTCGATAGAGAGCGCACCTTCAAAGCTGAACCCAGTCGCATTGACGAAGGATCGCCTTTGAACCAGGGAAGGTGCTAGGAACCAGGTTCCCCGCGGATTAAGACGGGCCCATGGCTGATAGCGATGGACATACCAGGAGCTATGCTGCACTCCAGGGGATAGGTTGTCTCTGACCTGGCGCCTTGGCCAGGCTGGAGAATCTCTTCTGCCCTTTCTCAGATTTGAAGTGAGCCATCTCATTGTTATACCCTGAAATATATTGGAAAACTGGAAGTCCTGCCTTTAGAAGTTTTTGTCATCAACTGTATTTGCGACCCATGGCTAGGAGTTAGATAACTGGGCTGTCATGCACTCCCATTTTAGCGCTAGATGTGTGAACCCCGGCTGGAGTTTGGAGCCGTACTCCCGGGTTATTACCAACCGAAGGGGACCAGGAGAGGGGCATATAATGCCTATCATCCACGTAGTTTCGCACCCTATGATGAATTGACATTATCACGCTTCGTTTGTGATTTATGACTTTGAACATTCCTTCAACAAGGAGCGAGGTCTTTGATTGGTCACTGTAACTCGACGGTCGCTGAAGGACACCCGAGATGGCTGAAATTGACAAGAAGCCAGCAACAGGCCGGGATACTCTGAAGGACCACCACTACCCAGCTGTCGACATGGGTACGGGTACGACCGCGGATCACGTTGGTGCCCACACAAAGGAAGTGCACAATGTAAGTTGCCGAAAGTGATCATGGCTGTATAATATAGTTGGCTGCTTACACCATATGAACTATTCGTCCAGGCGGAACTCTTCGCTGCTGTCCAGGAAGCCAAAACCTCAGTGCGAAACAAGGGATCACTCCAGCTGCTATGTGAGTCCGAACGGCTCCGCAGGCAGGTTCCTATCAACTAATGCTAACTGGCTTTCCAGTTGCTGTGTTTGTGGCATTCTGCTGCGCATGTGCAAGTGGATACGATGGTGAGCCGCGAGAGATAGAAGCCGTGCCCGGTTGATCATATGCACACACTGATAAGCCGTCACCAGGCTCTTTATTGACTTCTATTATCGCGATGAAGCACTTCCAGAGTACATTCCACACTGGTCCAACTGGGACTAAAGTAGCTGTCATGTTTTCGTTATACACCGTGTAAGTAGATCGCCCTGCGCCTCTTGTGTTTTGCGGTGGCTTACATCCAGCGAGACAGCGGCTCTATGGTAGCCGCTCCCTTTGCTGCAGTATTCAGCGACAGATTTGGTCGTCGTAGGGCCATGTTTGGGGGAGCCAACATCATAATTATAGGTGCAATCATCGTGTCGACTTCTTCGACGATAGCTCAATTTGTGGTGGGACGATTCGTGCTTGGAATGGGTGTTCAGGTCATGACTGTTGCCGCACCGGCGTATGCCGTTGAGATATCTCCGCCGCACTGGAGAGGTCGTTGCACAGGTCAGTATACTGTTATGAAATGAAAAGATATTATAGTCGGTGTGCTCATAATTGTAGGTTTCTATAATTGTGGTTGGTTTGGTGGCTCCATCCCTGCGGCCGCAATTACCTTTGGGACCAACTACATTGACAACGACTACTCATGGAGAATACCTTTGGTTCTCCAATGCTTTGCATGCATAGTGGTTCTCGGCGCCGTATTCTTCATTCCCGAGTCCCCCCGGTGGCTGATGGCTAATGACAAAGAAGAAGAAGCCAGAGAGTTTTTGGTCAAATACCACGGTAATGGGAACTCACAGTCACGTCTGGTGCTGCTAGAGCTGGAAGAGATGAGAGAAGGCATTCGGCAGGATGGTGTCGATAAGACCTATGCTGATTGTGAGTTCATTAACGCCTGCGAGGCCAATTGATATGGGATTGAACGACTGATGCCGGCTGACTGCTTGTTACTGCAGACCGACCACTTTTTGCTACGCACAACGGGCGCTGGCGCATGGCCCAAGTTTTGATGATTGCCATCTTTGGGCAGTTCTCTGGCAATGGTCTCGGCTACTTCAACACGGTCATTTTCGAGCAGCTTGGAATTACATCATCCTCACAACAACTGGGCTACAACCTCCTCAACTCGGTTCTGTCCGCGATTGGAGCTTTGAGTGCAGTGTCGCTGACCGATAAAATGCCCCGCCGGAAGGTACTTATCTTTGGCACTCTCGGTAGGCCTCTCTTCCATTGTCGATTGAACAAGACGTACATAGTCTTAGGGCGAACGATTCTGATCCAAGTATCATAGCTTGCGCCGCTACACTAGCAGTCAACTCTGGACTCTCGGCAGCTCTCGACTCGCAGGGCAAAAATGTGATTACCTCGTACGCTCAAGGTGGCTTGGCAGCCTATTTTCTGTTCAACATCGTCTTCTCATTTACCTACACGCCGCTTCAGGCCGTGGTGAAAACGGAAGCACTTGAGACCACTATACGGGCCAAAGGACTAGCGGCTGCGGGTATTATTGTCAGTGCCATGGGCTTCATCAACCAATTCGCGGGTCCCATTGCCCTTGGTAACATTGGGTACCGGTACATTTATGTATTTGTGGGTTGGGATGTGGTCGAGGCGATCATGTGGTATCTTTTTGGGTACGTTTCAAAAGCAGGACATCAATCATAATGCATCGAGAACATTTGCTAACGGAGTGTATTTAGGGTTGAGGCCCAAGGCCGAACTTTGGAGCAGCTTGAATGGGTTTACAGCCAGCCAAATCCTGTGAAAGCATCTCTGATGGTTGAGAAGGTCATTGTTCAGGCTGACGGGAAGGTGTCCGAAAAGGTGATTGATGTTGCCGAGCCCTGAGCAATGCTGCGTGGTGTTGGATGTGATATCCATAGCGGAGCCAGCGACGAGAAGTAGTTCACATGTGATTGTAAAGTGCTATAAACGAGCTCGATACATGCTTGATGGATATCTAGTCTTGCAGCCAATTGCAATCAGGAAGGGTATGAGAAACACTCGCCCTAGATCGAGAATGATGTGAAGTACAGCTTTTCACATCAATCCAAGTACCTCGCAGCGTGATCGGAGTTTCGTAACTTCTTGAAGAACCATCGACAAGTAGCTAATTCTGCGCCTACAGAGATTGAAGCCCAACGGTAACAAGGGTGTGGACAGCAGCTGCCTAACAGCATGCGGCCAAAGTCGGATTCCCTGGCAGTCTCGCGAGTTGCACATTTGTACTCCACTCATATCAAAGCTTATTTCAAATTAATGGAGCCATAATGGGGACTATCATGTCTGATATGGTCTGGGCTGTGCTCTTGCTACACATAATTTCAACAGCACACTTATCTGAGTCTGATACGGTCGCAGGAAGCTACTGATCCAGGCATATCACAGGTTGCTAGAAACTACGAGGCGCTGATACCGATTGCTGCGTTGGCGATAAGTCTATCTCACATGTGAGGCTCAGGAGGAGTTGGGCGGCGCGTCAGGCCACTGGTGTGCGTTGACTGCTGACTCTCGGTTCTCTCTTGCAAGCACAGCATAACTGCACCAACTCGACGAATACCAAAGGCAGAGGGCTTCTTCGGCTGGCTGGGACGGCCTTCGACGCGCAACTTGCCCATGGCCTAGGGCTTATCAAACCTAGTCTCAGCCCTCAAGGGACACACTCTGGCCATGCAAGGGAGGTAGACGAGCGCAGCGATGCCAGGGGACAGGGACGCCGGGAAGGGATACTGTCGGGTGTCGGTGAGCGATGCTGCAACGGCAAATCCGGGCGGCATGTGGTGTGATATGCATGTTTGGAATGACAAGCCTCAGGGTGGACGACCCAGCAGGCGCCCTGAACGGCGCATGGGAGGCAGTTCCGACTGGGTAGAGATAGAGTACTGCGCAGTAGTCTGCAGGCGAGAATTGACACGTCTTGCTGCACAGCAGAGGGTATCGTCGATGGCCAGCCAGGCCGAGGGGGTCCGATTCGTTGGGCAGCCCCAGCCAACCAGCAGAGCTGGCTCCCGCCCTCAGCCCGCTAAGACCCCTACACGTACCCCGGAGATGTGGGGCCAGCGGGCCAGCGCAGATGCGATACGGTCGTCGTTCCTCCGGAATAGTGGGCGCGCACATGGCTTCACGTCGAGAGTAGATTGGGTCGAGCGTGCGCGATGCGACATGTTCCATTCGCAATGCCTTCCAGTTCGCGACTCTGACGGATGACACGCCCTCTGCATCCAATTGCTGTCCGCGGTGCGATGGTATCAACTTTTGACGGGATGGCGCGATTCGCCTTACCACCTAAAACCTGAGCTAAAAGTGACCGAGCCGCCATGTACCGCGGACGTACCGCGCCCTGGCATTTCACCAGGACCCCTAGATCCATGATCAGCCAGGCGCAGATTGGACCCAAGCCCCGGATTTGCTCGCAATACCGGCTACTGATAGCGACATCAGCCTGTAAGACAGTTGCCGGCGGTGAGTAATAAGACCTGGTGCAGTCTTCTTCTGAGGTAGCTATAAAAGGCCGTCGGTGCTGCGCGGTCCCTTCGAGTCAGTCCGACCCACTAGAAACCAGTCTGGACTCGTGCTCCTTTTCATGCCCCAGGTTGACGTGACCGAGAAATTTTGACAACCGTTTTATTTAAGGGAGAAGGAGAGGGCGAAAGAAAACTCTGCTGCTCGTGTTGCGCCCATTTGACTCGACCCATCGGACCAATTGCGCAGACCTGTTGTTGTCACGCTCGATATCCCACAACACCATGGCGACTGTTCAAGTATACCCCGGCCAGACGGTTGCGCCAAACGTATTCCTGGACAACAAGACCGAGGTCGTGGTGTCGTCCAAGTACGTTCCAGAGCCCGAGCTCGACCCCAACACTGTTGGGTCCGACGATGATCAGAATCACCTCGTCGTGTCGGCGTACACCGAGAAGGAGCATCTTCTCGATCTGCGGAGCCTGGATACGGAGAACGCCCTGCTTGCCCAGGCACTCGTACACTTCAGGAGCCTGCGCCCAGACTATGCGACTGCTCCGTACATAGACACGTTCAATTGGACGCAGGTCATGGCAGAGCTAGAGAGGCTGACCCGCAGCCAAAATCACCAATGGAAGGAGACTTCCTTCTACATTGTTGCGTTCCGCTCTCAGATCCCACCGACTACGGTGTACTCCGAGCTTGGGGCGCTGGACAAGGCGGCCCACGCGGAGGCGACAGCCAGCGGCGGGTTCCTCAAGTATGTGCTGCGAGACGAACATGTGAAGTCGACCCCTTGACTGACAGGCGCCAGGTATTGGTTCGGAACGCCTGATAAGGACGGCCGGAACCTGGCCACTTGCGTATGGCGCTCTCAAGAGGATGCAAGGAAAGGAGGAGTTGGGCCGGCACATCGCAAAGCTGCGGGTGCGGCTCGTCACCTGTACACCGACTGGAAAATCGACAGACATCGCCTTATCATTCGAGACGGCCTGCAGAGCTGGGAGATTGTCGACTGGTCGAGCTGAGCAGGGTTCAGGAACTAGTAGGCGTTGCTACGGAGTAGTCTGCCGGCAGTCGCAGTGTTTTGCGCGCCCCCAAGAGGGAGGGGGACCCACGGCGGGCGAATGGGACGACATCCGCCGGGCCGCCTGCGACGGCAAATAATTGGAGCGGATTTTCACGATTGACGTTCTCGGATCTGATTTGAAATTAAGCAGGGCGTTCACGGACAGACAGGGACTCGGAAGGGGGGACGTGTTGATGTCTTCCGCAGGGTGTGACGTGAAGCATCTTGGCACGCAGAGGCGATAGAGATAGATAGACATTAGAGCTAATCGCGGCTGAATGCATACTTGGACATGACACCGATAAGGGAATCGATTTTCCAGCGAACGGGGAGGCTGCTTGAGTGTGCCTGCTCGATGCAGATATCGTGGTTGGTTCTCGTGTTGCCTAGCCATGTGCAGGAAGCAGACCGTCCGAGCCAGTGACGGAATGGCCGCCGTGGCCCGCGTGGTAGATCCGAGTCAGGATGGGATCCACGGTGGTATCCAAGCAGGAGATGGCAGGATGCAGCCCGAGAGAAGCATGGCGCACACGGGAGCGGAGACGCCCCGGGGAGGCTACGGCGAGCAGCCCGAGCCGACAGGAAGCAGGGCTCCCGAGGTCGTTGGCGACACGGATAAATGAAGGGAGGAGAGGACGTTGAATTGAGGCTCTTCCCGATGGCAGGTCGTCTGAATTTAACTTGGGGATTGACGACGAGGGCGTGGGGGGACAGAGTGGGATATCCCGCTTTGCCCCCGTTGATTTGGGGCCTTCGGGGCCCTCTTGGGTGGAAAAGATCACGAGCGGACAGGGGCGCTACCTAGGTAGGCGTGGTTCAGCGTGGGATGATTTTGTCTAGCACCGCAGCACCGCATTTCCGGTACCTTTTGGGGGGCCTAGTTGCACGTCAGGGGGTGACGATACAGCAGCAGGTTGGCAGCCGGGCTGGCAGGCTGGCCACTGCTGACATCGGCGGCCCCAGCGAAAAAACCGCCGACCGCCGACCGACCGAAGCGCTGGGAGGGGCCAGCCAGCGGGGCGCGGCGGGCTGGCAGCGGGCATGTCCCAGGTGGCATTGGACCGTCGCCAGTGCTCCCCCCCGCCGCCCACAATTCCGCAACTGAAATTCGCATCAAAACCTTCAGCAACACCAGACCCTCGCGCCCAAGACGACGACATCGACCCCGACGCCCACCGCCGCGCAGCCCCCGAGTCAACCCGCCGCCAGCATCACATCTTGCCCGGCATCAAGCATCGCAACCATGGCTGACGCACCCAAGGAAACGCCCATCAGCTCGGTGCTGGTCGAGTCTCTGGTAAGCGTCTCTTCTTTCTTGCCCGTCACCAGGAAAAAGCCCCCATGCCCCTCCTTCCCGCCGTCGAGCAGATATCTAGCCACGGCACCACCCCGTTTCCAAGTCATGTAGTCGCCATTGCTCCTCTACTGCTGTTCCTGTTGCTGAACTCACCGTCGCGTCGCAGGTGATCATGAAGATCATCAGGCATGGCGCCAGCACCTTCCCGACCCCCGCCACCGGCGCCATCGTCGGCATGGACCAGAACGGCGTCCTCGAGATCACCAACACCTTCGCCTTCCCGACCGGCGACGTCGCCAACACCGACGGTGCCCACCAGAATGACGCATCGGCCCTGGCCGCCGCCGCCCCGCGCGCCAAGGCCAACATGGTCTACCAGAACGACATGATCAGGCACCTGAAGGAGGTCAACGTCGACGCCAACGGTGTCGGCTGGTACACCACGGCCGCCATGGGCAACTTTATCAACCTCAACTTCATCGAGAACCAGTACCACTACCAGAAGGACAACGACCAGACCGTCGCCCTCGTCAACGATGTCAGCCGCAGCTCCCAGGGCGCCCTCAACCTCCGTGCGTTCCGGCTGTCGCCCGCCTTCATGACCATGTTCAAGGAGGGCAAGTTCACAACCGAGAGGTACGGACCTCCCCTCTTCTCAAGGATGCGCGCCACGGCATCGTGGTAGTCTGTAATCTAACCTTTCTCGCAGCCTCCAAAAGTCCAAGCTCACCTTCAAGGACATCCTGGTCGAGCTTCCCGTCACAGTCCACAACTCGCACCTCCTCACCTCGTACATTCACCAGTTCCCCGGCTTCCCCACCAAGGCAGAGGTAGACATGCCCGCCTCGGTCTCGGACATCCTCAAGGCCGACGTCAAGCTGCCTCTGTGCCCGTCGGTCGACACGCTCGACCTCTCGATAGACCCCTTCCTCGAGAAGTCGTGCGACCTGCTTCTAGACAGCATAGAGTCGCACTACACCGAGCTCAACAACCACCAGTACTACCAGAGACAGATGGCGCGCGAGCAGACCAAGATCACGGCATGGCAGACGAAGCGCAAGGCGGAGAACGCGGCCCGCGCGGCGGCGAAGCAGGAGCCGCTGCCGGAGGACGAGTGGCAGAGACTGTTCAAGATCCCTCAGGAGCCTAGCCGCCTGGAGGCCCTCCTGAACGCGAAGCAGGTGGAGCAGTACAGCAAACAGATCGACGGCTTCACGGCCAACGTGAGCGCCAAGATGTTTGCCGTGCGGGGCAACCTGATGCCCGAGTAAGACCAGGACCGGTCTGGGGGATTGAGTGCCTACCTATAGATGATCACGGAGGGGCTCGAGGTTCTTGGAAGGAAAAAGTGGTCTGTCTGCATCTGGCCTGGCGTTTGGGGGTACATCTTGGTTGTGAAAGGCTTAATGATTTTCAGGCCTGCGACCCGACTTGCATTCGGGTCTGGTAGTGTATAGCTCTAGACATGGCCCAAGACTTGCGGAGCGACATAGGTAGCTCTAGTTCGAGTCGGAGAATGAGAAGGCACAATTACCTGCTAGCTTGGGGAAACGGCTTGGCCTCAGCTGCTGTTGAATCCTTGATGTGGTTCTGAGTATTCGTAACCTGTTCACACCGCCAGGTTTAACAGCAGGGCGGGGTTACGTGGAACATGTCGCAGGGCAGTTCCAAGTCGGTCAATATATCGATTGGATGGGCTTGGGCTTGGTCGTGTCACTATGGTGGACGCTGCTGAGGAACCAAGCATACTGCCGGTCCCGTCCATTCTCGAGAGCCTTGCCAACCGGCCATTCATCACACCCGTGTTGCAACTCATTATGGGGTCTTCTTGGCCCTGTTATATGAGACTTTCCCCCTTTTGAGGAAATATTGGCCATTGTATAAGAGGCCCGACTAGGAGAAATTGGGTGACCCCACTCAAATTGGATGGACTGAGCAATGTGGACAAACATTCTGACGCAACGGTATACCAGGCCACAAGAGTGAATGCAGAGCCCGTAGGTAGGTCTGTTCAGGCTCACGTCAGCAAGAACCCACCGCCTGGGTTGGGCCTCTTGTTATCTCTCCCTCACTTGCTCGGGGCCTGTGGGCTTATTCCTGGCTGAGGCTGTTTCCCAGCGCCGTCGGGTGGCACCTCAGATTCGGGGCATTTTCTCTCCCCCCCAAGCCTTCGCAGACTGCCGACGGTCTTGGCGGGCAGCGGGTGGGGCAATACCCGAGGGGAGACTATCGATAAGGCCCGGTCCAGCTGCCAGTTGCCCAGTGCCCAGTAGGGAAAAAAAACCACCCCGCCGCAGGGGGGCCCCGAGGGGGTTTAGCGGCCACGTTCCCTGGAAACCAGCCAGTCACAGGCCGGGCCGCCCGCCTGTTGCTCAGGAACACCGACAGAGACCGACACGAGGGGTAAAAATTTGGCATCTATTAGTGATTGCCTTCAGGGTCCTCTCCAAGCCGACCCCGTCTTTTCCTCCCTCCTCCTCCTGCCCTCCTCTCCTCCTCTATCCCATCCTCCTCAATCCTCCTCCCTTTCCCACAAAGAGTCTCCGGACAGTAATCGTACGTCTTCCCCCTCGCCTCCTCGGGTGCTCTCTGTCGGCAGTGTCTGTGCATGCTTACTGACATCTTTCCAAGCAGCAACTCGGGTTTCTTATCATCACCCCGCATCTCCCATATACCCCTCCAGTCTTTATTTTTTTTCACCGCCTTGCCTACCAGCAAGCTATCACAGTAAGTTGACATCTAAGCCTCACCCGGAACCCGGGCTATCCCTATCCCTAATTGCCATCCCGGGCCTTTGTTGACATGCGCCGAACAGGAAAAAATGTCTGCTCCCGCCAACAAGTTCAAGGTCGCCGACCTCTCCCTCGCCGCCTTCGGCCGCAAGGAGATCGAGCTGGCTGAGAACGAGATGCCCGGTCTGATGGCCATCCGCAAGAAGTACGCCGCTGACCAACCCCTGGCCGGCGCCCGCATTGCTGGTTGCTTGCACATGACCATCCAGACCGCCGTCCTGATCGAGACCCTGACTGCCCTCGGTGCCGAGGTCACCTGGTCGTCCTGCAACATCTTCTCCACCCAGGACCACGCCGCCGCCGCCATCGCCGCCGCCGGTGTCCCCGTCTTCGCCTGGAAGGGCGAGACCGAGGAGGAGTACAACTGGTGCTTGGAGCAGCAGCTGGTCGCCTTCAAGGACGGCAAGAAGCTCAACCTCATTCTCGACGACGGTGGTGACCTGACCCACCTCGTCCACGACAAGTACCCCGACATGCTCAAGGACTGCTACGGTGTCTCCGAGGAGACCACCACCGGTGTCCACCACCTGTACCGCATGCTCAAGAACGAGAAGCTACTGGTCCCCGCCATCAACGTCAACGACAGCGTCACCAAGAGCAAGTTCGACAACCTGTACGGTTGCCGTGAGTCCCTGGTCGACGGCATCAAGCGTGCCACCGATGTCATGATTGCCGGCAAGATCGCCGTTGTCGCTGGTTTCGGTGATGTCGGCAAGGGCTGCGCCATGGCCCTCCACGGCATGGGTGCCCGTGTCATCGTCACCGAGGTTGACCCCATCAACGCCCTCCAGGCCGCCATGGCCGGCTACCAGGTCACCACCATGGAGAAGGCTGCCAGCCTCGGCCAGATCTTCGTCACCACCACCGGCTGCACTGACATCATTGTCGGCGAGCACTTCTCTGCCATGCCCAACGACGCCATCGTCTGCAGTAAGTCCCGCTTCTTATTGTACCCTGCCGTATATGGCGCACATCAAAGAGGAGAAGCCAAGATTTGCTAACCTGTTGCTGTAGACATCGGTCACTTTGACTGTGAGATTGACGTCGCCTGGTTGAAGAAGAACGCCAAGAGCGTCCAGAACATCAAGCCCCAGGTCGACCGCTTCCTGATGCCCAGCGGCCGCCACATCATCCTGTTGGCTGAGGGTCGTCTCGTCAACTTGGGCTGTGCCACTGGCCACTCCTCGTTCGTCATGTCCTGCTCGTTCGCCAACCAGGTCCTTGCCCAGATCATGCTGTTCAAGGCCGAGGACAAGGCCTTTGGCGAGAAGCACGTCGCCTTTGCCAAGGCTGGCAAGCTCGACGTCGGTGTCTACGTCCTGCCCAAGATCCTCGACGAGGAGGTCGCCAGACTTCACTTGGCCCACTGCAACGTCGAGCTCACCACTCTGTCCAAGAAGCAGGGTGACTACCTCGGTCTCGAGATCGAGGGTCCCTTCAAGAGCGACCACTACCGCTACTAATCGCCCAACCCTCTTGTATACCAACCGTCGCTCGGTCTGCTCCCCGGGAGCGGACGGGAATGACGACTCCGTGACCTACACTCCACTGGCACCTTCACACGGAATTACATGTGCCATGTTTCAACAAGGCATAATGTCTGCAGCATAATCGGCATAGGAAATCTGTTCGGGGAATCAAAAATGGGAAGCTGGTCACATTTTTCAACAAAAAGGCGTTGGCAACTGACATGATGCATGATTCCCCTCATGGCGTTCTCTTTATTGTGTTTTTGGAAGCGGATGAAATGATCAACAGTCTGGTCAACCAGACACCAGCTCATTAGAGAGCTGCTATGGCCACGAAGCCATGGCCCGTCAACCGGGTCGAAAGTATAGACAATAGAACACGTCTAACTCATCATTATCTTGCTCGACATTACCTCCGTGATATCTGGTGTGTTCCATCCCTGGCCGCCGGCAAAATTGGCTGAAGGCGAGAGAGCCGTGAGAGCCGTGAGCATTCAGCTGCACTGATTTCCCTGAGCCCTCGAGATGCAATTTTGATAGATTCTGGCCCCCGTGATAACGGCATGGAACCAAACCAGGTAATTGCCTTTTCCTTGAAGGGAAAGGAGATCATGGCGCAGAGGCTCGGGAAAATCCCGTGGTCCCATTGAACGTGTGCTTGCAGCTAGGTACCTAGATGGAGGATGACTACGGTTGCTGGCTACATAAACCTTATATCCGTTGTGCTATCCATACCAATCAGACAGAATCTAAGCATGGTCTCCGGAACTTCCCAAGTACTTGAGAGCAAGGTAGCTCGCCATCCGGTTGTGCTACCTACCTATGCGGAGCAGTCCTGCATACACCCGGTGCTGCAGCACTACCCAAGAGTGGCCCTGCCATCGGGGAGCTATATTCTTCACCTGCTATACACCATGCATGAGCGACGCAATGATAATGTAGGCCAGACCATCCATCCCATGTGTGCTAGGTGAAACGAAACAGACAGAGACCACCCATCCAGCTTCTTGTGAACCAACCACAGTTCCCGGACTCTCGGCTCGGCTCGCTCCAGACTTGTCAACCCTTCCGCGATCACCCAATTCGCGAGCGACCAAACTTCCTGAATGACTCTGGCCTCCATCGCCTGCAATACCCCCCACATTTACGAGTGATAGCAAATCAGGCCCACAGGGACCTTGGGACCGGCGTTCTGCCCGTCACGGTCCGTGACTCCGAAGTTGGACCCGCGATATCGGGCTGAGCTACTTGCATGTGTAGTTCATCTGGGGATCCTCGACCAATCTGTTGTGCAGCATCCACATGCTACATCCTACACACCTGGACCCAAGATCATCTACCGTCTTCGGTTGGCGCCGACTCGTGCCAGCCTATCCCCCTCAGTCGCGGTGCAACAAGCCAAGCCGACTCGATAGACGTCCAGGGCACCCCACGCGGGTTGTTGCATACTTAAAGTGACAAGTACCCAGCAGACCGGTTCAACCCCACGCTATCTTCCATGCTTTCCACGCGACCATCGTGACACTGCATCAAGTCATCATGAGCAAACCCAAGGTTCTTTTGCTCGGCAAAATTGAGCAGTAAGTTCCGATTTCACAATACTGCTGTCCAATGGCCCCTTCCCCCGTGGTGCGATCCTACCACCGCATGAACCGGGATATCGGCACTGTTGCCAAGCTCGCTCTTCAGAAGAGCGTTTTTGGAGGAGAACTATACGATCGGCCGCCAAGAAACATTGCATAATATTCTACGGTCAATTCGTGCTCCCTCGAAACCTGAACCCCCATTGCATTCTCCTGGTGTCCCTGTGAAGGCGGCCTTGATAACGAAACTCCCAGCGCCCACTCAACCTGGGCCTCCTTGAGCACTATCGCCGACATCGTCACACCCAAGGCCACAACCCGCGCCGCCTTCCAGGAAGAGTGTGCCTCGGGCGCGCTGGACGGTGTGACGGTCGCCTACCGGACCTTTGACAGCAATGACATCACGGGCAAGGTGGACGACGAGCTGGTGGCAGCGCTGCCGCGGTCGCTGCGCTTCATCTGCCACAACGGCGCCGGCTACGACAGCGTCGACGTGGCGGCCTGTACGGCCCGGGGGATCCGGGTCTCCAACGCCCCGACTGCCGTCGACGACGCCACCGCGGACATCGGCATCTGGCTCATGCTCGGCGCGCTGCGCAACTTGAACCAGTCGCTGCTGAGCCTGCGCCGCCGCGAGTGGAGGGGTCGCGCTGCCGTCCCGGCCCTGGGCCACGACCCCCAGGGCAAGGTCCTCGGTATTCTCGGCATGGGGGGCATCGGCCGCAACATGGCGAAGAAGGCGCGGGTGTTCGGCATGCGGATCATCTACCACAACCGTACGCGGCTCGGTGAGGACATTGAGAAGGAGTGTGACGCTGAATATCGAGGCTTCGAGGATCTGCTGAGGGAGAGTGATGTACTGAGTCTCAACCTCCCGCTGAATGTGAGAGGGCGCCCCCCTTCCTTGTTCCTTCTGAATACGTGGCTTTGGACCTTCCGCCTAACGATTATCTCAGCCTGCAACCCGGCACACGATCTCCACGCCCCAATTCGCGCTCATGAAGCCGGGGGTAGTCATAGTCAACACGGCCCGTGGTGCTGTCATGGACGAGGCCGCCCTAGTCACAGCGCTGGATTCAGGCCACGTCGAGTCCGCAGGCCTGGACGTGTTTGAAAACGAGCCGCAGATCCATCCGGGGCTCGTTGCTAACGAGCGGGTGCTTATCGTTCCGCACATGGGCACCTGGACCGTTGAGACGCAGACTAAGATGGAGGAGTGGACCATCTCGAACGTGCGAATGGCACTAGAGGAGGGCAAGTTGAGGAGCATTGTACCAGAGCAGAAGGATCTCCAGACTTAAGTCGGATACCACATGACAGCTTCCCTTGCTTCTTAGGAGCCTATTATTGAGATTAGAACGCTTTCCTCGTTTCTCAACAACATTGAATACACTTACCGGCCTGGATTTACAAAGTCAACCGGCCCACAATGCCTCTTGTGTAGAAAGTTGGATCTTTTTAGTTGCACTTGAATTCTGCTATAACATGGCAAAGTCTAGTGTATCGGATCGGGTGCACCTACTGATATCGCCAAGGTTGTACTGAGTTGATATCTCCTAAAGTAGCCCTCTTCACTTACACGCACCAAACGATCGATTAATAGCGGTGAGTAATTTAAGACGGTGGGGCGTAGAACTCATTTTTAGACAGAATGTGGAATGTATTCTGTATCCGGATCTTATCGATTGCCAATGCTGCTAATTTGTGTTTTAACAGAGTCCAGGATATCGCTTCCCGGGATGCTCAAGAAATACCCTCGGGATCACTTGAGTCTCCCAGTTTGATTACCAAAAAAATTGCTATGCCACACAGGCAGAGTCAGACTCTCAGTGATTATAATAACACTAGTGGTGGGCTTGTCTAATGAATAGCCTGTCATCGATAGGTCCAAGTCTATAAGGGTATCGCTCGGCACACCACACACAGACGATGCTGTGTCCAACGCAGTCCCAAGATGCAGAAGTCATTATGGGAAGCTCTGGTCGTCGGCATCCTTGCCTCTCGTCAACCATACTTTTGACACTTCATACATGCCCAAATATAGCCCGCTTCCCACAGCGGTCCATACGGCCCGTAGCACAGAACCTCGAAATAGGCCTGGAATGCCCCTTTCCTTGATGACTTGCCGGGCCACAGATAGGCCACCGTGATGCCGCCCGTGACTGTTTTCTGGCGAACCTGAGTGCCGATCGTGAGCGCCCTGCTTCAAGTCCTGCTCCTCACCCGCCATCAGCATCATCCTTGTCTTGACCACATCCATGGGCGTTGTGATCACCGCGGCAAAGCTGCCCGCCAAACCTGCACTCGTGCTTGTTATTACGCCGGTCTCCAGCAGACTTCCATTCTCCCGACTCCCAAGCCCTGTCCCGCCTTTCGTAGTACCAGACCTGCGGGACCAGATGGCGGTGCGCGCATACTCAAATATGGGAAACTGTATCGCCGTGAAAGGTAGGTTTCGCGCCACCATGGCCGTATATCCACTGAGCAGCTTTCTACCAACACCAGGGCCGCCTAGGTGCCGAAGTGCCTCGATGCTCGTGGACTTGCCCTCGCTGCCCTGCCGTCGCGAGATCATCTGCGCATTCTGCTTGATGACCTCAGCCGGAGTTAGGACGACGCAGCTGGCCATCTCGGCTACCGCCGACGCTGCCGAGTGGACGACGGGCTGCGGCAACCCGATGCCGGCCCCATGGCGCCCAAAGAAGGACTTGGCGCTTTCGTACACGGAGAAGAAGGTTCCTGCCGCGGGGAGGGTGGCGACGATGACAATACCTATGCCTTGGTAGAGTCCACGGAACAGCTGAGTAGACGGGACTTTGGTCTTGGCCGCCGGGTCTGCGAACGTGCGCAGGAAGTCCTGGGACTGCTTCCGCGTCTTCAACGTGTCCAAGGGGTAGATCAAGAGGTCTACAGTGAATGCTGCCGCCGCACCTGCCTACGATGATATGAGCACGCTTGGCCATTCGAACGAGTGGGTGAGGTTTTCATTGGGACACATACCAGCAGCACATCCCTATTGGAACCGCCACTCATTGCAGCTCATTTGGAACGCGAGTTGGGTTGGGTTTGGTGTGAGACGGCACGATGTTGAAAGCTGCTATCAGATTGAGAGATAAGTGATCAGTGCTGTGTGCTGTGAATGACGACATCGGCACGCGGCAGCTAACTACGGGTAGGTAGCCTATAAGTTGCCTGTGGGCTGAATTCCACTGTCTTCCAAGTTGCTGTGGGGCTTACAGTGGTTGGTGGACCGCCTGCGTTTAGCTCCCTGGCCCCTTTCAGTTGACAAGGCCCAGGGTGCACTTGGGCACCTTATACTCGGGTGATTTCCATGCCTTAAACGACTTATACCTAGGTTCCTGTCCTCGCAGTCAAGGAGTGAAATCTGTTCAGCCACGTACGACAACCCATGCCACCTGGTAACGATCATTGGTCATTGACGGCCTATGTCCTTTGAACAGCTCCTGTGAGAGATATTGTTAATAATACTGGAAGGGGAAATAGTGCGCAACTTAAGTAATTCGACATGGATGCAACGCAGGATTGAAACGTGGCCCACGAATAGTAGAAAATTGCATCGTAGAAAGTTTTGCAGATAGCAACTATTTCGTCAAGGCGTCCGGCGACAAAGCCCAGATCTGCGCTACAGTAATCTAAGGTACTGACTGTCTTGAGCAGAGGAAAGTTGTCTGCGAGTACGCACCGTCTAAAAAAGAGGCAAAGACGTTAGCAAACACAAGGCGTTGCCGTATACGCTTATAAGAGCCGTATGTACCCAGCCCCGAACTACCAAGCTGTGTACCTCGAAGCGCAGATCTTGGCCAAAATTTCCAAGTCCAATCCTCCATCAACTCCCCTCACCATGCGGGGCGAGCTGGTGAGCGTCTTACACGCATAATATACAATGGCCCTCAAGCAGAGGCTGGACACAATCGTTGCCTCCCACGTCGCCTCCACCGAGGACGCAGAAGTGCGCAACAAGCTCCTAGCTGCTAGCTTCATCCTGGTCGACCACAATGGCATAATCCACTCGAGCACCGCTGGGCGCCTGGAATTTCCCCCCGACTCACAGCCATATACAACCTCTTCGATCTGCTGGGTGGCCTCCCTGACCAAGCTCGTGACCGCCGTCTCTCTGCTCCAGCTCGTCGAGCGCGGGGTCCTGGACCTAGATGCGGATCTCCGTACAGACGTCCCCGAGCTGGGCGCTCTGGAGATCCTGCGCGGCTTCGACTCGTCAGACCAGCCGGTGCTGGAGCCCAACACCCGTCCCATCACCCTGCGGCAACTCCTGACGCACACGCTGGGCCTGGGCTACGACATCCCGGAACCGGACCTCATGCGATGGTCCCGGGCCGTTGGCCGCACGGCCACAAACCTGGACTGGTCTCTGGCGGGCTTCACGACACCCCTCAAGTTCCCTCCGGGCGACGGCTGGTGCTATGGCGCGGCGTACGACTGGGCCGGTCTCCTCCTCGCGCGTGTCACCGGGCAACCCCTTTCCGCGTACATGCGGGAGCACATCTTCGGGCCCTGCGGCATGGAGAGCACGACATTCTGGCCCCGGGAGGTCGACGCGGAAGGGAAACGCACGCTGGTCACGGCGGTCTCGGACGCGGAGCCCGGCAGCGGGGATGCGGGCTCGGGACTTCTGAAGCCCGGAGACCGGCTCGTGCCGGACGAGCACGAGATGGAGTCCGGCGGTGCTGGCCTGTACACCTCGCCCGAGGATTACGGGCGCTTTCTCTCGGCGCTGCTGGGCCACAGGCTGCTGTCCCCGCAGACGACGGAGCTGCTCTTCCGGCCCCAGCTGGACGCGGCGCAGCGCGCCATGCTGCGGGACGCCGTCTCGGCGGCGCATGACAGCTACGCGCCCGAGTTCCCGCGGGGCACGGAGCTGGACCACGGGCTGGGCGGGCTGATCAACGTGGGCGATATCCCCGGCAAGCGGCGGAGGGGCAGTATGATGTGGAGCGGGCTGACCAATGGCCGGTGGTGGGTGGATCGCGAGACGGGCATCGCTGGCGCTGTGTTTACGAACGTGATACCGTTTGGCAACGGCGTCCTCAGTCGCATGTTGGATGAGATCGAGAGGGCAGTGTACGAGGAGTTTGGGACCAGGTAGTAAGTGTCACGGCAACTCGGCAGGCTTGGTCTCGTAGGGATGTATAGGGACGAGACAGGACGGAAAGGACGAAAGAGTTTATCTATACTGCACACCAACTCGCTAACTCCTAGAGTTACAAAGAAGCATCTGGGATATCATGTCAAGTAGACTCCCTCTCCTTCTTTTTTTTCCCCCCTTCATTAGACATCAATCCCGCCATCTGATGTGGACTCTCCCCACCCTCACCGCGCCTAACCATCTGTCCCGCTGCTCCTGAACGTGTGGCAGAGAGCAGCATAATGATGTGTCAAATCCAGGACGCTCTGGTTCAGGCTCGTGGCCTGTATGATGCTCCTGACCTTGACGGCACCCTCGTCTTCTATCAAGGTGCGGATGGTGTAGAGCAGCTCGGGGGAGAACTCGCTGTACCAGCGGTACTGCCAGGCTACGAGGCGGATGACGCTGGCGATGGTCTCACGTGTCTCCTTCTGCTTCTCGAAGACGCGAAGGATGCCCGACAGCGCCTTGGGGCTGAAGCGGGCAGCGAGACAGGCGCGGTACGCCTCGACGGCCTCGTCGTGATGTTGCAGGCGTTCGGCCAAGGAGCCGAGGATTTCCCACTCCTCGGCCGACTTCTTGTACTGCATGGATTGGGCGCGATACTGAGCCATCTGCGTGCGCCAGATGGTGTAGACGCGTAGATCCTCGTAGAGAACCATGAAGAGGCTGTCAAGCCAGCGCTCACAGAGCCGCTTGTTATTCAGACGGGACAAGTGCTGTTCCGTGGTCGCGCTCTGGAGAACAGGAAAAGTCAGTACGTGTACAGCATGATATGAGCCGGGACCAGGGCACTCACGTTGTCCGAGTCCGACTTGATGGCGTCGGCCTTGACCTCGCCGGGATCGATGGTGTGCTCGGGCTTTTCAACCTGGCTGGGCGCATCCTTGCCGTTGGTGAGCGTCGGGGCGGTAGAGTCGGCGTCGTCCTGCTTTGACGAGGCAGCATCGTCGTCCTCGTCGGTATGCTCGCCGTTGGTGGGCTCGGGGGTGCCGCGAAGGCCGTCGGTGCTGGGATTCCGGTCGGCGGGGGCGGCCAGGGAGGTGGTGTCCTGCCTCTCGCTCCTGTACTCGTCCTCCATGACGAAGACGTTGCTCCGGATCTTGAGCAGCTGGTCCCAGCCGATCTTGGCCGTCATCTCGGTCAGGATGGCGTAGGCCTGCTTGAAGGTGCCGCGGTAGCTGGCGGCCCGCAGGTTGAGCAGGCTGGGGTCGACCTGCTCGGAATAGCGCGACTCGGGCTCGCTGTCGATCTCGTCGAGGCGGGTCTCGGCCAGGGTGGGGAGGTAGACGTCCTTGGGCTCGGGCATCAGGGGCGCGTCCTTGTCCTGGTAGGTGAACATGGGACACGAGTTGAGGATGGTCAGGGCGTTCTCCCAGTCCTCCTTGGTGACGTAGATGTGGGCGAGGCGGGCCCAGGTGCCGAACTCGCTCGGGGCGGCAATGGTGCTGCGGTCGGCGCAGGCCAGGGCCATGTTGAGGCGGTCGTCGCGCTGCTCGGCGGTGGCGGCGGTGGCGGCCTTGCGGATGAGGAAGTCGGCCTGGGTGTCGAGCATGACGTAGTCCATGGGGGACTCCTTGAGGGCGTCGTAGAGGACGCGCACGCCCTGGACCTCCTCGTTGCCCATGAACAGCACCTTGGCCAGCAGGGACGAGACCTCGACGTTCTGGGAGCGCAGCTTCTCGAACAGGTTGATGGCCGAGGCGAAGCGGCCGGTGGTGTGGAAGTACTTGAGCAGGCCGGCGGTCAGGTGGTTGGAGACGTTGTTGGGGACCTGGACGACCGAGTCGGAGCCGAGCTGCCAGCCGCGGAAGAAGAGGGCCTCGGCGGCGCTGAGGAAGCGGTGCTCGGTCTCGGTGTTGGTGACGGGGTTGAAGCGGCGGACGCCCATGATCTTGCGGATGGTGTCGCCGCTGCCGTCGTCGGCGTACGAGTAGGCGCGCAGGACGCTGCAGAGGTAGGTCTCGAGCCACAGCTCCTCGGTGGCCTTGCGCTTCTCGCCGCGCTCGTCGACGCAGTAGCTCTCGACGGTGCCGGGGATGGTGACGTGGACGCGCATATCGAGGCGGGAGAAGGCATTGTAGCAGCAGTAGAGGCCCTCGGTGATCTTCTGGGTGGGTGCCTGGCCCTGGTCCTTGCTGTAGGTCAGGGTGTTGATGTAGGCGGCCAGGCTGGCCGAGGAGGAGGCGTCGACGCCGGTGACATGGTGGTAGACGCCGGTCTGGCGGCCGGGGTTGTTGCGGCTCTGCTTGAGGAGGTGGACGAGGTCGGGGGGGCCGAGCTCGCGCAGGGCGACGAGGGACTCGGTGCGGGCGTCGACGGACTCGTGCAGCACGTCCTCGGTGATCCTGCGGGCGAGGAAGGGGGGGGACTGATCAGCAATGAGGACAAGGACGAGGACAAGGACGACACGGGGTGTGTGCAGCGAGCGAGGGAAGGGCCAAAGGCCAAGGCAAAGGCCAAGGCAAAGGCAAAGAGAGATGGGGAGACGGGAGCTGGCTTACTCTGGCACCGCGGGCGCAGGCATGGCTCGAGGAGTGGTGGTGGTGGCGGCTGGACCGACCACGGGGGGAAGGGGAGGATTATTATTTGGGTTGGCTTTGATGCGCAATGCGAGATGCGACGGGGTCCTTTGCAGCACGAGCACGGCAGGCAGGGCAGGGCAGGCAAGAAAGCAGGGCCGGGTTCTTGTAGAGTATAGCAGCACCCTCCCCTCGGCTTCGGATGCTCACTGGGACGACTGGTGGCCGGGGCGCGGTTGTGCGTTGTCGAACAGGACGGGACGCAGCGCAGCTGAAGGTCAACGTGGGATCTCGAGGTATGACGGATCTGTCTGTCTGTCTCGCACCGGCGCTACGTAAGTGACAAGGAGATTCCAGAGGTGGAATTGGCCAGACGGGCCAGACGGACCAGCCTGGAAGACAGGAGCCAGGCCCGGGATGCACTGGCCAGGGGGGGCCAGGGGGCCAGGGGACTCGGCTATAGTGGGGCACCAGCACCAGACGCACACGGGGGACGGCCAGACGACGGGCAGCCCTGCTACTATAACGTTCAAAGTTAGCCGCCCATTGGATCCGCCCACCCGCCCGCTGAGGACATGCAATGGGCACTGGCCATCGCTAAGTCCAGGAAAGGCGACTACCTAGTTATTTCCAGGTTACCAGGACATTCAGGTAACTGGGGTAGGGAGATGCTGCAGGTTCTAGCAGGCGCTGTGTGTAGAGACTGACTTAACCTAGCTGCCACGAGGCATGCACATAGTCGACCCTTACCGGAATACCTGAAAACCCAAATACCTGGGCATGGACCTCACCTGAGGCACTCAAGGGCCTACTTGCTTTGGTGCGTGCCCGGCATTGGCCAATTGGATCACGGCCCCCAGCTACTATGGTACCCGCCTACTGGAGCTCATCCCGGCACGTTGACCTGCCCGCCAGCCTGCCTACGGGAGGTAGTTACGTATCTACTTAAGTAGGTACGGTACGTGGCTTCTAGCTAGGCCAGGTCCCGCTTGGCGCCTGGGTAGGTACCCCATGTCCACTGTGCTGTGAGGTAGAGTTAGGTACCATAGTTCCGCTCAGCCTTGCCCGAGCCTCGCCAAGTTAATGGGAATTGCGCCCTGTCGCCTGTCGCCTGTGGCCTGTCGCGTCTCATGCCCGCTCACACCCCATGAGCCGCGCGACCGACGGCGACATTGACTCGACATTGGCTTCGACTCTGGCACGAGTTCACCAGATTCGGCGCCTCTCAACTACGTCTATGAAACCTCTCGGGTTCTGTGCAAACCGTTTCGCATAGACCGCCTCTGTCTCTTCCCAGCTACCTGTGACCAGGCGCGTGTCATGCGCAAACAGCTTGCGCCAGCGGATCGTCACCACCCGCATCGTCCACCCATTCACTTCCCGACGTCACCAGTAACTCACGAATGCGCCATGCATGTCGCTGACGGATCGACCAAGCAATGATACGACACTTCCTCCGTCCCAAACCCACCCCGAACCCCAGAGCTGCTCGCGCAGAACGTCACTAGCATGGTAAACTCTTTTCCAACACGCACCCTTTCTCTCTATCGCAGCTGTTGTTTGTCATCGTGACCTGACGCCCCGCCAGCCTGCCTTTAACGCCATCAACCTCGAGCCCGAGGAGAATGTGGACGATGAGGTCGATACCACGCGCGAGCTACACCTCGAAGAGGCCCTGAAGCGCTTCCAGGCCGCCCTCCGCCTCCATGCCCTCGGCCCGCGCCACTATGCAGAGGCCGAGGACGCCTATCAAGCCCTGTTCGACTCTGACATCTTCAAGTATCCCGATGCCGCCACCGAGTTCGACCGCGCCGAGCGCCAGTCCGACTCCCAGAACCACCTGCCGCTCGACCCCCTCTTCGCCCAGTCCCTCGAGGCTGCCCAGCCCGACGTCGATGGCGGCGTGAGCAGCTTGCCCCAGACTCTGTACATCTCCCACAAGAACCATGGGCAGTTCCTCCTGGACGGCATCAGACACGAGGCGAGATCGGACGGCCAGGCCGTCTTTGCGCGCAACGACGTTCTGCAAAGAGCCGCCAAGGCACTCCACGATTTCAGCGCCGCCCTGGACTACGACCCCGCCGACGCCGAGCTGTGGAGGAGGGCCGCCCGCGTCGCTGCCTTTCTCGGCAGCACCAGGACGAGTCGCTACTGCCTGGAAGCTGCCATAGAGCTCGACGACGATCCCGCCGTCGACGAGGTCGAGCCCCCGTCCCTGGCCGAGGGCTTCGCCGGCGAGGAGTTGAAGGACCAGCTCAAGGTGTTGGACGACCAGGTCGCCATGTCTCATCCCATCATGGCTCCTTATACCCAGCGCTCCATGCCCGACTACCTAAAGAAGTACTCGGACCCCGTCCCATTCTTGCCCAATCCCACCAAGACGCTGGCAACGCCATCCATGCTCCTTCCTGCGAAGGATGGTGTGGCGGCACCCGTCTTGCAGGTTCAAGGACCAACCTGGGCCGAACTGGGTATGGCCCTGGTACATGCCGTGGCGGTTGATGGTGTTTCTGCCGGTGCCGTCATCTTCCAACTTCCAGAGATTCCCGACACCCCCGAGCCAGTTGAACAGCAGCTGGTCGCGCGACCAAAATCAGCAGCATTGGATGGGGCGGACAAGGCGGGTGCGGCCAAGGACGACGCTGCCAATGTATCGCAGGACGAAGCTGTGGCATCCCCAGCCGAAGCTCCTGCCGACAACGCCAAGACGGAGAGGAGTGGCTCTGTCATGTCGAGAAAACGCTCCCAGTCTGCTGCCGGCATCCAGGATGCCGAGACCGAGGAGGTGGTAGAGAAGCGGAGCAAGCGGACCCGTCGCAGGGAAACTGCTGCAGAGGAGTCTTTGGACACCCAGACTCACTATGCCGCCCAGCTGGAGCCATTTCAGGCTGCCGACAAGACCCTGTTCCAGACTACTAGGAATATGGCAGAGAACTTGGGCATCACAGACAAGCGAATGCTCGACTCCGTTGCCGAAATGGTGGAGCTCTCCGCTCTCGAGCATCGTACCGCCAAACTTACCCAGGCACCGATGATTGATCTCCGGGACAGCCTGGTCAAGTTTGACGAGGAGACCGCCCGGGTCCTCTTGACGAAGCCCGAGACGGCGGCCATCGGCTTCTCTTCGTTCTTGGAGCATGCGAAGCCCGGGTCGCAGCTAAAGACCGAAACACCCCAGTTTGATGAGACGAAAAACCTCAAGGCATTTGCGCAGAGGGTTGCCGACGAGGAAATGGGCATCCCAGATATTGCCTTCGAATGGGTTAAGAATGTGACTCGGTATTACGCGGGCACGAAGTGGTCAGATCAGATGAAGACTGCTGTGGTCCAAGTCATAAGTCATTTGGATGAGGATATCTACCATCGTGTGGAATATGAGCTACAACACTGGCAGTCCGCGAGAAACCCTGAAGAAACCCGCCATTCTTTGGACCGGATGATCCAGACACTTTTTGAGCTTCACTTGGATGTATACGAAAGGATCACGAATCCTAACAGCGCCGTGGACTTCGGCATCCGGGTTGAAACCAAGGGAAGGTTGGGCCGCTGGTTCTCCCTTGCCTCGCGGATGAGCAGGGACCGGCCCGCCGAGTCTGACAAGAGTCTCTCTGTCAGATTTCTTTGGGCTGCCGTCTTCTCCGTGACCCTCACGGAGGGGGTATCTAGGGAACACGTGCTTCAGTGCTGGCAGAGCCTTCGTGACAACCTAGCCACCGACTTTGTCGGCGTCACCATAGGTCTGCCTAACAACGCCATCATGCCCGAGATTTCCATCTTCGCAGCCGACCGGGAGATCAGCAAGCTCACCACAATGGACTTCTTCCTTGGCCTATTCCAAGATGATCTAAGCGACCCCGTCGGCGTCATTGACAGCCTAGAGCCAGTATTAAACCCCTCTGCCGTGTGTGCCGCTGAACAAGAGCCGCAGACACCTAGCTCCCCAACACCAAGCGCGCAGCTGCGATCGCCCCCACCAGATTCGGATCAGGAGCCACTGCCCATCACGGAGACGGCGTCCCAAGGCTTGCGCGATCTGTGGAAGTTTCTGCTTGGGGCCAGCACCGAACTGAGGCTGTTCCTGTGGACACGCCTAGGGGAGGCTTACAAGGCTATTGAATACCCTACAAAAGTCTTTTCTTGCTATCTCAAGGGAATCGAGATGGTTGTGGCCGACTTTGAGCGGGATCCATACATTGGTATGCCCGTAGAGGAGCGACGCCCTTTGTTCTTCAAGATGCTGAAGTTCATTGATGATCTGTTGGTCAAGTCACTCTCGCTTGCTCTCAATGAGTCGACTGCGTTCGACATCATTGATGACGAGCATCTGAAGTCGAGTATCGCAGCTTTGGTCAGGCTAAGCTGCATTCTGCACACCTCTCCCATGTTCGAAGACGAGGTTCGGGTGGGGATGGGTTCGGCCCCTTCTGGCAACGCAACCTTCTCCTCCTTCTTCAATAGATTACGAGAACTACAAGCCAGGAATTGGTCGCTCTTGTATACTCTCTTGAAGACAGGTGTACATCAGAACAAGTCCATATTCACCGCCCCTGAGACCGACCTCGCTGATTATCTTGCTGCCGTGCACCAAGTCCTGGGCTTGAGGAAATGCTGCAAGGCGTCCAACAAGATCTTTCTCAAGATGATGCGGGTGGAGCTGCTGAAGCAGAACCTTGTCGACAACTGGGAAGACTACTTGGGTCAGGTGCTGTATGATCTCTATGGCCTCAAAGGGATCGGGGCCTGGGAGGTCCAAGACCATGGTTGCGCACCGGAGAAGCTGGAAAGACGCAACACCATGGCCCTGGTCGAGAAGGTCGCTGTCCTGGCCAACAACATGCCCATGAAAGATCTCCTCAAGTCCGACCTGAAGACCACCATCGAGACGATGCAGCAAGCGATTGGCCAGACCAAGTCCAATCAGCAGACGATCCACAACCTCAGGAACTTCACCGAATACCTCCGGAGGCCCATTCACCCATTGAAGCTGTACCAAGCGCTTAAAGGCAACGTCACCATTGATGCCGTCGCCGTGACCACGCCAGACAGCATCTTGGCCCACCATCAGTGGTTCTTCCTCCTTGGCATGATCGCATTCTGCAAATTCAAGGGAGTCGACCTGAACCGGAGGCAGACTCCTGGTGCTACTGACGATCTTCGCATCGGTGCGACTTTTCTGCGCCAGCAACTTCAATTCACGCCGGATCAGTGGGATGCTTGGTTCCGACTCGCTGAGTGTTTTGATTATGAACTCGACGAATCTGTTCTGTGGTCAGCCGACAAGATGAATAAGGAGAGAGCAGAGCTGGTTAAATACCAACGCAATGCCATACACTGTTATGCTCTTGCCCTCTCCAATTCGCGAAATGTGGGTGCAGGCCCTAACTCTGAAGGTGAAGCTTTGGAGGCGATACACGAGCTCTATCACAAGTTTGCGATGCGCATGTATGCGTCCAGCCGTGAGCCGTTTGATATGGAGCCGTTCAAGCACTCAGATCAAGAAAGATTCTTCATTCAGAACATGGGCGCCGGCACCTTCAAGAGAAAAATTCACGAGGAAATGGAAGATTATAAAGTCTGGAAGTATGCGGCGACACTGTTCAAGAAGGCCATGACCATCAAACCTAAGGAGTGGAAGTGAGTACCACGCCACTACTTTCAAAAGCCATGGCTAATGTAAACCAGGAACTCATACATGCTTGCGAAGTGCGTTTGGAAGATGTACCAAAAGCCTTACATGTTGCTTGACCATAAAGATAGACAAACCCGTCCCACGCTGGAGAAGGTTATTGCAGCACTTGAGGATTCCATCAAGATCGTCGCCGCACTACCCAAGCCGCGGTCAGGAGAACAGATTCTGGAACCCCACTACAAGATTGTGTCTGTAGTGCACAAGCTGGTCACTCGCAAAGACCTAGAGCCCCAGGCGGGGGCGGACATTCTCCAGCGGCAACCGCTCGCTATCAGGAAGGGCGCGCCTGTGGAAGTGAAGGAGGTTGCCGAGTGGGAACCCTTCGTGACTGAAACGTTGCAGCACTTGAAGGAAAAGGATAAGTCCAACTGGCAGCACCGTATTATAATGCGCCATGCTCGCATACTCTTTGACGACCAGGCTGAAAACCCTGACCCTATAGAGGCTCTGGCTGCCTTTACAGTTCTCCAGAAATCCATGTTCACAAAGACGATGGTCATGAACGTGTGGAAGTGCGATGCAGAGCGTCCTGGTCGGCATCATGTCTACACGGAGCAGTATATACGGTTCATGGTCAAGATCCTGGTCGTCCTCAAGGACCGTACTAACTTTGAGGCCCTGCTGCGACGCATTCGCAAGAAGGGAGCCGACTTTTATCATTTCAACGACCTCTGGCAAAGCTGCTGCGTGGCCTATCTTAGGCTGATACGCGCTCATTTCAAGATTGAGCACGTCCTCGAGGATGGGTTTAAGAACATTTCCCCCGAGGAGTTTGAGATCATTGCGGAGCGTATTAATGAGTGGTCTGGCGACGCGACAGCTACCGCCAGCACCTCGGCGTTTGGCGCATTGAAAGAAGCCATCGAGCTGAAGAAGCTCAGCTCAGGTGTCATGAAAGCCGGCGCGATTGACGATCTGATCACGGACTGCTACACTGCCCTGTACCAGGAGATTGGCACGTCGTTACCCGGTGCTGCACCTTCGACACTCATCCAAGAGCGAGCAGATGCAAAGGTTCGTGATGGAGAGAAGCAAGCCGCGGAAGAGGCAGCAGAGAAGCCCACCAACCCATTCAGCAGTATCCTGAATCCACAGTCGGTGGAAACCTCTGGAACTGAAGCTGGGGGCGCCGCTCCGCCTGCCCAGGAAGGCACGGTGCGCCAACGACGGGCTGGAGTCAGGAGGCCGGACATTCTACGCAAAGCGGAACAAGCTGTCGCCCGCGCCATCGAAGGTCCAGCTAAGCCCCCGAGCGGCAAGTCACTCCGTGGCTCTGTTTCCAGCGGCAAGACACGAGGTAGCAACACCCCTGTCGCCGAGGATGGCAAAGAGGGAGATGACGTTGAGATGAAGGATGAAGCGGATGAAGGAGAAGAGAGCAGTGCGCCTGGAAGCGTCCATGACGATGCAGATGACGAGAGTGACCTTAGCGATGTACCAGCGTCGGAGCTGCTGGACGAAGAAGAGGCAGAGCTTATGTTTCCGGGACTCAGAAGAAGTGTTGATGATACCGCGGAAGATGAGAATGCAGACGAAGAGAGCGGCGAGGAGGGAGGCGACGAAGAGGATGGAGAAGAGGATGAAGCCGAAGAAAATGATGAAGACGTTCCGAATGACGACGAACCAGAAGGGGAGTCCGAAGGAGGCGAAGACGAAGAGATGGAGGATGCAGAAGACGGAGAAGGAGAGGAGGATGGCCTCGAGGACCAGCCCGACGATGTCGATGAGGAAGTCGCCTCAGAGGACGATCCAGAGGAGGTCATAGCAGATGCCATCGAGGCCGCATTGCCTGGGCAGAGAAGAGCATCGCCAAGCGGATAGTAGTGAGGTTTGTTGATCGATAACACCGCGAAGGGTTGAAAGACTAGGCGCCTACCGGAGCAGGCGCCTTGCAGTCCGATGCAGGATTCCGACGTTCGCCCAGCTTGGATATACCCATCGCTGAGGTACAGGGGATCACGGTCTGGGTCATGCCGGACATGTATGGCTATTGGTGTTGTTGGCGTTTTGGTATCTGCTCATTCGCGTGTTACAGTAGAAAATGTAAACTAGCGTTGAACTCATGTAGTTCTGAGGGGGTCATTTATTGCGGCGTGGCCGAATGTAGTGCAAACCAACACTGCAGCCCTGCAGGCGGTAGTCTGATGTGTTGCTGCGTCTATAATTCAAGATAATCCCCATCGTAAGGAAATTGTTCATGATCGTGGCCGATCACGCAAGTCAGGATGATGGTTTTGGCGATGGTACACTTCAGAACTACAACAAAGAGCAAAGCATCAAACTCCCGAAGGCGACACCCCAGGTCCACCTTGCCACTCCTGCACCGTTTTGTGTCGTCGTCTGGGTAGGAGTGCCACTGCTACTTGTCCCCGTTTCAGTAGGACCTGCGCCAGTGCTGCTCGTCCCCGTTGCAGTCGGGCCTGTATCGCTGCCGGTAACAGTGATGACGAGATCGGCTGGGGTCGCAACCGCCAGTTTGACCCACGCCAGTTCACCCCCTGTGGCAGCGAACTGGATGGCCTCTGAGTAAGTGTCTGGCCCAGTCAGGGTACCATGTTGCTGCCCGGATGCCACTGTTGTATAATAATGGCACGAGGCGCTGGTTGTGCCTGCAAGAGCGCAGCTTATGTTCTTCGACCTGTATAGATTGGGTCACATCAGCTACGTTCGGTTCCTTAAGGCAGGGGAATGAGGCTTGGGAAGAAAGCATAACTGTGGCAAGAGGTAGGAGGTAGAGCAACTTACCATGCACCAGCTGAGCTCCTAGAGAATGTCATAGTCTCCGAGTTCTCGGCAAAGGTCATGGGACCGTCCAAGAACTTGCAGTCCGAATCTTGCGCATCTGGCCCGCATTGAAGCCGGTACGTTGTCAAAGCTTTATCCTGTCATTCATGTAAGTGACCATAGTCGTGGGCGTGACCAGGTAGAGTGCTTACAACTCCCACGATGCTGCCTTCTACGTTATTCCATGCCTCTTGGTCCCAACCGGGAAGCACTACTTCCACCGTGGTCGTCTGGGCTTGGATGTGTGGGACACTGGCAAGGGTCATCAAAGCGCCCACCGCTGCTCTGCGAACGAATGTTATCGCCATTTGAGAGTCAGTAAATGGCGAGCGGTATGGTCGCCCTATCGTGCTATCTAGAGTGAGCTTCCCTTGGCATTCTCGTGATTAGCGCTGGCGCAAGGCGAGAAATTCCGCGACATAAGCTGTCTTTATATTTTCAAAAGCTGTACCCAGGGTTAAAGCGCCAAGCTTCAGGTAGGCATTGTGAGGTAATTTAAAGGATCACGGGCTGACGTGCCTTTATTAGTTAGACCCTTGGCGGAATAAAGGCTAAGCAATCAAGCCAAGCGAGATATACCTGGTACTTCAAAGGGTTAGTTGCCGCGGCGAATCCAGGGCTTCGTATACCACTCATCAGCGGAGTAATTTTATTAAATATAACTCCCACCCAAAACTTTGACCCTACGTTACGGCAGAGCACCCAGAGCCTGATACCAACCCGTTTATTCACAGTATAGTTGAATGAGCAGGAATAAGAAGCGTATTCATCCCACGTCCGCTAAGTTTGCTTCGGCTTAATGTATAGAGCAACACATCGTGACCTGATCAGTGCTTGACAACCCATTCAGTCTTTCTGCAACAGCTCGAATAATACTGGGGCGTAATGTTTCTCATCTCTAAATGCATCCACGCCTTAAGGCGGTTTTTACATTCTTATCCATCTAACTACCAATTACACAAGCAGTAGGCAAAGAATACGGAAGACCCTCGTAAGAAGAGGTGTTTCGGTGGGCTCATTGACCGAGAAAGTCCTCAAATTCCTTTCGTAATCCGAGATCAGTACAATTTTTAAATGAGACCATTGTGAAATCGGTGCGTCAGCTTTCAAAGCAAAAGATATCGCCGTTATCTAAGGGCGATGTTGGAATGGTACGAAGTCGAGCAAAAAATCATCGACAGGAAACAGACTGTGCTCAGTAGATTCCGCTGGATAACTATACGATATCATGAAGGTACCATCTATAAAAGGGGAAGAAAGTGGCGTGGCTTATCAGGCCAAGTTCGAGCTATGGGTGAAACACTGCATGCGTGGATATACCCAAACTAGTAATCATTGAAGTCTCCTCTATTTTCGCAGGAGATTCATGGGCTGTTAATGAAAACAGAACGCGTCCAGGTACTGCAGGCACAGGTGGTTCTCAAGGCGAGCCAAGACATCTTAAGCATTACTAAGATTAACGACGTGTATTTATTTCATCATCTATATCTCCCATACCTCGGTGTGCGAACAATACGGGCTTTAGAAAAAAGAGTAGGCATCAAGAGCTTCCTCAAAAGCCGCGTCCAACTGCGCTGCTAATTGCTCTGCTGCACCTTGGAAAGTCAATGGTACCTTCTCGGCTATGGCTGAACTAAGCTGTGCGCTCGCATCCTTTTGTGACTTCAAGGTCAAGAGAATGACTGGACTGAGCAGCAACTTGTCGAACTTTGGTTTGGAGGCCACAATCGTATCCAGAGTTGAGTTCGTGGCTGTGACCAAGTTGAGCGTGGTGACGGCCACGTTAAAGGTTTCAAGGTCTGTGAGATTTGCAGAGTGTTTGGCCGTTTCTGTCCCTTTGTTGATATGAATCAAGAGACTGGTTGACTTGGTCGTGATCGGTAATGCGCCGAGCAAGTCACCAGACCAAGAATCCACTGTATCATTGAGAGCTGTAGCATCCGATTGAATCTGTTCCAGGGCGTCGACAATTGCTGCGCCGTCTGCTATAGCAGTGGCCACCAAGGTGGCAAGTGCAGTCAACGTTTTGGAGAACTTCATAGTCGCGAGACGACCTCTATGAGAACGAGTCAAGTAATCACGAAGTTCTGAGAAGGAACAAAAATATGAATTTCTCAAGCGGCGGCTGGCTGGAACGATGAACAATAGAACAGGTCGCGGGTGGTTCATTGCCTTAAGTATTCGTTCCGACTAGCAACAAATGCAAGCTGGCGTTTTTTCCATCATGTCAACGTTCCCTTCGTGCTCGGCGTCATGTGCTAGTTCGATGCAAGTTGACTAATACCCCTCAGTTTTCCCGCCAACTTCTGCGAATTGTGCTTGTCGTTATCCCAGCAGATAGATGATGCTCAGGATGCCCCGCGGGAATGCAACATATACAGGGGTTCGATTTGCAATCATCCATTCAGAATCAGTGCTCTGCCATGAGACTCCGGCAACGCGCATCACACAAGCGTGCAGAACCATGGCATGCTCGAGAGCTTATTATGAAATTGTGAGTGATTTGGAGTCCGATTGGTCAATGTTTCTGGGGTGCGTGAGGCCGGACTTTGGAGCCCCTGGAACATCCTGGGGTAATACCCCTGCGAACCGCGGCGATCGTCGTCGATCCGAAGCATGTGAGGATGTGCTTCGGCACCAGACTACCCACATCACTTGGACAGCAACATGGCTCACAGTCTAGCAAAATCTCCAAGTTGGATCTGTGTAATGTCAGGCTTAGTTACAGATAACCAGGTGGTCCTTCACACTTGGTTCTTGCCTTCGACGACCGCCGGTATAGCTGGATACTATTGAAGCACCGAGGTCACTACACATTTGGGATATGTATGCTCTTAGCGGGGACGATAAACATTGGTACCTAGTGATTTTTCGCCTGAGAGTTTTTGTTCCGGTGAGACTATGTAATCATTCATGGTGCATGAGTCTATGAAGAAGACAAGCAGTACGTATACCAGCGCGCTGCAATCGTTCCTCGGCCGTGCTCGTTTTGGAAATATAATGCAGCATTCCTGGAATACTATTTCCACTTATTGGGGAACTCGAGCTCACTCGTCAATACTTGAGTGATATTGCAACAGCAACTTACGTAAATTGTTGTTCATCGCCATAGCTAATCTTTGGTCCAGCTATTCACTTGTTAAAAGTTGCTGAAACCAGAAGGGCCTGGCTTGCCGGCGATTTGGGTCAGTTGGCAACCAATAATCGTTATTGTGACTGGTTCCAGAGTTTAGTGCTAGAAGAGTTTGTTCATGAAGAATCAACCAATATCGACCCACTCCAGACTACTGCCACCATGAAACGGCCTGGTAGCGGGATTGCACACAACGATCATCCAGTCCTCAGTGTCGGTGAATCAGCCAGGGAAGCCAGATCTGTCGTCTTCAAGGTCAGACATCAAGATTTCAAACACAAAGAATGCCAAGTGTCTGTCGCACCAATCGACTGCGAACCAGACCAGGGCGGATTCAGGCTCAGGAATGCTGACCGTGTCTCACTTTGCAACAGCTTTCAAAAGAGATGCATCGCCCCTGTCTCTCTGGGGATGTGTAGTACAACCATTGCTCTTCTTGAAGAGTTACTGGGTTCTGTATGCAAATGGCAGAGTTGGATATCTACTGGATCGGGCTCTTGGCTCTGTTGCCGGGCGTGGCCTTGGTAGCCGGGCGGAAGTTGATTCTGCGATCGCTTAAGAGGAGTACAGATCCTTCAGAGAAGGACATCGTGGGCGATCAGAGGCAGCGAGAGGCATTGGCCAAGGACTTTCGGAGAACGTTCTTGCAGGTATACCTGCTAGTGATGGGGTCCGAATGGCTTCAGGTAAGGCAAGCGCATAGTGATCCCTTGCAGGCGACATGTTGATCAAATACTACTTATAGGGTCCTTATCTGTACTCAGTCTTACGAGACGAAAAGCACCTGTCACCCAACATGGTCGCAATTCTCTATACCGCCACATACAGCACAGCAGCATTGTTTGCGCCATTTACTGGTATACTAGCGGACCGCTTCGGGCGACGTGCCGCATGCCTGACCTTCTGCGCAATACACAGTCTCTCATCGCTCAGTGTGCTCTCCGAGGCCATTCCGATCCTGGTACTAGGCCGCATGCTGGGGGGTGTTGGAATTACGCTGCTGTGGACCGCCTTCGAAAGCTGGATGGTCACGGAGTACAACGCACGGGGTCTAGGTTTTGGGCAGACCGCGATTCGGCTGAGCGACATGTTTGGAATAATGACTACGGCAAACTGCATCAACGCCATTCTGGCTGGTGTCCTGGCCCACTGTGTGGTTTTAGCGCTGGGAAGCAAGACAGACCCATTCATGCTTGGGTTGGCACTGGATGCCGGGGCGGCACTGCTAATGCTGAGGACCTGGAAAGAGAATCGTGGCGTCGGTGCTGCCATGGCAGTGATGGAGGGAGAAATAAACTCAACCAGCGAAGGCGTGAGCCAGAGAAAGTCATCCTGGTTCCGGGATTTGATGGCCTCGCTGCAGGACAGGAGAATCTTGATTCTTAGCATGGTGTCATCCTGCTTCGAAGGCACCATATTTTTGCTCATGTTCTGCTGGCCGGGTGCCTTGAAAGAGGCGTACAGCCGTGGCTCAGGACGTGATCAAGACAGCAAACTATTGCCGTATGGAGTCATCTTTGCCAACTTCATGGCGGCTATGGTATGCGACTCTCAGCGTCCCACTTCTTCTCTTTGGTTTATTCCCATCGTCGTCTCAAGAGAGATGTCTTACACAAGAAAGCTAATATCTGGTTGTCGTTGTCGCACAGGTACTTGGGGCATTGGCTTTCAACATTCTGATGCGACGGAGCAGAAGCCTGGCCGATCCCTCTTGCAGCACTTCGACGCTGCCTACTGCGCTACTCTCGTCGTCTCTGATGCTTGCTGGACTGTGTTTCCTCGCCGCGGCGTTTGCAAAGTCAGAGTTGCAATTGTTTGTTGCTTTCCTACTCCTGGAGGCGTGCAACGGCATGTATGTGCCGAGCATCGCGTATCAACGGGGCCGCATCGTCAAGGACTCTGGACGGGCCAGCGTATACGGCTTGATGAACCTACCACTGTTCCTTTTCGTCATCGCAGCCCTGCTAACCACGGCAGAGGATGGGGGTAAATGCATTTGCGACTATCCAAGCAAGCACGTGACTGATTAAGTTTATAGGCACACACCGATTCATTATTTTCATATTTTGCGCTGTGCTGCTGCTAATAGCGGCTGTAGTGAGCTTTATTGGGTTGCGCGACTCTCAAGAGGGCAAGGGAGACTTCATCGAGGTGCCGGGTTTCGATAAAGACGTAGATACATGCGAGGAGGAGAAGGTCTGACACAAATTGATGTGTGCCTGGTCTTCATCGGATTTGGTGCACGAAGAAGTGGTGGACAAAGTGGTCAAGAAAGCAACGATGGTATATTCATGAACTCTCAGCAGTAGCCCCTGATTTTTTTTGAGACGCCCGACGCCTTTTGGAATGCAGTACTAGCAAGGAGCAATATGCAACAACAAACCCTGCGTATTTCCAAAGTTTCCTTACTCATCGTCCTCCCAATCCCCATCCTCATTCGCGGCATTGACCGCCTCCTCGGCATCGCCCGCCAGGCCCTCGCTGTCGACCTCGTCTTCGTCCATGAGTTCGTCATAGAGGTCACTGCCATAGCCGTCATAGTCCATCTCGTCATCCTCTTCGTCGTCGCCGTCGCCCTTGTTGGCACCCCTGGAAGGCTTCTCTTTCTTCTTCCTCTCGACGTTCTCCTTCTGCTGTTTCCGCCTGGCCTCCTTCTCTTTTCTCTTTTCTTCCCACCGCCTCTCCAGCTCCTGGATCTCCTGCTTGGACTTGTGAATGTGCTCGTGCCACATGACCCTGCCGCTGCAGATGCCCTCCTCGACCTTGGTCATGCGAAGCCTCATGCGCGGGCCCAGCTCGACGAGCTTGACTGCCCTCCGCTCAACCTTGTCGTTGTTGTCGCCGGCGCCGGCGCCGTTCTCCAGGGCGGCCGCGCGCGCCTTTTGTGACAAAACCTTCCTGGGGGCGTTGTCCAGAACCTCGACCTCAGCGTCAGTGTCCATCTCGCTGCCGCTGGTGCCGTCGGTCATGTAGCCGTCGCCGTTGTCGCCGCCGATCATGTAGTCGGCAATATCCTCCAGCTTGCCGAGGTTGGGGACGCCGCCCTTCCTCGTCTTCTTGGTGTTCAGCAGCCGCTCGGCGGCGTTCAGCCTCCGCAGGGGCTTGGAAACGCCGGCGGCCTTGGTGGTGATGGCATAGTGTCTGAAGTTGAGCACGAAGCTGCCGTCGTCCTTGTCCTTGGCGGGCTCCCGGTTGAGCAGCAGGACGCGGCGGATGGACTTGAGGGGCGTCTTCTGGGGGTTGATGGGGGGGAACAGCGACTGGAAGACGGTGGTGGTGAGGGACTCGAGGTGCTTGGGGACCTTTGAGTTGGCGTCGGCGTCCGGGGAGGAGAAGTTGTTCATGACGAGCAGCGGGGGCGTGATGTACTCGTTGCCGCCGCCGCGGGGGTGGCGCTGGGCGCGGCGGACGTCCTTGCAGAGGGAGTACTTCTCGACGCGGAAGTGCAGGGTCGGGCCGCGGGGGGCGAGGGCGACGCGCAGGTTGGTGTTGCCCGACTCGGAGCGGGAGAAGAGCAGCAGGTGGGTGACGCCGAGGGGCCCGGTCATGGTCACGTAGTCGCGGAGGCGGTTGGCGCGGCGCTCCTTGAGGCGGGAGGCGGTGCCGGGCTCCATGACCTGGCGCACGTCCTTGGCCAGCTGGCTGACGTTGGAGCCGACCTCGCCGGCGCCGATGCGGATGACCATGCTCTTGGGGTCCCGGGTGGAGGCATGGCCGAGCGAGGTGGCCTTGGACTCGGGGTTGCTGGCGCCCACATGGGTGCGCTTCTTGGTTCTCCTCTTGGCCATTGTGCGCGAACAAGTCAGGTCAGGTCAGGTCAGAGTCCTCGTCGCGGACCGGGACTGGACTGGGGTGGAAGAGACGAGGACGAGGGCGAAGACGGCAGGAGAAAAGGTGCACGAGACGGACGAGATGCTGTTGGTGCAAGTAGGAATAGTATATACAAGTCGGCCCGGGCTGGAGAGCAGGCAGAGTTCGCAGAGTTCTCTCTGAAGGTTCAGTTCTTCCAGCAGCCCGGCCCCAATCCACCACCTAGCCCGCTAAACTGGCAGCTCGGGTCCACCCTGGCCTGCTGGCCTGCTGGCCGCCTCGGCCACCCCTGCGCCCTGCTGGAAATTTTTGGTCCTGTCCCGCTATCCGGCGGCAGAAAAGCGCTTGGCGGCCCCGATAAGGCCCCGCCCACCGCCGATAAGCCCCAAGGCGGTCAAGTTTTTTGGGAGGGTTCGAGCAGGACGACGAGGAGAAAGGACATCTTCACATGCACCTCCCAGGTCGCCGCTCTAGAAAGCTCCCGCACGCCTGCTTTCTGCCGACAGATAGACCTATACTACCTATACCCGCGCCATGCCGTCGACCAAGCGCCAGAAGTTGTCACACGGCAGTGCCGGACCCCCCCGCGACAAGGCCAAGCCGACAACCCAGAGGCCTGTCCAGAAGCCCGCCCAGAAGGCCCGCAAGCCTCGGGCCGTCGAGGAGGAGGAGGAGGAGGAAGACGATGACGACGACGCCGGCGACAGCAGCGATGCCGCGCCTGTCGCCGGGAACTCCCAGCCCGCAGATGGGGCTAGCGACGAGGACAGCGACGAGGCCGAGCAGGAGGACGGCGAAGAGGCCGACGATCAGGAAGAGCCTGCTGCCGAAGACGACGCCCCCAAGACGTTCAAGGAGCTGGGCATCGTTGATTCTCTCTGCGAGGCCTGCGAGTCCCTGGGCTACAAACAGCCGACCCCCATCCAAGCAAAGTCCATCCCGCTAGCCCTCCAGAACCGCGACCTCATCGGACTCGCAGAGACTGGAAGCGGCAAGACGGCCGCCTTTGCACTGCCCATCCTGCAGGCCCTCCTGGACAAGCCCCAGCCCCTGTTCGGGCTCGTCCTGGCGCCCACCCGAGAGCTGGCCCACCAGATTGGCCAGCAGTTCGAGGCCCTCGGCAGTCTCATCAACGTGCGCGTCGCCGTCATCGTCGGTGGCCTGGACATGGTCCCTCAGTCCATTGCCCTGGGCAAGAAGCCCCACATCATCGTCGCCACCCCCGGCCGCCTTCTCGACCATCTGGAGAAGACAAAGGGCTTCTCGCTGCGCTCCCTGAAGTACGTCGTCATGGACGAGGCCGATAGGCTGCTGGACATGGACTTCGGCCCCATCCTGGAGAAGATCCTCAAGTTCCTGCCCAGGGAGCGTAGGACTTTCCTCTTCAGTGCCACCATGTCCTCCAAGGTCGAAAGCTTGCAGAGAGCAAGTCTGCGCGATCCCCTGAGGGTCAGCATCTCCACCAACAAATACCAGACCGTGGCAACCCTCCTGCAGAACTACGTCTTCATCCCCGTGCACGAGAAGGACACGTACCTGATCTACCTCTGCAACGAGTTCGCCGGCCAGAGCGCCATCATCTTTGCGCGAACCATCTTCGAGACCCAGCGCGTCTCCATCCTGCTGCGGACCCTCGGCTTCGGCGCAATCCCTCTTCACGGCCAGCTCTCGCAGTCCGCCCGTCTCGGTGCCTTGAACAAGTTCAAGGCCGGTTCAAGACAGATCCTGGTCGCCACCGACGTGGCTGCCAGAGGTCTAGATATCCCCAAGGTGGACGTTGTCATCAACTACGATCTCCCACAGGACTCGAAGACGTACGTGCACAGAGTAGGCCGTACGGCACGAGCCGGCAAGAGTGGGCATGCCATTTCGATAGTGAGTCAGTACGACCTCGAGATCTATTTGCGGATCGAGGCGGCTTTGGGCAAGAAGAACAAGGAGTATCCTATCGATAAGGGCGAGGTCATGGTCTTCAAGCCTCGTGTCGAGGAGGCACAACGTCACGCCAGAATGGAGATGAAAAACCTGCTGGACGACCGTGGCAATAAGGGTAGCATTTTGAAGGGCAAGAGGGGCAAGACTTCGCACAAGAGGAGACACGACAATATGGATGCCGAAGAGGGCTAGTTCAGTTA
Source organism: Neoarthrinium moseri (assembly GCF_022829205.1). NCBI lineage: Eukaryota > Fungi > Ascomycota > Sordariomycetes > Amphisphaeriales > Apiosporaceae > Neoarthrinium > Neoarthrinium moseri. The sequence goes on from NW_026055138.1 coordinate 71,594, forward strand.
TGCTGGACATATACATTCCACCATCAGATACAAGAGTTGTCCATGTGGCGTTCAATGATCCAAAGCCATGAAGCACGCCTCTGAACTACGGCGGTTGCAGGCTTGTTTTAGGAGGTGGAGAGGTGTGCAGTCTTGTTTGGAGGCTGGGGCCTACTGAGGAAGCTCACAAGAGGCCGTTGAGCGGAGGTTTACTGATACCCAGCCAAATTCTGGCATTCTAGAGATGAACGAGCCCTTTCAATTTACATCAGCCCAAGATGATTTCCTGCGTGACCTGTCCATCACTTTACCGCAACAGAGTCTACCGGCAATCAAAAGACGAATAATCAGCTACCCACCTCTGGATTAGACTACTACACATAGCCCTTTTGGTACATTGGGCAACGCACATGGCCTTGATTCTGGCGGGATGCGGTCGGGTGCCGTCGAGGTTCTTGGATAAGTTAAGAGCATTCAGGAAATTGAAGTTCTCGGTGCCACCCTGCTGAACGCAACGCTGACCCATTCGGCCCCGCCATCGACCCCTGGCTTCCAATCTATCTGGATTCGACCTTCGGAATCCCTTCCGTGATGCAAACGTCTCGGAGCGCCGTGATAGGTCGCATTCCCCCGGTCTCTGTCAGGCTAGGGGTACCATTTCGCCCTTCACTGAGACCTGTCACCCGCTAGTTTCTCTATGGGTGGAATAATTCCACCTCGTAGCCGTGCATTTGAGGGTTGTAGTTCTTGGCTCGGGTCATACTTGCAAATCTTAAATCAGGCTGAGCGTATGTATAAGGCCTAGGTTTCGCGACAGTCTCGCGCTTCTTGGTGGCGGAGTGCCGATGAGATTCTACAAGTAGCAGTCGTGACCAGTTCCAACTGCGCAAGACAACGCATCGACAACATGGGACTCCTTAAACTTTTGACCCTAGTCGTCCTAGCGTCACTTGCACCAGAAGCGTCTGCCCTCTTCGCCTTCCCTGGTGCCGAAGGTTTCGGCCGAGATGCTGTCGGTGGCAGGACCGGCTCCGTTTACCATGTGACAACTCTGGCGTGCGCTCATTCCTCGCTTCCACCATGGCTGTTGAGGAGGCTAATTCCATATTGCAGTGATTCCGGTACCGGCTCCCTCCGTGATGCCGTCTCCAAATCCAATCGCATTGTTGTCTTTGACGTTGGTGGAACGATCAACATCACGGACCGTATTGTAGTATCCAAAAATATCTATATCGCAGGCCAGACTGCTCCTGGTGGCGTAAGCAGAAAGATCAACCGAGAAATCCAGAATACAGGCGTGTCTGATCTTGTCTGTTCAGGGCATCACCGTGTACGGCAACGGTCTCTCCTTCTCCAATGCCGATAATGCAATTGTTCGTTATATCCGCTTCCGAATGGGGAAAGGGGGTGACTCAGGCAAAGGTAATGATTTTTTTCCCCGTGCTCCTAAAGCAGCCAAGAGAATACATCTGCTAATCTCGTCGCGGGTGCTTTGTAGACGGTGTTACTATCGCCGAAGGTAAAAACATGATCTTCGACCACGTCTCGGCAACCTGGGGCCGTGATGAGACGTTTTCTATAAGTGGTGATGTCTACAATGTGACGATTCAAAATTCCATCATCGGACAGGGCCTCGAAACACACTCATGCGGCGGCCTGATACAGACGGATTACGGTGTAAGTCTGTTCCGGAATCTGTACATCGACAACAAAACCCGAAACCCGAAAGTAAAGGGCAAAAATGACTTCCAGAATAATGTAAGTATAATGAGTATGCGTCCCGTATATGAGAGAGCGTTTCCTTTTGATTAATGGAAAATGTATTGATCCGTCTAGGTCGTGTATAACTGGGGAGGAGGCGGTGGCTACATTGCTGGCGACAGCGATGGCCAGAGCTACGCCAATGTGATCAACAATTACTTCATCTCAGGGCCCAGCACCGGTGTCACCGCATTCACCCGAGGGAATGCGAACTTCCACGGCTGTAAGTTTTAAACTCTGTAGGAGCATGACGCTCTAACGATAAATGACTCTTTCGGCCATTCAACCCTGCAGTTGGCTAATGTGACTCCTATAGATGTATCCCAGAACTACTACGACAGCAACAAGAATGGGGCCCTCGACGGCTCAGCTCTGTGTGTCAAGACAAGCTGCTACTCGGACATGGACATAGTCTCGACACCGTACGCCTACCCGGGGCCGACGACGCTCATGACGGCCACCACAGATACTCCGGCCTAGACCAGTGCACTGCATCAGAGGCCGGCACTCGCTCGCGCGGAGTATAAATGTTGCTTGGCACCATTCCATGTCAGATATAGGGGCAACGGAAGTTAACCAGACAGGAAGAGCGAAAGACGGGTGAGCATGCAAAGAGCTTGGCCAACCCTGTGCTGCTCTGTTCGAGTACTGCCACTACCCTTACCCACGCTAATCCCTGTACGTATCTAGGTTAGATCGCAGAATCACTGAAAGCGCGCAACGGACATTGCCTGCAGCGACCCGGCGCTCTCAGGAATCGGTCTGATACTTTATCTTCGTTGGCATCGTGTCTGCAGCTCACAGCCAATGGTTCCCGTGTCACACTCGTTGCGTGTCTGAAGACCTCAATATTCCCTCCTTTGCTTTTTCAACAAGCCAGCCGAGGCAAGTGGGGCCGCCTCTCAGTGTTCCTCCTGAGTCGTTCCCGTCGTCCCTTTTTTCTCCTATGAGAAGGCCGACGGCGTTTTGCTTGCGTATGCCGCCTAGTGTCGTGAATCGCTATACATCTCAGAGTTTTGCAACATAGATCAGACCGAGACTCATAGCTCGCGCTCTTGTTTTTCAGAATTTGAGTGCGCCAATTGTTCAAGGGGCTGCCTTCGTTCCAAAATGGACTGGCTAGGTCGTGCGAAGCTCGAATTCCATGCGTCTTCGACCCCTATCTCCTTCGAGACTCAGGATGGCGCCACCAAGACGCTGGTAGATATTGCACGAGAGGCCACGCCGGCGTGCCAGCTCAACCCGCTGCTGTTCAATGGCCACCTGCAGACCTGCTACACAGCCGTCATGAAGGATGCGCCGGACGTGCACTACAAGCGCCGCATCTTCGAGGCCGAGCATAGCGGGTACTCGGGGAGCTTCGCCGTGGACTTCTACGTGCCCCCCGAGTCTGCGGGGGCCGAGAAGGACGAGTCGCTGCCGCCGCGGACCACGTACTTCAGCGAGGAGGAGCTGGCGGGTCTGGGGTCGGATGACGAGAGGCCCATGCTCGTCGTTCTGCATGGATTGTCGGGCGGCTCGCACGAGGTGTACCTCAGACACGCGATTGCGCCGCTGCTCGAGAGCGGCAAGTGGGAGGCATGCGTGGTCAACTCGCGCGGGTGCGCAAAGAGCAAGATCACGACGGGCATCCTTTACAATGCTCGTGCTACGTGGGACACGCGGCAAGTCGTGAAATGGCTGCGGAAGACTTACCCGAACCGACCGCTATTCGGGCTGGGCTTCAGTCTAGGCGCTTGTATTTTGACAAACGTGAGTGTCCCCTTTCATGCTCACTCTACGCTGCGTGAGAAAATAGAGTTTGTGAACTAAAAATGCAGATAGTACCTTGGTGAGGAGGGCTCCAATTGTCAACTCAAGGCCGCCGTCGCGTGCGCCAACCCTTGGAATCTGGAGCTGTCAAGCAATGCGCTGAAGCGCACCTTCATTGGACATAATCTGTATTCCCGGGTCCTGGGCAGTAAGTGGCAAGCTATACATTGTCTGTCGATTCTCACAAGCTAATGTTGGTTACAGCTGCTATGAAAAAGCTGGCCGAGACACACAAGACGGAGATTGAGAAATTCACCGACCTGGATCTAGAGAAGATCTCGAAACTCACCTTCCTGTATGAATTCGATAGGGAGGTGCAGTGCGCAGCCTGGGGCTACCCGACGGAGAATGCGTACTACAGAGATGCCTCGTCGGTAGACTCTGTCATGGCCATAAGGATTCCATACTTGGCGATCAACTCCACGGATGACCCCGTAAGTCTCCCTCCTATGGTGCATAATGAATATTGCGGTGGTGTGGCCAATGGAAGCTCATCCGGTGATCAGATCTCTTCTTCTGAAGCGCTGCCAATCGGCGAGATCAAGACCAATCCCTATACGGTCATGTGCACCACATCCCTAGGTGGGCATCTGGGATGGTTCGAATTCGGTGGTGGAAGATGGCACAGCGCGCCGGTATGTGGCCCCTATTTCTCACTCTTACTCCTACTGACCCCTCCTGCAGGTCGCCAATTTCATGAACTACATGGCCTTCGAAGCCAAGCTTGGTAGCACCAAGTTGAAGGCGAACGGAACTGGCAGCAAATACCATGCCGGCGCTGAATTCGATCCCATGCGCCGGAAGATGGTGGTGCCCCTTGAGTAAGCACGTAACTCAGATCAGATCAGGGATGTCCTGCATGGACATACATCCTTGGTTGCACTTATAGATTATAATTAGAGGGCATAGGTTTGATTAAGCGAGATTTGTACATAGAGCAGCGAATGCTTGGGTATCTATCTAGAAAGGCATCGTAGAAAGACTTGGTTTTCCGGGCCTGCCACGGACATAATAGAGCTGGATTTCCATTTTGAATTGGTATCTTTATCCACCTTCGCTGTTCATCAGACTGAGCTTTATCCGCCAGTTGATGAATTCGTCCGTCAAGATCTTCCCGTGGCCAGCCTCCTCGATCTGGAAAACCTCAATGGTGTCGGACCTGGGCTGTCGGCGGATGCGCCAGACCCCATCATCGTTGATAGTCCGTCTCAGCCCTGTCCGGTATCAGCCTCGGCATTTCTGGCACATATTCTATCATTGCGAAGGGCAAGGTGGCAAAAGGATTCGGCTCCAGTGAGACTTACAATCCAGGAATCCAGCACCGAAATTGATGCACATGTTGGCGTTCCAGCTCTTGACGCCGCGCTGAGCCGCCGTCGCAGGGATGCCCTCGGTCTTGATCTCCTCCAGCTTCTCGAGGACGCCGGCCTGTGATCGGAACCCCACGATGATCCGTGGCACGCCGAGGAGGAACGACTGGATCCAGAACTTCATCAGCTTGCGCTCAAAGTTGGCCATGCCGCGGTCGTCCCGGATCGAGGCGCTGGTCTTGAGCTCGATCCAGTTCGTCGGCGCCCCTTTCTGCATGGGCTTGGCATCCCAGACTGCGGGAGCGTAGGGCAGGTCAGTCGTCGTAGCTCTAGGTAGGCAAGTTACAGGGAGGGAAGTAGGCCAGAGACGAAAGGGAACAGCCATGATACTACTAACCAGCGTCGACTTCACCACCGATGCAAAGAATTGTCTTGCCGAGCCCCGTGCGGACTACAGAGCAATACTGCGCTTTGTTGCTGACAACCTCCTTGTCTCGGCTCTCGATGTATTCTCTGCTAGTCTCGGCCCAAGTTGCAGGAAGTGTGCACAGCGTCTCGAACTTATAACCTGGAAATGGTGAGTAACGTGTGCAAGAGAGTAAGACAGAATGCATACCCCAGTATGTCATGACATCTGGTGAGAACTGCGGAGGAGGCGGCTGATTGTCTCGGCCTCTATTCTCCCAGCGCCTGGGTTTACTCTGCTGCTGTTGTTGTTTCTGCTTCGAGGCTTGCTTATAGGCGTGGTTTTCCTCAATAAAACTAGATGCCATAAGTTGAGTTCCGTAAGAAAGTTCAAAGTGGGCATGCAGCATACATGCAATCCTTGTTCATATCAGCCTAGCTTCTCACAGGAAAGGGTGGGTTATCACAGCGCGTACTTGATAAAGCGTGGCGTTCATCTCGAAGCTAGAGGGCCTCATGTCAGATACATTCGTGGATTCAATGCTCAATGCTCATACCCATCTCGATCCTCAAATACAGCCGACATTATCTGAGCACGCCTCGTTAGTCCCGAGTCATCAAGAAGTCTCATGATCATGAGATTTTACCTTGGTTATCATGCCTCGCCAGGTGACGACCTGGGCATCAATCTTCTTGCCCTCCTCCTGCTCGTGAGCAATAATGGTTTTCAGCAGGCTATCGAGGTGTTCATCCGCCGAATCATCATGCTTGTCGAAGCTTTCGAAGCCTTCGGACAGGTCCGCGCCAAGCCGGGGTGGATAGTACCATTTGAGTGAGGAATCACCAAGATGGAACTCATGTTTGTCGTCATATGAGAAGCAGGCAATTTCCTGCACTGTTAGCTTGGTGAACAGCGAATGTAGTTGTACAAGGATCTGTAGACAGGGCCGTCCACGAACGTGGTTACAATAACCGCCGTGGGAGCTTTGAGCCAGGCAGACAATCGCCTTTCATAATGCGGTGGTAGGTAAATGACCAGGACTGATAATTCCTTACCTTCGGTCGCTTTACGGCCTGGCTATCGCCGCTGAAGCGGCCAATGGGCTGGATGCTGAATGATCCTGACATGTCTGGAGCCTTTCATACCATATAACCTGGGGAATAAAGTGCTTGGGGTCAGGAGTACTCGGTCTAAAGAGCTCGTTGTGATATTTGTGAGATTTTGCAGCTCCCGGTTCACTGGAAGTCAAACCACAGCCACTGATTGGACCCCTAGCGGCGCAGTCTAGGCAAGGAACAAGCCGCCCAACCCCTGTAGTGCAGCGATCAGCACCCCGCAATCCAGCGATTGGAGCCCGCTGTAAAGTCCAACCCAGCGAAAGTAAACATTAGGAAAATCAGCATTATCGCAACTCGACATGGCACAACATCCTTAAGGCTTCTTTCAATTTCCCCTTCTAGTCGTTTCCGGTGAACAAATGACCTATATCTTGACACACAGCCAGCTATAGCGAGATAGCTTTCCCAACCGCGCGCGCGATGACGTCCAATCCACCACCCGTAGCCAGGCCCGCGGTGTCGCGCCCAGCCCGCGGCGCATTCGCTTCGACGGCCGCATCGTCTTCCTCCAGCACCACCGCGGCCGGCGGCGTGCGGCGCAATCTATTCCAGTCGCAGCTGACCCGGCGCCCGACTCCCACATCGTCGAACTCGGCCGAGACCACGCGCCTAGATGTCGACGTGCTGTCCGAAACCTCAGAGATCGTAATCCGCGATAAGAACGGCGAATTCGAGGTCGGCGACCCGCCCACGCCGCCTGTTGACGACCCGGAGGTTGAGGCACTGGATGAGGTGTTGGAAAATGAACGTATGTGGTTGGAGGAGATTCACATGCTGTTCAACAGATACAATAGAGCCTAATGTTATACAGGGGAGCGACAAAAACTGGCTGAGGCTGTCAAGCACCACCAGATCAATCACGCTCGAGGGCCAGCTCAACCAGAAGGTATGATCCCCTCTGGACTGCAACGACATATCCAGAGCTAACAAACTGCTTACTAGAGGTACTCGAAGCTCTACGCGCCAGCATGAGGGCACAAGTAGCTGCTCTGTCCGAAGACAACTGGATGTACGAACCAGAGGAGCTACCAGTTGGACATTGATCTGCACCATGAATCCTGGCAATATTCTATGATTGATCGTAACTACGTATCGTTTCTTGGGGTATCACGCGGGCGGTGGGACCGTTGCGATGGATGCAACACCGCCTTCTAATCCAGACCTTCGGCGGTCGGAAGAGGAGTAGGAGCCTTGACGGCCGGTCTCCTTGAGCCTCCGGCTGGAGCACCACCGCCGCCACCTCCGCCGAAGAAGCCGCTCATCATATCCATCAGCGGGTTGCTCTGACGCGGCCGTGAGATGCCAAAGTACATCTCGGCAATCATCTCCAGCGGCTCGTGCCACATGTCGACCTCCTTGATGTGTGGCGCATACTTGGTCGTGAGCTGTCTGTAGAGGTCGGCGCTTCCCCGTTGCACTGCCAGCAGGAGGAGGCCAAGGAAGTTGAGGAGAGGAATGCTAGGGTACACGCGGATGTCGGCGCTGTTGCTGCTTACGTCCTGCACCCCAATGGCGCTGCCTTTGTCTTGGTTCAGGGAGCTCGTGAAGAAGCGGTATGCTGTGTTGGCGGCGCGGACGTTGGCCGTCAGGAGATAGGGCAGGATAGCTCGGCTGGCATATAATGCGGCGGTGTGTGACTCGTCCTCCTTGAACCACTCGTACTCCATTCTTGCAAGAACCTCTGCCGAGTCCTTCGTGCCAAGCACCAAATGTCGTTCCGCATCGTACGTCTCGTGTTCCTCGGCGTATAGAGAGCCGGCCACGTGGTGAAGTTCCGGGTCGCCCGCGGGGTATTCGCCAAACTTGGAGGACCATCTGTGTTTCCATGGTTAGCCTGCTCTCCCATTCCAGATAGAAGGTTTGTAGAACATCCTAGGGAGCCAAAGGGGGAACCTACCCGAGAATCTCGCCCACAAACTTCTTCCTCGTCGGCTCGCCAGCCTGGAACAGCCGCAGACAGGTCAGCAACTTGCCCTTGCTGCTCGCATCGGGCTTGAGCTCTGCAGCCTTGTAGGTGTCGACCAGCAGCACACATAGATCACCGCCACTGCCGCCCTGGCCGGCCTTGAGGAGCGACTGGGCGACATTGTACAGGATGTCGATGGCGGCATCCCAGTTGGCGGCCTTGGTGTAGCGGGCGGCCACCACGCGCGTCTGCTGCTGTGCTTCGTAGTAGTCGCCGTCACCGATCCGCTCCTGGAGGCGGGTGATGATCTTGGCGATCTTGTCGGCTTTGGCGGCGGCCATGGTTGGGTGTGTGTTTTCAGAGGGATGCCGCGAGAGGGAATGGGAATGGCGGATGTGGTTGGAGGAGGTGATGTAAACGTCGCTGGGTTCCAAGGGCTGGTGGGGAGCTTGCCCGCAGCTGTAGAAGGGCTTGGGTAAGGTGGGATGGGGTTCGGTGACGACAGGGATAGGCAGATCATTGATCATTAGCGAGTCTGAGAGTCTGCCACTACTGTTTGTCCACTACTGTTTGCTCTTTGTATTGAAGAACTTTTTGGAACTATTCACTACTTCCATACACATCGCCTACGCATGATATTTCAGTCTGAGCGACATGGCGGACATGAATCTTCTCCTCTGCCTACCTAGGTACTCTGGACTCGAGCATTTCTGATATATGCCCATACCAGATGGCACATCTGATGTTTTCGGACACCTCAAATCTATGTAGTTTGATTTTGCACGTTGCTAGTTGCTGTTACATTTGCTAATTCAACAAAAACCACCTGGCTTAGGTCAACGTTGCTGTCGTCGATAATAACTACCATATTGCACTTCCTGATGCATAAGATGCTTGCCAACTAATTCACATCAGGTATGAAGAGTCGCATGCCACTTACAAGCACGAATCGGGTTCGCAAGGCTAGACTTCTCACCCATGACTCAAGTAATTTAACCACCTAGGAAGTAGCCCCAGAATCTAGAGCACAACAAAGTTTTTGGTTGTTTTTTTTTGCTCTGGTCCCTGAATTGGCAATCCTTCTCTGTTCTTCCTAGTGCATTCATTTCTTGCTTCCTTATCCAAGTGCTCATTTCTGTACTTCCAAAATAATTATACAGGGCTATACTCGCCCCAGCCGCTCCTTTTTGCCGGACTCGACAGGACGATGTCTGAAGTGTCCGAACGTCACAAGCATACCGCACCCCGCTTGACATCGCATATGAGGCATAGTAAGCAGAAGTGGAGACATAGCAAACCATCAGCACTGATGGTGTAGCGGTAACATTAAAGCTTCCCATGAAATGCCATTGCTTTAGCTCCGGGTTCGACTCCCGGTCAGTGCATTACAGTGGACCCGATTCAATCTGGTATCTTCTTTTTGTCTCTCTTTTGCCCGTGACCTTTGTAATCATATACGATCTATTCCAGGGAGCTAGGTCGTAGAATAGTCCACCTAAAATAAACTCATCTATTGGTGCCTTGTGCTGTGAACGGTGGATCATCATGGATGTTCATAGTCTGTATACTAGTGTCTTCGAGAGAACGCTGTTAGGGTCTTAAGAACGCTGTGGTGCTGATTGTTGTTACATTGTTCTATCCAGGCTTGTAGAAAAGCCTTATACTATGCCTGGTTAAATGAATTCCATCACCTTGTGTCACAACGCGTACTCTAGGCTTCGCTTGAGGGTTCCTGTGAGAATTACAATGAGGTGTATTGTTCGCAACATAACTAGTCTTGCTGCACGAGCCCCGTATTCTGCCAGGTCTTTAGTACTCATGAAAGCTATAGGGTTACTACTCAGGAAGGAAGAATAAGATTTGCGTGATCATTGCGTATTCTATTGTTACAGATCTCTAGGCAGTGCTGATTTTGACATTGACACTACGGACTCCAATAAAATGGAGCGGAGCTTCTACGCGCAATGCCCATTTGGGCTGCTCGAGACAAAATCATCTCTTCCTCTTCGAATAACGCGCCATCATCCTTGTAGCTGCTTTCCTGTCTGACTTCGTATCGCTCTAGTGTGAGGCGGGCCGTCTCTTCCTGCGTGAGAAAACCACCACCAGCCCTCCGAAGGGAAGCGTTCCATTGCTTGTCTCTCGCCCGGAACGCTTCCATACAGTAGGAGACCTTCTGAGCAAGATTCTTGCAGTCTTTATGATACTGTACCATCGGCTGGTGAATCCAGGCATCCTTGAGCATAGCCTCCTTGGAAAGAGCTGTGTCCAAGGCATTCTGACAATCTTGGTCGACGTCAATTAGCCACCACCGGAACTCTTCGTTGCAGCCCGACCAGCGATCATCATCCATGAGATCCCTGACGACTTGAGTTGCCAACCCAATGGCGGAGGTACAGGTTGGGCAACGAAGGCCTCTCCGCCCCTCCGACATATCTGGATAGGGCTCGTATCTCGGGTCCTCGCACATATCCGCCGTACCGCTGTGAACCCGGCATTTGACAGGAACTGCAACATGTTGCGGCACCAGATGGTGGCAGATTTCGAAGCAATGCCAACGCCAAACACATTTGCCTGCCATAGTGAAGATTAGTTCAATATCCCGTGGTTGCCTCAGAGCGGCCCTGGTTATGAACATGCAGGCCCCCAAAGGCGATCGAAGACTCTAGAGATCCCTTTATACGCCTTCTTGTGGATTTTCGTAATACCTAAGGCCATGGTTTGCTTGTGCGAGACAATGGCCTTGTAATCTTGATGAAAGGAATAGTTCTTCTGAGCAAAATGATATAGTATGACCAAGGCTACAATAACTGACTAAAGCCGGTGGTGTTATTCATTGTGACATAATATCACTTGGCAATGTTAATTTATACAATGAAGCACTTAAAAACAGCCAAGATTGATTGGCGTGCTTCGATATTGACATCGCTGAGATTTACCAATGTATCTCATTCTCAGCACTCCTCAAGCGGAGGTTTTGTGTTACTCGTAATACACGTTTTCTTCAACACAATCAACCAAGCACGTAGAAAGTCAAACGCGACTCTTTTTGTAGCGATCAACTGAACGAAGCTCCTTAGTGAATACCGGTACTTGGGATCCCGCTATACGCCGGTGAATTTCTATCCTACATGTCTACAACTTTGAATCGGTGTAGCTATAGTAACGCATTATATTTAACTGAAACCCATAGGGCCATCTGCTGCAATCTTCACTCTTTAGAAAGTGCTATTCACTTGGCAATAAAGGAGAAGGCGGAAAAGCGGCGCCACACGTATGAAGCTTGTGTCATTGTGTGCAAAGCGTCCGATGCAGTATCATTGTCTTCTCGTCTTGCCGCTTTGTTCGTGCTCAATGAGTGTGGTGATGGATGATTGTTATGGTTGCCTATAAAACCGGAGGGTGGCCCTGCAGTAAGTATGAGTACTTTCCTCAAAGCCATACGCATCAATTCCATTTACCTACGAACGTTAACAGTCACAGTGATCATGGATTCTAGCAGATACAATCAAGAAAATTGCGGTACGGATGACCAAGATCAGGACCAGAACCGCAGCGGTGGATCACAAGGTAAGATCCAAGGTAACAGTCTGGGGCAAGACACGGACCCTTGGTGGCACCGATCAGGGGTGTCCGATTGTGCCGATGACCCATTCATTTGCACTTGTTCCGGAGAACCCACCGTTTGTCACTCGGCGCTCATCGTCGAGTACGAGTACTACCGCAATGACATGGGCGCAAAGGTTGAATCATTGCTTCGTAAAATCAACCAATTAAACAACGAATTGAAGCGCTTCGAGAAGTAAATCCATTTCAAGGCGCAGGAAACGATGTAGACTCTTTGCAAGAATTGATGCTAATCAGTTTGATCTAAGAAGGAAGACGCCTCGGACACGGAACCACTCCGAAGCAACCCGATGGTAAGTACAATCAAGGAGCCACATTCGCACAAATATATCATATAAATATATTGAACGACCAGTAAACTTTTCTGGTCCACTCCACTGTCAAGAGTTGTTGCCCGTCCTTAGTGACTTGTTGGAGATGTTCGAAACGTAGACCGGGGCTTGATGACTTTAGAGTTTAGACTGCCAAAACAATACGAAAGCGATCACCATAGGATCCTATCTCTCTCTTAGAAACCCCCTGCTCCAAAGCGTTTGGCGCATCCGCGAATTGCTCTTGCCCCATATAGGCGAGTTGGTCAGTAAGCCACTAAGCCAAAACCACCATGTGTCCCGCGGCACCAGAAAGTCCGGCCTTTCCAGGCACTTTCATCCCTTGACCTAACCTTCCTTATTTTCTTTCTTACAAGCCCACCCGAGTATTTCTCGATAGCTAGCCTCTTAAGTTTGTGACTGACTCTTCCGAGCCTCGAGCCTCCTCACTTTGTCTTGTTCACAGCCTTGACATTGCTCCTGACTACAAAGGCATCATTGATGTCCTTGACCGCGACCCAGATGGCGTAAATAGGAATGAAGACCCAGAGCATGTTGAAGAAAACCAGGTAAACCCATTTGTACATGAAGTTGCTGGCGTCCAGGTTGTAGTTTTGGGTCAGCCACTCCGGGCAGAACGTGATGAATCCACCATAAAGCTCCATGGTCGCAACGATGATCATGACGATATTTGTACGGGGGTCCTTCTTTGCAATGCCGTAGCAAACCAGGCATGCGAGCGGCCCGACGACGAAGACGGTGAGGAGCTCAAGGCTGATGACTGCCTATGTGCAAATTGTCAGCATCTTAGAACATGTGCGAGGGCCGTGGCATGGCATGTCTCGGCACTTCAAGACATGTTGGCGCGGTGGAGAGCATTGCTTCCCAAAGGCCCGATGTCCTCTATTGGTGGTTCGGGGGGTGGCTTACCAGATCTGCACCGGCCCATCTCTTATCTGCCTTCGCATACACCATCCATAGCTGCGCAAAGGGGTTGTCGCCGCCTGCCTGGGGTCCGTACGCGCGGTTGGTGTAGCCCAGGAAGTTGTGCGCAGTCGGCGCCAGCGCCAGCGGGTTCTTGACGGACGAGAGCGGTATCCAGGAGAACAGACAATGGTAGAGAAAGCTGCCCTCGAGGATGAAGTGGATCAGGGCGTCGAACGCATGCCAGATGAAGAGCCCGCGGTAGCTCGCTGGCGTCGAGACAGGAAGCGTCGCAAGAGAGCCGATGTAAGCGACGGCGAGGATGGCGACCGTGGACGCGAGGGAGATGAGGGTCGTCTGGTCGAAGACGTCGGGCGGTAGGGAGTCGATGAATGAAGACATGGTGCTGAGTTGGTTCGATGGGGGGCTATACGGCTGAGTAGAGTCGCTTTTCAGTTAATTCATGTCTTACAAGAGCGCATGGAGGAGGAAGTCGGAACGACCCCTATTAGATCCCCTCTGTGAGACGCGAAAAGAGCTTCCCGAGACCAGCAGGACCAGGGTCCAAATTAAGCAACGGTCTGTGCACAAGCTCAGAATTAGTATCACTCTGACAGTGGCTAGCTCGTATCGTTCTGTCAATTGTTGATCAATCTGGATTCGGCCATCAAGGTACATCGAAATCATTAACTCGTTCTGTTTAATGACAGGTTTTGTTGGCCTATCCGGTTTGTTGGCCCTGGACCATATTTACAGTTGCGTGCTGCCAAACTCCAAGCCCAGTGCGTCCCTCTGTTCATCGGCCAATCATAAGCTTCCATCAAGTGACTTATAATACAATACATGCATCTCTAGTTCACCAGACGACATCCACTATACCAATTTCCATGCTCCGTCCTTGCTCTCTATCCTAACTTCCCTGTCCTCGTCGATGCTCACGCGACCGGCGTGAAGGATAGCTGTGGTTGCCGTGGTGTTCGCGAGGGTAGGCAGCCCGCGCTTATCGAGCTCGTCGAGAGTGACAGTGCCGGCATTGAGGGCGTTGCAAGCGTCGACGAACTTCTCAAAGGAGATATATCCATATCCAGTTTGCCCATTGAAGTTGCCCTCCTCATCGGGAGCGTATTTCATGTAGAATGGGTTGAACCACTGCAGCTGCCCGGCAGTATCGTCCGCGACGTCGTAGCCGCGCTTTGCCTGGTTGATTCGAACCTCACCGCCGGATGCCATGTAGTGGAAGTACTGGTTGCTAAACGTATATCCGCGTTAGTAAAATGAATAAAGACCTGCCTCGGATCAGAACGAACCTGTGGACGCCGGCTTTTTGAGGAGCAGTCCAGGAAGCTGTGTAGACACCGGTCGCAATCTTGGACGGGTCGCCCTTCTTCTGCCAAGTAACGAGGACAGTGATGGTGTCTTCTGTGATTGGGTCGCAACCAAGGTCGGTTGCAATTCCCTTGGCCGCAGACGCTGACACCTTGATTGGCACGAAATCGAGCTGGGAAACCATTGAGTCACAGATGTCGACGTGGTGGCTGTTCAAGTAGTAAGAAATGTCGGAGTCAATACCAGCCCATGCTTTGAAAGTCTCGAGCTGTGACTTCGGCTGCGACATGTAAGAGTAGAAGTAGTTGAAATCGCCCAGCTTCTTGGCCTTGAACCGGGCATCCGCGTACGCCGGGTCGAACCTCTTGTGGTGCTCGATGTATACAAAGACATTGTGCTTCTTTGCTGCTTCGATCAACTGCAGGTGATGATCGAGGGTCTTGACTGCTGGCTTGGTGATGAGAACGTGAATACCCCGCTCAATAGCATACAGAGCAATAGGGTAGTGGGTGGTGTCGGGGGTAAAGATGGTAATAGCGTCGCCGGGCTTCAGGGCGTCAATGGCTCCCTTGTACGCGTCCGGGTCTTTCACGTCATTGGCCGGGTAAGAGTCGAACGAGCAGTCGAGGCTGTTGTAAACCTTGGAGATGTTGGTGTCCAGGTGTTGTCCTAGACTACACGTCAGCACTGTGCCGCGGTAGAAGGAATGTCGGGAAAGCAAAAGCGAGACTCACTTATAGCAGGAAATTTGGTGCCATTTGTGCCGACCATGCCGAGCTTGCCCACCTTGCCTCTTCGTCGAAGATCGAAAAGAGTCAATCCTACGACTCCAACTTTCTTGTCAGATCCTGAAGCTCCGCCACCGACGAAACCCGTGGTGTACTCTCCCGTTCCCACCTGAACCAAAGATTAGCTACAGATGAGACTGTGAGGACCGGCTTGGAACTGACCATCAGGACATTCACCAGCTTCTTCTCGGTCGCCATCTTGGGTGAATTTTCTTCTCGTAGACAGCGCGGGTTTAAGGATTCAAGAATTCGAGAATGAGGTCCCAGCTCAGAAAGCACAACTAAACATAAAAAGCTCCAGGAGTGAGCAATTGCTGTCCCTGGCTACAAGAGTTCTTATAAAATGACCCATACGGCTGGCCAAGCTTGAGCTACCCCGGTGGATCGATACCTTAGCTGGTCGGAAAAATTATGAGGGGTACTCATTCAGCAATTTGGGGTACTAAGGGTCCGGCTGTCTGCTACTGCAGCTCCCTGGTCCCCAAATCCCCGAACGTCTCGCGACCAGTCTCTGGACGGATAATTGTGACATGAAACAGTTGGCTTGCCTCCAGGGTACTTGTGCCACTCGACGAGATACAGGCTAACCTGTATTCTTGGTATGCACCTCCAGATGCTTTCTATATCAATCAGTTCAAGGCTGTCTTAGCACTACACTGCACATTATGCAGTGTAAGTCTGCATTGTACGCTATTCATTTATCTTTATCGATGATGCAAGTCTGTTTAGGCAAGCAAGTCCATAGCAGAGGGTTCAAATCGCCGAAACGGACTGAGAGAAAGACTTGGACTGCCAGCCTGATACTAAGTCTAACAGGTTGACGTACAACGTGCCCCGCCAAACCCAACCCCCACGTCGTTATTCCGGGGCCTGTAGTGGAGGTATCGGAGGGCTGGCCGGAGCAGCCAGTAATTGTCGGGCTTCCCCGCAATCTGGGCGACAACCTGCATGCTTTCGAGGTTTTCGCTATGTATGAACATGCAGATTAAGGTCTTCTACCGTTGGCAAACCACTTCGTGAATGCTTGTCACACGACAGAGAGAGTCTCCTCTCAGCCAGATAGACTTAGCAATTACGAGAGAGAATATTCATCCTGCGGAGAGTGTCCATAGCCTAAATCCGTCACCAGTTCCTAATCCGCAGAGCCCCCGAATGCCTCCAACACAGCTTGACTCTTTAAGCATAGTGATTGGTGGAATAATTCTCTGAGGCCGTTCCGGCCACTTAGGACGTGCAACTGGGATCTTGAGATGTCCAGCCTGAGACCCTGATGCTGCTCAATGACTGTGGCCTGTTAATATAGCGTCAACATGCGAAGTCTCAACGGCAACCAGTAGGCATTGTCGCTTTGGTCTCGAGCTCCATCAAAGTCACGGTCTTGGAGGCTCTGGACTGTTCCTAATGACATATCGAGACGCCACGGCCAATGTCTCCTCCAAAGCCCCCACCATGCGACAAACTGGAGCCAGCCGCTGGGGATCGATGATTATCTTCTTACCGTGTACATCTATGGTTTTCGTCGAAGCACGCAAATTCCACAAACCCAACTTGTATGGGCGTCCATTGCTCCTATGTTGGATGTGCCCATTATCTCAATCTCAATAGGTCCCAATATCAGAAGACTTTGGAACCGGTCTCCATCGCCACAAGAATCCCAAGGTAAGTAGGTAGGTACCTAGCCATATACGTACCCCACATCTGGTGCTCATGGATTGTCAGCGCCTTTGTCGGCTGCCAGTTGCCTTCCACGGCCGATGCCGACGAGGCCCAAATGCTATGGTGGTTGATTACCCCATTGTGGATGCGGACAATTGCATTCGATACAATGCAAGTTAGGAAACCCTCCAAGTGATCCTTGACCTGGACATGAGATTGGCCGTCGCATGCCGGTCTTGTGTGTGGCCCTGCTTGCTGTGTTGCAACCTCCGAGCAGGTCCATCCCTGGGTCGACGTCTAACCAACGTGGACTATGCAAGGTAATGCGTGATTTCTTCCCATCCTTTATTACACTATATTGCTCTGATATATACGAGAGGTCCAAGTGGCCCAAAGTAGCGCATTCACTGCTTTACAACAAGACCAACAACACCTTGACCGTGTTGCTCCAGAGGGTGTACTCTTGACCAGTTCTGTCCCGTTAGCATTCTTTGCTTTGACCAGCACATTGTTCACAGCTCAGCCTCTTTGGGGAGTGAGACCGCCCGAAACAAGCAGCCGAGTGGTTCCAAAAGTCTCGGACCATTATTGAAGCGAGGAGAAAGCTTGTATAATTTGCAAGTATCTCGTTTTCCCACTAGTCTTTCCCCACGCATCTCTGATGATTGGGGACTCGCATGTACGAACCCATTAGGTGATGCAAAAGAAGCCTCTACTAGCTGGGGCCAGCTCCGTCCGGTCACTCATAAATATCTTCGTCGTCCCATCTTATTCTGTAGCCTCTCTCTTTTCTCGCCGATCATTTTGCTCCCGTTACTCAAGACCACCTAGTGTCTTCGACTTACACAGACGTGGACTCAGAGCGGTGCAGAACCCCGTAGTTTCCACTCGTCATTATTACCTTCCCAGCACCATCATGACTGCCAGCAACGGTGCCAACGGCACCTCAACACGCCGCACTCTGCCATGCGGCATTTATGCCCCTACCATGACATTCTTTGACCCAGACACGGAGGAGCTCGACATTCCCGTGATCAAGAAGCATGCGGAGAGACTGGTCAAAGCGGGCCTCGCTGGTCTCGTGACCATGGGATCAAATGGAGAAGCGGCCCACTGCACCCGCGAGGAGAAGATGGCCGTGACTCGCGCAACCAGGGAGGCCCTTGATGCTGCCGGATTCACGTCGACTCCCATCATCGTTGGTGCTACGGAGGGGAGCGTCAAGGGCACGATCGAGGCCTGCAAGGAGTCGGAAAAGGCTGGCGGCGACTACGTGCTGCTGCTGCCCCCGAGTTACTTCCGCGCCCACATGGATGAGGAAGCCGTAGAAGCGTATTTCAATGCTGTAGCAGACGCAAGCCCTCTGCCTATCATCATATACAACTACCCCGGCGCGGTGGCCGGCATCGACCTGGACTCTGACGTCCTGATCCGGCTGGCTCAGCACCCCAACATTGTTGGAACCAAGTTCACCTGTGGCAACACCGGTAAGCTCACGCGCGTGGCGCTTGGCACCAACGCAAAGACAGACTCGTCCGAGGGCAGCGGGTACATGGCATTCGGCGGCATGTGTGACTTTACCGTCCAGACCCAGGTGTCAGGGGGCAGCGGCATCATCGCCGGCGGCGCCAACGTCATGCCCAAGGTGTGCGTCAAGGTGTGGAAGCTGTACGCCGAGGGCAAGATCCAGGAGGCCATCGCGCTGCAGAAGGTGCTGTCCAAGGGCGACTGGCCCCTGACCAAGGCTGCCATTGCAGGCACCAAGCAGGCTATCCAGAGCTACTACGGCTACGGTGGTCACCCGCGCCGGCCTCTCAAGCGCCTTGACAAGGCGAGGGTCTCGGCCATCGCCGATGCCATCGCGGAGGTCATGGAGGTTGAGAAGTCGTTGTAGAAAACCGGGGCGCCCGGGGCCCACAGCTCATTGGGCACAACAGCTGCAGCAACGTATGCAATAGGGTTGCCATGACCCAATTTAGCCGTGCCGTGGTTGCTCTACGTATGGTTCTGCTGGAAGGGAAGAGAATTTTGGAGAATCCGGGGTCTGCAGGATGAGGCTCAGTGGCTACCAACCCTTTCCCAGTACCAACTTGGAGGGAAATCGACGCAGGAATATTGATGTGCGTTTATCCTGGCGTGAAGGAGCACCTGAGAGAGTGGTAGACATGGTTCGTGTACTCCCCTCCTTCGCCGTAATGTCACAGTGAATTAGGGAATACGACATGTAGTTTGATACGAAATGCAGTGCTTCGCTGGGAGTCTGCCAGACCAATAACAGAACTTCAATCAAATACTGCACACCATTCAAACTATGATCCGCAATAAATTGTTGCATGGAGTGAGCATGTGCTACCAATATAGCAGAGACAACAGTTTGTAAGCTATATTAAACCCGTCCACATTCTTCGCTATCGTGGACGCTTCGGTAACCCCCAGCATTATACGGCACACACATTAGGGACGTGAAGCTGGCAATGAAGTGTTTATGCAGTGCAACGCCAGTGTATTATATTGGAGCATCTTCAGACTTTCGAACCAGATAGCATGCAATGTTTGATGTCTGTTCTCTCGTCAGATGACTCCCACCTGTGTAAGATGAAGCGAGGCATACGGGAGCTTGGAGCCAATAGGTGACACGTAGCCAACTTGCGCAGTTGCATCGCGCCGAGCGGTCCTTGGCAGCGATTTTCTCTGCATCGCTAGGTTGGCGAGCTTTCTGGACACTGGTAGATGAGAACAACCTCGAGGAAGCCTCCTTATCAGGCTCCAACGTTATACTTCAAGGGGTCCAATTCATCAATGTTGGCGCTCTTGGCCTCCCCCTCGAATATGAACTCGCTTATCAACTTCCCCGTGGCCGGCCCATTCTGGATTCCCCAGCAGGTGTGACCGGCAGCCATCCATAGCCCCGTGACAGAGGTTCTACCTATGAGTGGACCCATCTCAACGCCCGACCTCATGTGCCGTGGCATATAGCACGCCTGTTTTGCTGATATCGGTGCAGCCTCTAGGACGGGGCTCACGGTGCTGATGTAAGCCGCGAGGTCGTCGCATTGGGCCTCATCACACTCTACAAGGTCTGCCGTCTCCGGGAGTGGCGCCGATGGATCAGGCTCGCCACAAGCGTATGCCTCTCGTCCCGGGCGGGCGTATACCTCTGGATCAACATAGCCCATATGTGTCCTCTTCTGACCCGCAGCAGCCCTATGTGCCGGTACCCACTCTCGCGGCAGCGATATGCTTGTGAATACGGCATAGGGGCTCACGTCAGCCTCAAATATAACGCTATGCGCTCTGAGACCCTCTACGGAGGAGCTGGGCACCAGGCGGCCAGCCCAGGGACCGGCGGCAACCACAACATCTGTTACACCCAATATCGACCTCATCTGATTGGATGCTCTATCCAGGTACTCAACGCTTTCGACCTGGGTCTTTGTCTGATTCAAATTGATCTCCGTGGCCTTGGAATTGAGTCTGAAGTGCACACCTTTCTCCTGGGCCAGCTTGGCTATCGCGGTTGTGAATTGGTAAGGATGGACCTGGGCCGTCTCGGTAAAGCCAATCGCACCCATTTCCGCATATTCCCTGATCAGACTTCCGTCTACCCAGTCCAGATCCGAGGGCAACTTCGAGTTTTTGAGCAGACCGCTGGCGGCCTGGTCTTGCTTGGGTAGCTTTACCCACTCCTTTGGCTGTCCATTTTCTTCCTTGACCAGGTCAAGGCCATTACTCTGCCTCTTGGGGGCCGGGCTGCCGTTGAGATGCTTAGCCTTCAGCGTCGCGGTGATCTTGCCGCAGCCGACTTTGCGATAACCCCAGCGTTCGACGCCGTCATGCTCAGCAGCCAGGTCGGCATGGAGCTGGTAGGACAGGGGGACGAGGCATTGGGGGTAGGCCCAGAGCCCCAGGAGCCCACCGGCCTTCCCCGAAGCGGCGCCTGCTATTGAGGCTGCTTCGAGGACGGTGATGTGGTGTATAGATGGATTAAAAGAGGGGTGGCGGGTCAGAAAGTAAGCTGTGGTTGAGCCGATGATCCCTCCTCCTATAGGGGTGTTAGCAAGCCTCTTTTTGCCATATACCGACATAAACCTGAGGCGGCTACGCTGTCAGGAAATGCCTTGCACACTGCCGTAAAACATGTGATTCCAGGTGGAGGAGCAGCAGTGAGGGAATGGGGTTATTGGTGGTGGTGGTGCAAGCCGTCTTCCTTACCGATGATGATTATATTCCTTGGCCGTGGCTCCATATGGTCCCTATACTCGAGTGCTAGCTGGAGTATAATCGCCACGGGCGGCGTTCACATGCAAGGTGCTGGATCCAAATGGGGAATATTTGCTGCAGACTTGGAACTTGGTTGCTGAGCTCACGTTTCGTCGTCGGCGTTTAGCGCGAAGGCAAGAAGGGTCCTTTGGGGGCCGGTCCCTTGGGGGTTTGCGGTCCAATCCAGTGCAGCCCAGGGCGCCCGGCGCCATTCACCTACAGCCAGTGAGGGGTCGCAATTGGAGAGATGTGCATACCTAGTGCCATAGTGGCATGATGTCAGTTCAGTCGTCGCTAAACTGGCCCGCCTGTCTTCTGTCTATCCATGGATGCAACTAACTACTGCTACTACCGTACGGGGCGTACCTATGTACAGTATGGACGGTAACCTATCGTATCCTTATCAGCTTGCAGCATCCAACCCGACCCTGAGGAATAAGTCACAGCAAGGGCCCGTGGCCGGGACTGGACGGTGGCCCATCAATCCCATTTTCGACGATCGGGCTCTCGTCCGCACGGGCATAACCCGCACGACGGCCGCCGCTGCTTCCAGCCCACTCTCGGGCAGTCGGGAGAACACGCTCACCCGAGACAACAGGGATTTATTATTTAGGTGCTGATGAAGGCCGCCAGGAGCAGGTCTCAATTGCTGTTCACGGCAAATCTTGGGGCACAACGAGGCGGGTGCGGCCCCATAACGTCACAGGCGGCGTGGATTAGCTCGGACCGCAATATCACCTTCGTGGATGACTGCCGAGGTCTGCGGTGGCTTTAGCTGCTGCTCCCCGGAAGTTGGAACCCCAAACCGCTCTCGTTTCGCGGTGTGGCTGTCTGTGCTGTCTCTCTGGCGCGAATCAACGAGTAGTAGTAACTTAGCCCTTCCGCTGCATTGACGAGCGGGCACGATCACGCCCGCCGAAACCCACCAGCAATTTGACTGGTGTACATCCATCCATGCCTTGCCATTGCCCATGCGCCCGTCCACGCCCGCACCGCTGATGCCGAAACCCATCTTCTCCAGCGGCTGGCAAGCTCCGCGTCTCGTTAGTAATCAACGTGCGATCGCAGCCCGTGGCCATGGCGTGCCTGGTGGTCAACACTTCATAAGAGGTCTGGCTACCCACCCTCGGGCCCAGCTGGTCCAGCTCGCCCACTTCCGTCATCCACACCCCACATCGACGACTTCGCACCGAAGAGCACTGCACACCACTGCTCCCAGGACAACAAGACCAGACCCAAGAGATACCCAGCAGCCGCAGTCTGCCCCAGGAAACAAGATGGCATCCGCGACGACTTTCTACGACTTCAAGCCCCTCGACAGTACGTATCCTGCCCCTCCAGCTATCCCGATCCGGTCTCCGGGTACCCCGCAGTCGCGATAGCTGGCCCAACTACCGATCCTCCTTCCGAGTTCAGTAGGTGCTAACTGCGCGTCTTTCCTCCGGCAGAGAAGGGCGCTGAGAAGCCTTTGAGCGAGTACAAGGGCAAGGTGGTGCTGGCCGTCAACACCGCCTCCAAGTGTGGCTTCACCCCCCAGTACGCCGGTCTCGAGAAGCTGTACAAGGACATCGTCGCCAAGCACCCCGACGACTTCGTCGTCCTGGGCTTCCCCTGCAACCAGTTCGGCGGCCAGGAGCCCGGCTCCGACGACGACATCCAGAGCTTCTGCCAGATCAACTACGGCGTCAGCTTCCCCATCTTCGGCAAGCTCGAGGTCAACGGCGACAACGCCAGCCCCCTGTTCGACTGGTTGAAGAACGAGAAGCCCGGCATCATGGGCCTGAAGCGCGTCAAGTGGAACTTTGAGAAGTTCCTGATCGGCAAGGATGGCAAGGTCAAGGGCCGCTGGGCGAGCACCACCAAGCCCGAGTCGCTCGAGGCGGCCATTCTGGAGGAGATCAACAAGCAGGCGTAGGTCTCTTAGCGATTGCTTCTTGCGTATACCCAAATGATCGACCCGCGAGTGGCAAACCATGGGGTTGACTTCTTCCCGTAGATCAGCTCAGCTCTAGATTACAGGACGAGATTGCCATTTAGCGCGTGCATAATAATACACTTATTAATGGTCCGCTATAGTGTGTCTACACGTGGTTATTGAACGCTTTGGCGAAGAAGACGGCCTCTGTGACTAGATGAGGCATCTCGAAAGCCACGCACACGCATACATCGTCGCCTGTAGCAACCTACATGTCAGGACTTGGCAGGCCCCAAGCGCCTCAGGTGCGCTCAACCGTTGACTGCACTGATGGCGTCCAAGTTGGATGTCCTTTTTTCATGGCCCTTGGATGTGGAGCCGATAAGGCATGGCACGTCCACTGGTCGTACCGAAGAATTTGCGAGTGCGACTCTCAACGAAGCTATTCCCGGGGAACTTACCACTGCAAATGGAGCCAGGAGCGTCATATCAGCGCTTCCTTAGGAGTGCCCAAAGGAACTTGCCGGCGATCGATTTATTACTCGCATCGCTGACAGCGGGCGAGTTCCTGGGGGTCCTGGTCTCAGATCTCAGTAGCCCCCTGATCTGGCCGACGAGGGTCTCGATCTCTTCTCCGTGATCTTCGCCCCCCAGCAAAATATCGAACCCCGCCCGTCATGTCTCGCCTAGAGTACGTATACATTGGCGTGGTCAAATTCTGCAGAGTCGAAGATGCACCTTCTGCCGGCCAAGAAGCTCGTCGTACTTCGTTGATTGTGCAGCACCATCGCCGCGACCTTCCCTCACGCCTTCTAGAACGATCATGATATATTATCAGAAGCCTCCCATTGGCTGCTCCTGGGCGCCGGACAGCGCATACTACCATGGAGCGTGTCTGCTTCGTGCATGGTCCTGCCTAGTGTTGGGGGCGCTTCTCCAACCTGCAGAACACTCCCCGATAGCAAGGCATGGGGTATAGTCGGCGAGCTGCCGAGGGCGCCTATGCACTCCCGAGGGTGTGTATACTTGCATAGTCGCAGCGCGTGCCTGGCCTCGCCTGCAGAGCAACCTAACAAGCCGCCAGGCAATCACACGCCAGGCCAGAGCCCCCTTTCGGTAAGCGGATCGGAGGTATATTCGATCCCCACTCTTTGGCCAGGACGAAACGCCTGAATAGGAAAGTAGACGGGTAGAAGCGAAAGTGCAATGCAGCGACAGATAGTCGCCGCCGCCGCAACCTGGGAAAGACTGATATCGGGCATCCACTTCGCGGCGCCGTGGATTGGCTCATGCTCCTCTGAAGCGGTTGTGCTGCCCGGCATACGGTTGTCGGTTTCCTCGATGCCGCGGAACATGTGGAGCGAACGACACGGCACCTAGAATACGCCTTCTGTCGTTCCTGGATTAGTCTGGCAACTCGCCCTGGTGAAGTCCAGGGGAGAGGTTCACCCATGATAGTGAGCAAGGCTTCCCCACACAGGAGTGACCCCCATTATCAGTATGGACCGCCGCCGAGACCATGTCTATCTATCTGTCGACGGGGTCCTGGGATTGATCGTCCCTGACGGACCCCAGCAGTAAGGCCTCCTGTGCATCAACAATCTGCAGATCAGATAGACGAACATAGTACGACTCCTGGTCGACCTGTGATCCTCAGGCCTATTGAGGCGGAGACTTCGAGATACTTTGCTTGCTCCGAAGACATTGCTATACCTGCCACGCGGTACTTGAAGTACTTGAGGTACTTAGCACGTGGGCCAGGTGCAACTCTGTCAGGTACGAAGCGTGGACGGGTCAATATGCTACGCGGTTATCACTTCGGACGCTAAGCCATGCGGTCCCTCTTCGGTTCCTGTATGTTACATGCTTAATGAGGAGTGTCTCGACAACCTCGAGAGGTCGTGCCTATAGCCGCCTCGACAAAATTCCGCGTACCCAGTACCGTGAGCGAGTAAGGTAAGAAGTCGTCAGCGCCTGATCGATCCTGACTAGCCTAAGGAACAAGTCTCGGTATTGATGCTGTTACTGACGAACGCGTAAGCTACGTCGAGTCTGGCAGGACCGCGAGAAGGACGGCGTCCAGGTACCGTAAATCACACGGTGTGAGGTTAGATATCTACGTTTTAACCTGTTCACCAAAGCGCGAGAGTGATTATGCAGTTGTCCCGGAGAGCAGGTGCTACTGTCTCCCAGGAGCAAGGCAGACGAGAGAGCAGCAATAAATCATGGTAGGGGTCTGACTCACAAAGTAATGGGTGTTCGAGCGAAGCCAAATGACTCACGGTGAATTGTTATCTTTTTGCTCGGTTCAGTCGTGAACTGAGTAACTCGTTTCTGGTTACAGGGGCCATGTCTGAGGTATAGGAACAATTGCCATTGTCCTGATGAATATTTTACCTCTATTACAATTTAGGTCCGCTTTTGTCTAAAGGGCCATATTCGATGTCGTCTATCCATTCACAAACAAAATGTCTACAAGTCTCGCTACTAGCTAGAGTTTTTGAGATATCAATACCGATGAAGTGGGTGTACAGTTGTATGGGGTTTTCACTTGGTTCGTCGTTCCCTTTCGGAATATTTGCAGAGTGGTGATTCGATAGAACATTAAATTGAGTCTGTTTAAGGTTTCTGCATCCCGTCGATCACGTCTTACTTGACGCTTACTCGTTAGAACGGCCGCCTTGGTTGTGTTACCGTACGACCATGTTACCAAACGGATCTCAGTAATTCCAGAGTCTTAGACTTTGCCAGCTAACCCTACTCAGGTTGCAGATCAATAGAGGGACTCGGTAGCACCCACTCTAGCAGTATCTTGTTATCCAAAGTGTGATTGTGGTCAGGCCAGGGTGCCTGCCACGCGGGCATGTGACACTTGCAACCAGGTTCGTACGAAAGATTGGAAGGATTCACACATGATTACGGGATTGCCGCACTTTCCGCCACCCGTGAGGCTGAGACGTCACTCCTCTGATCCAAGTACAGATCCCGTGAGGCGAACATGTCTTTGCGACCTGTTCAAGAGACACAATTTCTCCGCGTTTTCTGTACTACGTACGTGCCATTGTGCTTTAGCTGACCACTTCCTCTCATCTTTCAAATGAGACGGCATTGAGGAAATGAATGGGTAGAGCTCTACCTGTGTAGACTGCCTTTCTGGTTCGCGAGTTACTGATCGTTTGTGACATGAATACGGTGACATGCGCACATGTGGTGTTACGCTACCAATCAGATCCCACTATCAATCCTATGTTGTATACGTAGGCCCTTGAGCCGCATCAGAGACCAGCTACCTACCCAAGTGTACCCCCACGTCCGCCCAGCATAGGTGCGATGATGTGGTCTGGGAGTCCTCCTCCGTGAGCCATGTTGCCAGGGAATCTTCGAGAGTGCGGGCGGTAGGACGATCTCATCCTGGCAGCAAGCTGTGAGAACCGTATCTGCTAATAAACGCCCGAGGTCTTACAGGAAATGGAGCACACCCCATGCTCCTTCCCTTCCTTCGGCAGTCACAAGCAACGTTCAGCATCCAAGGCACAAGTCAGGGAGGACACGCATCTTACTTCCTGTCCCCCTTTTCTCGGCCAAGTGGCTGATGGTGCCGATTGTGATGTCTCATGCGTGACGAAGCCGCACGTCTTGGGGACGACGCAATTCGTATAGATCACACATTTATTGCTCAAGCATTCTACCATATACGCTGCCCACGGATGTGAGAGACATTTGGAGTACATAGCAAGTCATGTGGATTCGAATTTCCAACATGTTTCACGAGTGATTTGGGCTCTACCTGTTAGATTCTTGGTCTCTCGAGAATGAATTATACAAGTTGTCTCAAAGTGCCTCTGCCAAGCCTGATCAACGGGTTGAAGATCGCCCAGCAGGCCAACGGCAGTCAGGGTGTCGGGGTGCAAACCCCAGCGGCCAACAACCAACGGTGAAGGGGTCCGGTTGGCTAACCATGGTCGAGTGCAGCGTTGGGGGATGATGGTACAATCTCATTGGATGGCGCCCTAGCGCATCTGCTAATATTCGACTGTTCCATTGCGACTGGGCCAGCCTTTTTATATCACTACTCCATCTCGATTTGCCGAATGAGAGAGCTCATTGGAGGTGTTTCTCGGGAGGTAAGACGCAGGTTGCAACGTTGCAACCTCAGCTCCCGACCAATCAGAAGTGGGGTATCTTCTCTAATCGATAATGTCTGGCGCATGTGGGACGTAATGGGTACTGATAACTCGACGTCGACACGATAGTGAGCCAGAAATGGGATTCAAGTTGCACTAATGCGCTGCCATCTAGCATCATGGTGCTTATAGCACTATGTAGATCGGCACGCGATCTCTTTATGGTGGGCGTATGCTGCCGGATCACGTCCGGCTGCTGAGACTAGGAACTGGGATGGAGGACAGGATCCCACGGGCGTTAGCGACGGCAGTTATGTCATTGAAGCCCTACTATGGCACATATCATATCGCGACATTTTAATGCCCGAAACATTCGGCCGATGGCCCTGAGAAAGCCCGGTTTGCAAGGCTGGAATTCATCAAATCCCCATGCCCTGAGGGGGTCGCAGTGCATCATCTTTAGACCGTCCGAGCGGCTGCGGTACGCAGTACACATTGCAGGGCCCCTTTTAGCTCCTAACCCATGGAAATTAGCGACTTGACACCGAGCTGCACCGCCGAGCACGAGGCTGGTTGATTGGTCAACCACCAGACATCGAAGGGAGACAGATCACCATGCCCTCTCAGGGTCTGGTAGCCAGTCAAGACTGACGGACTTTGAGCTAGACGTTAGTCTTCTGAAGGCTCATCTACTTCGCGTTGCCAGCGAAACGTGTATTTGTCTGGTGCTTGAGTGATCGTCATGGGCTTATGACTTGCATTGGGGTTCGGTGATGAAGGGGGTCCAGTGGGCACGCGTTATTTAGCCAATCAGTATAAGTTAAGCTGGTCAGGGGCCAGTAAACAGCCTAGCTACTTAGGAGCCGGTGGCTGAGATCAGTCCACCTCGGCTTGACCTGCTTGGCCAACTGGGTGGGATAGAATGGCGGAATGGCGGAGGGAGGCGGCGGCAGCACACGGGCAGCTCTAGTCTAGCAAAAACCTAGTTACATTCGATGCATCTTCTTCGGTTCTTCTAGCGCCGAAGCTTGAAGGGTATTCCCAGCAGAAAGGACCATCTAGCTACCTTGAGGCTAGGACTACCACTCTCCGAAAACCTTGGTTACGAGAGAAAGCCGCAGAGTTAACCGCAGAGCCTAACCTTGGAAGACGCCAACTGAAAAAGAAATCGCATTCGAGACCCAGTAGAAATGCAACACACCTCTAATAATGCGAGTACTGCCAAGGCGAAGGTGGGCACTCTTGCAAGTAGTAATCGCTGACTCCTTTCACTAAGAACATGAGAAGAACCAAAAAAAAAATAATGCAAAGAAGAGGCACAGGGTCATGAGAAAAGGCAAGTCTTGGAAGGGTGGCATCCCGGTAGAAAAGTTATAGCTGGTTTGCGGGGAGCGGATACGCATTGTTGGCCTGTCTTGAACAGTCCCGATGACAGTAAAGAGTCTGATACGTTAGTGTCGGAAGATTAGGCGGCTTGCGTTAATCACTAATCATTTGTTAACGCTCGTCCACAGCATCTACTGTAGAGGTGCGAATGGAGACTTCATTCTGGCATTCCAAGATGATCCAGGAGCCAGCCTGCTTTAGCGGCTTGTCGCAATTTGCAGGTACCTAGACATAGCCGTAGAAACCTGGCAGGCTACACCATGAAAGCAGGTTTCGAGCCTGTGCGCTGGTGTCAGATCTTGCTCAAACGTCTGAACTTCAGACGAAACTGGATGTCAAATTATTCTCGGAACAGCATAAAGAAAGTTTCGGCTGCTTCCATAAAGGGTGGCCAACGGATATTGACTGTGCAGACCCGATGTCTGGGTTGGGTGAATGCCTGTGAAAATCCGGCCGTAGGTGGAGAGCCGCAACTACAACGAAGTGCCTCACTTCCGAGACCGTGTAATAAGCGGAAAGTGATCCAAGCAATACAGAATAGATCTGCGAAGAACAATGGTGGTCCGTCAGTACCGGGATCTCAGTGGAGGACCCTGTGGCATAACCAAGCTGTTCGCTGAGGGTGTGCCAGCACGAGGCAAAGCGCAGATGCTCAGCAGATCACCATCAAGGAGAGAACTGACCACCATCTGGCTCTTCGAGGGCGGGTTTTTTTAAGCTCAGATTGGCAGCGCTACTGTACGCACTACATACGTCGTAACCCACGATCTGTCAACGGGCTTACATCAAAGAGCAGAGTCAAATGTCGGATGCATCGCGGCTCACTGCAGACTTGGTAACTGACTGGAGGTAAATGGACACAACCCATATTGCATATGGTTAGAAACGAGCACAGCCTCACTCGCTCCCTACTGAACAGAGTAATCCTTCGATAAGATTTTGCTGCATTCGCAGGTGTGGTGCACTGACACATCCGTTGACCAGGGGGTGCAGAATCACAAGCCATCCCCCATCCGTGTGTTCGTGCGTAGTTCGTTTACCGGTCTTTGCGCCACACCATTCATCCCTTCTCCAGATGATGTCGCGTATCGTCGCTCGCTCGATGATTTCATATCAACACACCCTTCCATGTGAGTGCTTGTCGGGGAGAACTTTTGAAACCATCTAGATGGTAATTCTAAACCCTCTGGAGAATCTCGTGACAGTGGTTCCTGGTGAATAGATTGGCTCGGTGATGTCCAAAGAGAGGAGTTGCAGGAAGGCATACGGACGATGTTACGGCGGGGAATCTAGATAACGGTGGAAGCTGGATAGAAGGGTTGTAGAACGATGTGGACTTCTACGCCAACCGTTAATTCTCTCGCATACGCTTGATGTCGGGCACTGAAATGCACGGCGACCCTGACCTGCAGCCAGCTGCACAAAGCCACCTCTCGTCACATTTTGAGACTGTTCCGATGGGCAACCAGGCACAAGGCACCAACAATCAGGTGCAGCAACAGCGACTAGGGCGATTCACGTTCGGTATCATTGCCAATAGAGTACGTAAAATGATACTTGCAATATCACTCTATTGAGGGGGTTGGTATAGTCCCGTGACAGTGACATACACACACTTCGTTTGGTTATGCATGAGGCACTAGGTGTGGTGGTTTGAAACTACCACAGCCTTCGTCTAGTCTGTCTATCACAAGTTCTGGCAAGGCTCATACCGGGCATATGTAGGGGAGATTGAACGTGGAGATGACGAACATCGGTTTCGGGGTGTTTTGACATGCTTGCGCGTCAACCGAAGCAGTTGCTTGTTGAGGCCGTGGGGGACCGCGTTGTTTCCACGAGTTTCCTAGTCTTGTGGTAACCTATCAGGCACTACAGAACGTGGCATTACTTTCGCAACGATGGCAAGTCGAGTTCGCAGAATACAACCATAGATTACTTTGCGTGAATGAAGGACACGGGGCGGGCAGGCTATCCTTTCGGTTCACATGTAGCCGCTAGCTCCCTGTCCAAAGGATCAGTAACGATTTTTGGACTAAGAACTAGCCTGTGGGCGAGAGAGAACAGGTGTTTCCTCACCGCCGGCATACGATGGAGTTCCAACTAGTTCAAACTCTCCTTTGGCCCCCGATGAGGTGCACCAGGAACGGTTCCAACTAGACAGCCGCATTGCTTTAATCACTGTCAAAAGTGTAGAGGTTGCTTATGCCACGAACTATTCCCCATCGTGCGCCGATAAAGATGGGGAGCCGCTCCCCTGTCGTCCTCTGTACTTTAAATGTGCTTCACACCAAGCGCGGCTTCTGACCCTAGACAGAGCTCGATCTCCCCAATACGGGGTGTCATTGGCCGAGTGGGTATGCAGTCAATCATGGATGAACTCATCGCCGTCATGGCCACAATCCGGAAATCATCATTTGTACTGGTTATGCTCTCTGCCGCGAGTGGGACTGCGGGCCTGTCAACTATTCAAGCAAGATGAAGAGATCAAGGGCCGCTGGCCAATGCGTGACGCTCAACTGTGTCCTGAGGGAGCTCACGGCTGCTCCAGTTTTCTCACCAGATCAACTCTATCCAAACGTCGTCTCGCATTGCCTGCTGTTAGAGTCGAGCCCTGATCGCCTGCGCCAAGCACACCCGTCAACGAACGGTTTCGTGGGAATTGATCGGTCGGCTAGTGGGCGCGGCTGTACCAAATCAAGGGAACAGGCCCCGTCGTCTCGATAATCACACGCTATACTTGTGCAACTCTTCGGATTCCCATTTGAAATGATAGTCTTCGCGCATGCCATTAACAGCTGTCTTAAGAGACTCGGCGGTACCTTCACCATGGCTAGATACGAGAGCATCTAGGACGCAGCCAAGCGAATATGCCAGCACGGGAGAGACCCTCGAGATGGACGACGGCCCTGGGATGCAGCTCTAGCGGCTTTCTCAGTGGATCGAACGAATAGACATCCAAAAAGGGGCTAGACTCGACCCTGTCCCGGCGCTTTCACCCCCGGCCGACCCCTTGCAACGCACCGAAGGCGCAAATGCTTGTTGTTGAGCCGTCTTTGCGACATGGCCGTGTTTCTTGTGGATTTTCTGAGCATTTTCTCCGCGCGGTTCTTCCTGAGGGCCGTGAGTTTTGACAGGAACTTGCCGCTGGCAGTCTCACGTGTTTCGCGAGCATGTGACGGGTGTGGTCATGGCCCCCGAAACTGGATATCAGCATTGTACAACGCAAGATGAACTCGGGTCTTGGCAGGATCGTGCCCACGGCGAACGTTGGCCTCTCATACCTTCAAGCGACCCTCTCCGTGTTGTTCTTGAATGATGATATTCTTTTTCCACCCCCCATCCCGCACAAGCCGTGGGCGGTAGGCGGCCAACGGTGTCATCGCATGCACCTAGACTCCTTGGACTCGAGAGAGGGCCCCTCCCCTGACCCTTGCTCAACTCAAATCGGTGCGCTAGCGGGCGTGCAGGGGACCCCTGAAGCGCTACCGAGACCCTTGTCTATACCCGCTGATCTCTCGAGTTCATGTTCCGCTGGTTG
Organism: Neoarthrinium moseri; assembly: GCF_022829205.1. Classification (NCBI taxonomy): domain Eukaryota; kingdom Fungi; phylum Ascomycota; class Sordariomycetes; order Amphisphaeriales; family Apiosporaceae; genus Neoarthrinium; species Neoarthrinium moseri. Next base: position 103,741 of record NW_026055138.1, read on the forward strand.
GTCGAATCCCTCCGCCTCGCCTGCTCTCCCCCATCTTGCTCTCTTGTACCCGTCTCGTAGTTCCTGCCAGTTCTCTCGCTCACCCCCCAGGATGCTAACTATCGCCTCCCTGGATAATAACGGAGACCCATCAGCAAGTGGAGGGTCCTGCATGTACTCAGGCGGTACCAGGCCCTGGAGTGGGTGGGACGTCTTCAGAGCAAGCGGTAGCTCCCATGTTTCTCTCCTCATAACGCGAACAGACTTATAATAACTACTTATCCCATTCGTCCTACATAACTCTTCCCGTGTATGCCAATGACTTCTGAACTTGACAGTCTGCCTCTTTTTCCATATTAACCACATTTACCCACGCCAGTCAAAGACCTTACCTTGCATGGCCAGAAGTCTCAGACCGCATCGAATTTAGAATACTGTCCCATCTAAACTCTATTCTGAAAGCCTTCTGCCACCGGCCGTACATCAGGCACGCGGTATAGTGCATACGTTTAACCATGACGGTCTCACTTCCTTCACAACAGCCGCCGGCGTCAAAGGAGACACAAGCTGCCCGCAAGCGCAGAAGACGGGCGCCTGCGGGAGGTGCGGCAGACGACTGCTTTGCCTGCACCAAGAGGGGAGCCAAGTGCGATCGACGACGGCCTTACTGCTCGCAATGCCTGGAAGTAGGAAATGAATGCTCCGGGTATAAGACTCAGTTGACTTGGGGAGTCGGCGTGGCAAGCCGAGGCAAGCTCCGAGGTCTCTCCCTACCCATTGCAAAGGCACCTCCAGTCGCTCCCGTGATCAAGAAGACGGCCTCACGATCCAGAGCAAACACAACCACATCCAGCCAGTGGAGCGATCAAAGCGGAAGCTCACCCACGAGCTCTCACAGAGATGAGCTCGATATGCATGGAGGCCATGCAGCCTCGTTACCTACTACGCCTTACGGCACTTACCATGACTTCACCCGCTTCACACAGGGCGAGTCAATGCCACCAGCAACGCCGACAAGCTGGGGCATCCCGTACCCATCAAACTTGGACGGCCATGGCCACCCAAGAATGCACAAGCTCAACACTTCTTTGGGTCATTTCCCTCTCATCGCTGATGGTCTTTCCTCTTCGGTAGACTCACTGAGTGATGTTGAATATACTCTCTCACCTTTGAGCCACTTCTCCCGAGATGAGCTTCCTTACATGCACAGCCCCGGCCTCATGTACGAGAACTACACCGGCCACAACTCTCCAGTCCCTCAGAGCCCCGTCTCTGCCATCATGATCGACCAACGCGCCGCCCCGACCTCGTGTCCCAGTCTCGTATATGCACCGTCTGAGCCGAGCTCCAGCCTTGGATCGCACCACGACGGATTTGAGCAGCAGATGAGGAACGCAAGACTGCTCGGGGACACTGACTCACTCAGTGAGTATACATTCCTCAACTCAATGAGCAGCGCTAACTTCGACGAGATATCCCAGAAGTTGAGCACTACAGCACAAGTCCCGCAGCAGCTTCATTTTGGGCTCACACTTTAACGAGAGATGACGACGCCACTCCCCGTATGCTCGACCATGCGTCGGCCGCTGCCGCTCATGCAGCCATCGCAGCTATTGCTCCTTACGACACCCAATCCGTACAAGTCAGTGCCGAACTGATCGCAAAGATGCCATTCTTCATGGACTACTACGAGAATATCATGTGCCCTTCAATGGTGCTCATCGACGGCCCTACAAATCCCTTCCGGGATCACATCCTGCGTCTTGCATCCAGCAGCCGAAGTCTTCAACATGCGATTTGCGCCCTGTCTGCATGCAACCTGAGAATGAAGAGAAAGTTAAGCCTTGGCCAGCATGGTCGGGATTCTCCAGACAAGTTCATTTCGGAGCAGACCGACCTTCAGTCAGAGGATTTGCCCTTGACGGAAGAATACCAACACCGCAACTTAGCCGTCCATCTTCTTAACCAACAATTAAATGACCCCAGCAAGTCCTGTCATGATTCTGTTTTGGGAACGATTCTTCTTCTGTGCCATTACCGTATGGTCGAGTCTGGAATCGCCAAGTTTGCCACCCAGTTCGCTGGTGTGAAGAAGATCCTGGGCATGCGCAACTCGGCCCCTTACCAGGCCTCAAATGACTCTACTTGGATGGAGGCAATCTTCACATATTTTGACGCCATTTCAGCAAGTGTTAACGACAGGGAAGCTCAGCTCAACCATGCTTTCTACGGCGTTTCGAGCGATACCAACTTGCTGCCAGCCGGTGCTGAGAACTGGGTTGGCTGCGACAGGGAGCTGTTCAGGACAATCTCCAAGCTCGGTCGTCTGAACCTCCTCTCACAACACAGACAGGTATCAAGCGCGATTGCCTCCTCACCTACCGGCCGCCTCAGCGTTCCAAGAGTTGCATCACCTTTGGGTTCGCCGTTGGGCAACACCTTCAAGAACCCATCACAACTGAGCGACTTCTTCAGCCTAGGTGTCCAACCGCCCCGCTTTGACGGTAGTGGGTTCGGAACTCAGCTCGACGATGATGATATCCTTGGAACCGGGCTCTGCTCCTCCCCGACCTACGACGACCAACGTTCTACCTTCTGGCGCGAGTGGAAGGAGGCCCGCAGCGCTTTGCAGAGCTGGGAATTCGACTCGGCACGCATTATTGCTTCGCTGCCTGGTAACCTCACGTCGAGCCAGGTCCGCGACCTGGGCTCCCTTTCGGAGGCTTTCCGCTACGCCGCTCTCCTTTACACCGAGCGCCTCGCTTCGCCCAACGTGCCCTCGAGCCACAACAGCTTCCGCAACCTGGTAAGCCAGGTTGTCTACTATGCCACCTCACTCGAGTCTGGCGGCATCGCAGAGAAGTTCCTTCTCTGGCCGCTGTTCGTCGCCGGAAGCGAGTGCGTCAACGAGCTGCAGCAGAACATTGTCCGCAACAAGTGCCGTGACATCATGTCCCGCAGCGGTTACATGAACAACCTGTCGGCCATCGAGGTCCTCGAGCGCCTTTGGGCAGGAGACCTGCACGATAGTGCCTCCAGTCCTGGCAAGATGGGACTCCAGAGACGTGGTCCCTTTAACTGGACGCGATGCATTGGAGGTCCTGGCGTTGACGTAGAGTGGATCATGTTCTAATACTTTACTTTGTTGGCCTTTCTTTCATGTTTGCACACAAAAGATCTAGCTTTTGGCAAAACTCTTGGGTACTGGCACATATACAGGGACTGCGCATTACGGTATATCTGCTCTTCCCCTTTTTGATTTTATATCGTGTATATCTACATCATGTTGTTACGGGTACATGGCTGAACGGCTTACGGGGAACGATTTGTTTTTTTTTTGGAATATTGATTTTGTCTATATGAAGCCTACGTGCTTTCTCGGCGGGGGAGGAAAGTGGAAGGGGGGAGGTTAGGAACTCTGGCTGGTTACTATGAGCGTCCATGGCGTATACCCCTATGAGCGCTTCTTGCATTGCTATTGCCTGCAATAAAGTTGTTGATAATTCAAATACCCAACCAAAACGATTCCTTGACTATTCACGATGTGGTGTGCCTGTGATGCCATGATAACGCTCCATGAGTCTCTGAATCAGTCAACTGCCGCTGATGTAAAGATCTACGTACCAACGTGTGCAGACGTCACATAGCTGCACCTCGACTGCACACATCGCAGGTGAAGTCTGCGTAGCCGAGACGCTGCTCAGAGCGACCTGCATACTCGACAGAGCAAAAGATAGGCGCACAGGCTCGCTTGATGGACCCCAAGAAGCGAGAACGACCCTCTGATAACGGCATTACCCACAGTTATGACAGGACCCTGGGGATGGAGATACCAGTCGATCCGTGTTGACTTCATGAACCCACTCTCCCACGTTAGGCTCACGTTGATACAGAATACATCCGGGGCTACACATACAGACATACATGGGCGCTGCCCCATCACAGGCCCAAATGCCGGTCTCTGCTAACTATCATCCAGAAGACTTAGCTTGATTGCTAACATACGCCGCCCGCCCACGCGAATCTCACTCGACATGTCCTCACACTAAGCCCCAACTTCCTCGGTCAGCAGTTCACTCATGAGGTAATGGGATATTCGGTAAAAGGTGGGGTTCGACGATCCCTTAGAGGTGCGCCCAGCTCCCTCGACCGGGATTAGAGGGCCTGATGTCCTCCTCCGGCCTAGTGGTCAGATCACTGCAGTAGGGGCATCTGGACTAACAGGCATGGATTAAGCATATTATCATGTATGCTACCTAACCTAAGGGAAGCGCCCGAAATGCCCATCCAGCAGCATCCACTTTTCTTCTCTTCCCCATGAACAGTGGGTAGCAGCCTTGTTGTGCATGTATTGTATGTACGCAGTGTCGTACTGTATCGACAGACCTGCATGTGAATTGATCCCCCTGGAGTCTCGCTCGCCGATTAGCCTCACAAGCCAGAAAGCCCACGATTGTGTCCAGCGGTATTTGCACTACGTGGGGGGCATCGAAGGACCTGTGCAATGCCATCTTGACACCATCTTGATAGCAAAGTGTGAGCCAGTACTACCTAAAGACACCCACTTCAGGGTCCATGATCTACACCTTGGCTACCGCCAACCGGCTAGGCTTTGAGATCTCATGATCCCTCTAAACATGTCCAGACCGAAATCATGTAGGACGACGAGATTGTTGACCCCTCACCGTAGCCTGTTGCTATACTAGCATCTCGAAGCCGCAAGATACACACACAATCTCGGAATAGTCCGCAGCAGGCTCCGCAAGGCCAACGGACCGGAGCTTTTCTGTTGTGGGAGCAGATCAGCACCGAGCGCGATAAGTAGCGTGGCATCACGCAACGCGACAAGTGTTGTTGCGACGGTAACAATCAAAGTTCGCTACCATGGTGAAGCTATGTTTCCCCTGCCAAAGGAACCGCTTGGTACGGTAGTCCTCGATCTGGGCGTCTGTAGCTACAGCAGTCCTAGTTAGTATACGGGGTTACTTCAGCCTCTAATGCAGAGCAACATGGCATACGACTTGGCACAGATGGGGGACCGCTTTTTCCTCGAATCTCAAAATGTGAAGCTAATGGCACTACTGTGAGACTGTCGAGGTACCGGCTTCGAAACGCCCTATCCACCCCAGCAGGCCGCTAGAGGGCTGGACAAGCACGCCCAGCGTCGCCAGAATCGGCAGCAACCGATTGGATGTGGGCTTGGGTTACATGGTTGCAAAGGTGGAGTTAGCTCATACGGGTGCCAGGTTTGCCAGGAGCGGCTTGGCTTCTTGGTTAGCGTCTAGTTCGGACGAACGTTGACTGGCGGGTCTCGTCGCTCTTGGTCCCTTGCTTCGGGGCGCGCTTCTGTAGAGATGTCCTTTCGACAGGGGTCTTGCGCCGCGGCCAGGGTCTACAGTAGCTCGCTTTCAATCTGTCCGCTCCCGTACCGTTGCCGAGTGCTGCTGTCTCGTCCGCAGGACATCGCCGGATCAGTTAGGAAGTCTTCACCGACGGGGGGCTGTGCAGAGATCCAGGATTGCCCTGGTATCATACTCCGGCACGTGATATCTCGGGGCAGAGGACGAGACACCGATACGACGAGCCGGCGCTACGAGAGTAGCCCGGAGATTTACTTGCTTCAGAGTTCGGTGATGGCCCCAGAGGAGATTGCTGCGAAAAGCTGAGAATAGTATGCGGTGCTTCATCTGCCGATACATGCGAGTTGCGACCATGTGAAGTCGAGTTGCGGCGGCGAAAAGTATCGCCCCATCGGACCAGTCCCGAGGTCCTTTGAGGAAAGGGGAATCACCTGAGCCACAGACTATGTTTTGACAAGCACCGCCACTAAGCTGTGCCACACCCAGGGTCTCAATCTTATCGAATAAGCCGCAGATATCTTATCGTTATCGATGCCGATAGCCAAAAAATTTGGGTAGCGGGACCCTTTGGCGGTTGCAGCTGTGGTGAGCAAGAGGAGGAATAGGTATCATCACACCAAACGTACAGGTCGCCAAATAAACACGGCGTCTGTTTCGCTCACACATCAGGCCACATAGGGTTTCTGACTACGACGTCAAATCTAAGCCCTCAGCCAGCTCTTGACAATGGGTCGCGAACTCCAGAAGCGCAAGAGGCGCTCATCCCGTCCCACTGTCCGACAGCCGTCGTCGCGGCGCAACAAGCTGCGCAACCCCCGCGGCAACGACATTGTGGCCAGGAACTGGGACAAGAACGAGACCACGACACAGAACTACCGCCGCCTCGGCCTGGTCCAACGGCTGAAGGCGCCCACGGGCGGCGCCGCGCCGGATCTGCAAGCCATCAAAAACAAGACCGGCGCCGGTGCGAAGAAGCCGGCCGACGCCTTTGCCATTGATCCGGCCGGTGCCGTGGGCGTCATCAGCGAGGTCAAGGTCGAGCGGGACGCGGACGGCAAGATCGTGCGGGTGCTGTCGGGCGGCAAGGGGAAGCCCAACCCGCTGAACGACCCGCTCAACGACCTGGACACGGACTCGGAAGCCGAGGAGGAGTTTGCCGACGACGGCGAGACCTGGGGCGGGCTCGAGGACACGCGGACCGAGGTCGTCAAGCAGCTCGAGGCCGAGGCGAACCGGCCGCGCGAGAAGAAGGTCCGGACGCTGAGCCAGCGCGAGCAGGAGTGGCTGGAGAGCCTGGTTGCGCGGCACGGCGACGACGCGCGCGCCATGGCCCGGGACCGCAAGCTGAACCCTATGCAGCAGACCGAGGCGGATATTACGAGGCGGCTGCGGAAGCTTAGGGGAGAGGCGTGAGGTCAGAAGCAAGAAGAAGATGTGGCATACGAAGGGCAGCGCCGGCGGGTGGTTGTCGGGCATTGCATTGCATATTGGCGTATGGAGTTTAGAAGGGCAAAAAGAGAGGCTAGACATCAACAGCACTCGGGTCATCATCCCTATGACCCTTTCTGGAAGTCGACTTTGACGGACTGCGCGACAAGTCTATCTATTACATTATGGAATTTTTCTTCTTCTCGCTTGTGAAGCTGCGTGTTCCTACTTCATGAGGTGTTGGGCTGCCCCCGGTGCCCCAGTGCCCCAGTGCCGTTGCTATTCCGAACGCATAGATAATCTGCTTTCGGTAGCTACCCGACATTTGTCCCAAGCCACAAGCCACTTTCCTACAACCCAGCCTTTGGTAATCCAGTCGCTAATACCATGCTTTTGATCATCATCCAGCCTTGCAGCCTTACCCCTAGCCTATATCCAGGTTCTGTGGTCCCCATGACACAGCCATCAGACCCAAACGGGCAGGTGCCACGTAAGACGACGACACCATACTCGATCTGACCCTATTGTCAGCCGGCTCGAGCCGTAAAGTGAAGTGAAAATAAGGTTGTCCCATGCCAAACTCTAAAGAGCCTCTCTTTTGACCCTGTAATGCCAGACCTTGGAGCCCTGTAGCGACTTGGGGAGTCCCCTGGCTCTTATTTCTCCGGAACCTTGGCCCATTACCTAGGGGTATCGTGGAGTTCAGGACTAGCCTGACCCATAGCGATGCCGCGGCTTTTAGCAAATCACTTGCTATGGTTCTGTCTTGATGGATCATGAGTCTATTCAAAATGCCGGCAAATTGGTGTGATAGCTATGTGGTATCTAACTATCTTGCCTTCCCGCCCGCTGTATCAGTATCAGAAAGCCACCGGAACACCGATTCTCGCCAAAAATGATAAACCAAATATGTATCGCACGCGATGGCCCCAATCACCGGGCCTTATCTATGTCTCGTACAGTGCTTTTCCACGCCTGGGCGGTAAAATACCGCCTCTGGCCACTTGATGCAATGCTCTGGTTAAAATCAAACTGCCCTCGGGGGTGGTCTTAGTGCAGCGTCCTGTCGTAGTTTGCCGAAGGGAACTGCGCTGGTCTGTTATCGTCGTAGTCCTCAGCAGAGGGCGGCGCATAGATTCGCGGGCCGCCGGCGTCAGGCTGAGAACCATATCCCGAGCTGTAAGGGTCGTTGTGGGGCGATGTGCTGTGCGCGCGGTAGTCACTGTCGAAGGGGTTGTCGTGGCCAGCCGGCGCCGTACTGTGAGGTCGGTACTCGGTCTCGCTGTCAAACATGGGGCGGGAGCTGTACGAGTCTGCATTGTAGGGCACGTTGCTGTGGTGATCATCGTGGTCGTCGGCATGGATCGGGGCATAGGCCTCCTCGTCGTGGGGAGCCATCGAGAAGGCAGCCTTGTCCGGGTCAATGTTCTGGTGGTTGTTTCTGGATGCGATCTTGTCGTATCCGGGAAGTGTGCCGTTAAATTGGTAGTATTTGAGGGTATAGGCGCTCAGAAAGGTTGTGCCAGCCCAGAAAAGACTTGAGGCTCGTTAGTATTTAGCCACACAGGTTTCTTGTTTCGTTTACGTACATCTCGAAGAAGGCCATGCCCACAACGGCCTTGCTGAACCTGCAGCCGTCGCCGCAAGAATTGGCCGTGTTGTATGCGGCTTGGCTGGCAAAAGCCGAGAGCCAAAAGATGGCAAAGACGCAGTCAATGACGGCCATTGCGTGAGGTTGAGCCAGCTTCTGTGTCCGCTGCCACCTCGGAGCCATGACGAGGTAGACGATGGCGGGAATCGAGAGGAAACACAGGCCGAACGGCCAGGCATTGTTGCCGTTGATCACAGCGTTATTTGATCGGAAGAGGATGATCTCGAGGACAAATATGACGAAACCGAAGGCGACCTGCATGCAGTGCAGGCCCAGCTTGGCGCCGGGCACGTAGTCGGCATCCCATTCGAAGCCCATGGCGACGGTGTATGCTGTGCCGGCAGTCTAGGTCGACGCGAGAGGGAGAAGGAGATGCAGCAGAGGAGGTGTGTCTTGAGGCCTCGACGGACAGGCGAAGACTATTGGTACTTGTTTCTTGTTGTTGTGGTCAGATCGGCAGCCAAAGCTGACGGTTGACTGCCTGGGGCGGCCACTGGTCGAAACGCGGGACGGTTTTCGCAGGGTCCAATCGAAACGATAGCGAGCTTGGAAGGCGGGCAGTGCGACGCTGGAGCCGGGCTGCAACAGGCGACAGGCGAGAGAGCGAGAGGGTATCACGAGAAAGAAGTAAAGAGGGAAATCGGGGCGCCAGACGCTCGATGGATTGACTGATTGCAAGATGTCTTGTGTGAAACGGTCAAAGTCTGTCTGTCTCTACGGAATCAGGCTGACTACTTTTGCAGGAGCTGGCGACTCCTTCGCTTCCCCATCGATATGACGCGCGTTTTGGCCATTCGTCTCCCTGTTCTTTTCGCAGCTCAGCCCTGGAAAGCGGCTCCTCTCATTCGCTGCTTGGCCGTTTCTGCTGAGGACCGGACCCAGCTTTTCCATCGCACGGGGCGATGCGAAGCCACTCTGCCCACCCACCTCCAGCCGCTGCGCCACGCCATTCAGCTTCCAACTCAGAGCTGCGTATTGGTACAGTAGCTACCGTACGCACAAGACATTGATCAACGATGGACCATCTCGAGGGCGCCCGCGCCAACTCGGGCGGCTGCGTGGCCCTCCATCAATGCAGCGTGGCTCAGAACAATTGCGGGCCGGTGGATGTGCTCTTTTGTTGTTGCTGCTGTCATCACATCCATCCTGTGCAGCTCCCGCGCGGCTCCGTGCATTGCCTGGTCGAGCGTGGAGTCTGCCCTCCATGGTTCAGCCCGGCTGCACTCGACAAACTGCACTGCACTACACGGCCCACCCGTTGCTAATGCGCGACGAACCGGTCTACGAACTCTTTTGTTTTGAAACAAGCCAATGATGTCTCTACCTGACGGGAGTGCAGTCCTCCTCATTCCCCTCTTCCGTAGTTATGCCAACGATGGCCCCCGGAATCAAGTAAGAATCGGTCGGTGTGTTGATACGTAAAATCGGACCCTGCCTATAGCCTCTGATGATGTCTGTCTCCGTCGTATTCCCTGCGGCTTGACGTAAGTGAGGTAGTAAGGGGCAACACCCTCTGCCATCCTTGGACCAAGGCACTGGAAAACCAGAACCGGGAAACCGGCAACGGCATTTAGCAATCGTTGTAGTTCGCCGGCCACTTCATCATATATAGTGGCCCTTGAGGAAAAGTAGTGTTGCATAGACGCTGTTCGTCCGGCCGATGTGGCTGTGTCGGAGGCGTCCGGTCGGGCTGCCCGGCAGTCGGACGCCCTTCATTGCCTGCCGATCATCGGCCTTTGCAGCCAAAAAGTCCCGCCCCCTTCCGCACAATTGCTGGAACGCGGCGGGAGTCACGCTGTAGACCCCGCCAACTCAATTCCTCCACCCTTCGAACGCGAGAGTCTACACGCTGAGTTGCGGCTTGATTGATCAAGAGCTTGTACAGTATAACTCTCTCTGTACAAGGGGCACTCGGTTTTGTCACACATCTGACACGACATTGTTGCGGAGGATCAAGGGGTGGCCAGACCCTCCAACCTTGAACGTCAAGGACTACTGAAACCGGGTTCATCGCTGGCGTCAGCTCTAGGCTTTCTACGGCATGCCTGAAAATGGCACTCGACGGGAACCGCCCGCCATTGTGGTGACCCAGAATGACGAGACAACACCGCTGTTGCAGGACCAGAACAAGAACGTCATCCCAGCGGAGCAGTCGCAAACACCAGGCGACAACGAGGAGCAGACCGTGATTGTCGAGGATGTGAAGGGGGTCAAGCTATGGCTTATTCTGTGCAGTGGCTGGGTCGGCGTCTTCTTGGGAGCCGTGGATGCTTCCATCATCGCGACCCTCTCGGCCCCGATATCAAGCGAGTTCAAATCTCTGAGCTTACTGTCGTGGCTCGCGACGGCATATTTGATCGCGAACGCCGCCTGCCAGCCCATCAGTGGTCGGCTCACCGATATTTTCGGCCGTGGCCCCGGCCTGATCTTCAGCAATGTCTTCTTTGCTGCCGGCAATCTGATCTGCGGGCTCGCGCAGTCCGAAGGGGTCATGATCCTGGGACGGGTGGTAGCTGGCATCGGCGGCGGCGGCCTGATGTCGATTGCGACATTCTTGGCTACGGACTTGGTTCCGCTCCGCAAGCGCGGCATTATTCAAGGCATCGGCAATATAGCTTACGGATCCGGAGCCGCATGTGGGGGTGTCTTCGGAGGGCTTCTCAACGACAACTCTAGCTGGGGATGGCGTCTTGCATTCCTAATTCAGGTGCCGCCAGTACTGGTCTCTGCGGCCCTTGTCGCTTACCTTGTGAGGATTCCGCCCAAGGTGTCGCAGAAGTCATATCTGGCCCGCATCGACTTTGTCGGCGCCTTCCTGATCATCGTCTTCTTGGTCTTGCTCCTCCTTGGCCTCAACGCGGGTGGCAATCTGGTGCCATGGGTTTCCCCTTTGCCTCTGACGACGATCCCGCTAGCATTCCTGGCGGCGGTCGGCTTCATTCTTTGGGAAGCAAAGGCCGCGCAACCCATTATTCCGGTGCGGTTGTTGCTCCGCCGGACGGTTTTCACTGCTTGCATGACGAACCTAGTCTGCACTATGGCCAATATGATGGCCTTGTTCTACACTCCACTATATCTGCAGGTACGCGGAAACTCCGCCACGGAGGCCGGCCTGGTTATTCTCTTTGCCCCCATCGGAATCTGCATCTGTTCCGTGGGCAGTGGGTACCTGATGAAAAGGACCGGGCGCTATGTCGCTCTGGGCTCTGTCTCGCTCTGCCTGCAGCTCGCCCACGTCATCATATTGACGACGCTCGACGAAACATCGCCAAAATGGCATCTGATGCTGTCGTTCTTCCTTCTGGGCTCGGGCTACGGCGCTATGCTTACAATTACGCTGCTGGCATGCCTGGCAGCAGTCGACCACTCAGAGCAGGCGCCGATCACATCCGCCACGTATGCCTTCAGATCTGTTGGGGGAACGGTGGGGATCACCATTGCGTCGGCAGTATACCAGAACATCCTTAAGACGCAGCTCTGGGATCGCTTTGGGGGTCTGCCCGACGCGGGCGTGGAGATCCCCAAGATCAGGGACGATCTCGACGAGCTGAAGCATCTGCCCGAAGGCTGGAATGTGGGAGACGTCGTTTCCGTGTTCATGGGGGCGTTTCGCGGCGTGTGGTTCACAGCTCTCGCCATGGTCTTGCTTGGTCTGATCGCCGTGAGCCTCATGAAGCAGCACACCCTCCACTCGACGCTAGCCCGCAACGAGAGATCGTCCTGAGGGATGTTCACCAAGTATTCGAGATGTACCTATATCTGGCCAGGTCACGCTATATTGTGGCTGCAGCGATTGCTTGAATTACTTAGGGAGCATTGCATCATTAGCTCCGAGATAAGCCAGTAGGCAGCTCAGGTAGCTCGACGCTGCAATATAGATCGAACGGCGATGCTGCTTCTAGCCCGGTGACAGCTGTTCTAGAAAATGTTCCACGTTTGGACACATCTATATAGAGACTATTATAGTTCGTTTTCGCATGCAACCCTATATCCCCCCACCCTGGCCCTTGCATACAAGTCTTTGTTGAACATTCCGAGATGCTACCCCAAACCAGGAGACGCCCAGGCAGTGTGTCTGGGCGTCCGAGTGGGGTCTACAAGCGAAAGAGCCCGGGCATAATTCCCGAAACGGTTCCCAACTACCGGGCGCCAGCATGTGAAGAGGCGCCTCAGTGGTCGAAACCGGTCCGCTGCAGCCTCTTGTCAGAAATGGAGCTGGTGTGGGGGAGAAGGGAAGCTTCCCTCCCCTCCCACCTCGACCCCCCTTGCACAAAGGACCAGGCAGGGCCTGTTAGTCACTCAGGTCGGAGGTTTGTTTTCAAAACGGCGTAGCCTCGAGGCACCCGGATATAAACTATGGCACCACCCTTATCGCCCAGACGTCGGTAGTGTATATCATTCGGAAAGCGACCCCACCTTAGGGCCCTATATTTCCATGTGATTATAGAGTTGACAGGGGGGGCGCGCTGCTGAAGCGACTATAATGCGGCGCAACATGTGAACAGCGCGACTGGCCTAGCCAGACTACTTTCGGCGCCCGTGATCTTCGCTTGGCGCTGTCTGTGACTGTTGCAGTGTCTTGGCGCGCGGCCGGCATAGTAGACTGCTATTATGACTGCCACGAGGGGCATCGGCGTGAGTCTTCGATAACGCTTCTAGACTGCCTGCTTGCTTTGGCCTGGTGTCGTGCAACAACATGCGTTCCAGCGGTGTCTCTAGGTGGGGGCCACAGCATGATAGCTTTTCTGGACCAATCTTCCACGCTGGTGTGGAATAGAGCTTGGCTGACGACGCCTTAATCAACTTGAGGGCGATAGGCATCAACACCAGAATCATCGGACGTTTTGTCCCGGACCTAGTAATCAAGCATGAAGATCGTGAGATACCTAGTGGCTTCTTGCTCGGATGACGTTGCTTGCTAAAGGCAGCTTTCGATCATCCAAAGTGCGGCCGCATCTAGTTCTCCAGGGTATCGGACGGATAGATTAAAGATTACAATGTAAGATACGGTATAATCTGAAACGGACGACTTATGTTGTTGTCAATAGACAATAGGCAAAGAATTTGACTTTGAGCACAAGGTCTCATGAGAGAAAATGGGCTCAACTCTGAGCCACATATCCATAGTCAACTTACTACACTACGCTCGCTGAAACTGGAATATTGTAGATTGTTAGTCACAAAACGACGAGAGTAGATATACAGTATACGAACAACTGGATTCGTGTCTCATTGGATCATGCCGCGTGAGCTTGCTTCCACGTGACAGTACGTATCATGGCCCCTATATTTTACCTTGTCCAGAGTATAAACTTCATATCAATATAGATGCCCACCATGTCGCAAGACAGTTGTCATAGTCTGATTTCGAAATGAAGAACGTGAGCCTGCCAGCGGAGACAAAGCAGGGAAAAAAAACTAAAAAAACTAGAAGAGGCCAGGAAGCATGTATCATAGACCAGCTGAGCGTTCTTGCTACCGCTTCCAATACAATGACTAGGAGGACTAAAGTTCAAACTGCGTGTCAAAATAGTCCCGAGGCTGACTCCAGGGAGCGGCGTAATGGTGAAATAGAACACGGAGAGACGCCGCGTCTTCCTAGAGATAAATAGCAGAAGTTCAAGCCAGTAGCAAACACTTCACTCCAGAGCATACACACTATATGCCAGCAATTCTATGCATTGGTTGGCTGAAGTGTCATTCATTTTTTTTTCAAGCTCAGTTCCATTGGGTATCAACAGCAATAGCCATCCTCAGGCCCCCCTATATTGACCTCATATTTCTCATATCGATGCAACCACTGTCGCATCAAATCGTTCAACTCTTAAGCCACCCCTCACTAGTCACCCTACTACGAACTCAGATCGTAGTAAATGCACTTTGTCGTCCTGAAGTTGTATACAAAGGCATGTCTGCTCCCGCTCTTAGTCTGCCACACATTCCGCCACGTCAAGAGCATGTCGTGGATCTCACGCATATACTTGCGTTCTGCCATGTTCACCGACTGCTCGGCCTTGCGCCAGCTCTCAGCGTCTGAAAGCGCAGTATCCTGGATAAGATCCAACACCACATCCGAGGCCTCGACGGCAGCAATTGGACCATCCAGGAAATTATGTACCAGGGCTGCCGCGTTGGTTTGCGCTTGTTCCACAACTGTACGTCGGTTGAATTTCTTCGATTTTGTCCCGGCAACCAGGACATGGACTTTCTGCTCTGAGTTCCCAGAGGCGCCAGCTTTATCCAGGGCGGCGACACTGTTATTGGCATCGATTTGCCTTGATGCAAGGTGTCGATCTCGTTCTCGAAGCTCTGCTCTCAGCCAATTCAACAGCTGTGGAGTGGGCACTTCGGCATCGGGGACATCCCTGCGTCCCATTGTCTTGATCTTCAACACTGCGTCTTGCTTGACAATGATCACCCATGAATAGTTCTCGTCACGGTGCTTTGTCAACAAATCTTCTGGCGAACGTGAATCACGAGCCAACTCAGCACTGATGTCATAAGCCCACAAAGTTTGCAGAAGCTCAATTCCGTCTGTCCGTAAGATGCCTGTATCGAAGCTCGCAACAAGGCAGTCGCACTTTGGTCTGTTAGTGAAATTGACAATACCCAGAATCTATGCACAAAACTTACCCTCTTAGTGTTGAATATACCCTGTGGTTCAGATTCGGCCTTCTTCAGGTATGCTTTTCCTGTGGGTTTAGGTATTCTGGCAAGCTTCTCCCATGCCAGACTGAAACCTACAGCGTGTCGTTGGTGAGATTGATTACCCATTCTAGGACGATGCTCCCGTATCAGGTGATCGTACCGACCGCCAGCAGCGAAGACGTCCTTGAATTTTTTGTCGTAGATACACTGGAAAAGAATACCGCCGACGAAAAAGTCCTCCCTGAAGCTGCTGAGAGGGTTGATATATATCTTGCTGTGGACGCCGAAGCGTTGGGTAAAGGAAATAACCTCCTTGAGATGGGCAATCGTGGGTTGAGCCCTTTCGTACATCTGGCTGCCTTCAAAAATTGATTTCAACCTAGAGAAAGCTTTGTTTGGCGTATCTGAGAGAGATCAGCATTGAATAAATGGAGATGGCTAGAAATCAGCAAGAGTACATACCTCGGAAATCGAAGCGTTGCAGCTCATCGATACTGGTGACCGACAGCCCTGTCACACGTAGCTCGGCACGTATCTTTTGCCACGTCCACTGATGGATGTTGAGCTTGCTCAGTACCTCTGCTGCGTCTTTTCTGACACTGAGATCGACATCGCAAAAGTCGAAGATCAAGTGCAACAGGTCAGAGTGTCCCACGTGAAAACACATCTGATTGAGTGACGGAAAAGCATCGATGATCTCGTCGAGAACTTTGAAAACCTCTGCTTCTTTCAAAGCAAGATCAAGAGTATCCGTTGAGACTATATCAAAGCCTACTTCCCCGAACATGGACGGTTGCCCACCGTTGTTTCTGTCACGATATATATTCCCGAAAGTGAAAGACTTTGGGACTTCAGAGGAGCCTGTGTGCTTGGCGAGAACCCTTGCATGCCCAAGCATCAGATCGTAAGGAAGCTGTACCACGCTTCCAGCTCTGTCCAGTAGCTCAACCACATTCTGTGTATAATGTGACGATCGAGGATAAAGCGGATTTCTGTTGGCTTCGACAGCGCCATGCCGACGGAATATCGACGTTAACTCATCTTTGACTATGCCTTGATATAACAGCTCAGTCGAAGTCGGATTCGGCGCTGACATATCCCAGGTATAGTCTTTGGTCTTGTCGGTGGGTTTCGAGAACATGGCTGTTACTAGTTTCTGGTGATGGGTAGAGAGAGGATCCGAGATCTCCGCGAGCGCCCTTTGGATGCTTTCACTCTCAACTGCCATCGGCAACTTGCCACTTCGCAACAAATCAGAGCTGGAGGGACGCTGATTTGCATTGTGTGTTACAAGCGAAAGGACAATGTCGGTCTGCACTTTATCCGAGGGTCGGAAATCGGCTGGGAGGGTCGGAGTCTTGTCCCTCAAGTTGTTCAAGACAATGATTCGCTCGTGTCCTCCCATTGGCTTATACAACATCTCAAAAAAGATGATACCCAGTGCGTACATCTGCATTCATTTTAGCGGTGTGAGATAGGAACACTGAGAAAGCAATTCACTTACATCTAACTTCCTTGAGTCGTCAATCCTCGGCGGCGGATCGTCTGCACCACCCCGTTCCATCTCTGGAGCTGAGTATAAGGCAGTACCGACGTTGCTCATACCGCTGGGGTCCGCTGACCCGCGGTTTTCCGCAACGACTTGTCCACTCGTAGCTAAACCAAAATCCCCAATCTTGACATGCGCAACACCATCTGTTCCCCGACTAATGAAGACATTTTCTGGCTTTAAATCCCGGTGGACGATATTGTGAAACGAATGCATGTAATTCAATCCATCTAGAATTTCGCGAAACAGGCGCCAGACTTCCTCAGTATTCTGGTAAAGACCTTGTGATATCAAGTCACGGAGAGTCTAGGTAATGGTCATCATCAGTATTCTGGCCAAATTGGAACTTTCACACGGCTTCAACAAGGCTTACCTTCTTCTCGCAGTATTCCATGAGGATATAGAGAACCTTATAGCCTGACTGCGTATGGCTTCTTGTCCGTTTAGGCATTGTTGGAAAGTTATTCTTCAAAGAGGAATCGTCATCAGCCGTGGATACGCCAAATACGACACCGTCGTCATCATGATCTTCGTCATCGTCATGTCCATTCATGTCCATGTCATCCTCTTCATCATCTGAGGACTCATCATCATATCCATACCCGTCTCCAATGTTGGCCGAAGACATGAAATCCAAGCCACCAGTGCTTGTAGCAAATTGAATGTCAATATCATGAGAAGCGGTCTCAGTAGACTGCCTTGTGCTGAAGCCTTCGGTCGATGTTTCCCCCTCCGTATCTGGCGATTCTGGCAATTGCTCTGTCCAAGAGTCATAGTACCTGACAATTGAAGGGTGACTGAGCGCAGAGAGTGTGGATACCTCTTTCAACAGCGTAGTCAGACTCTTTGTGGCCTTTGTTACTACCTTCTTGATGGCGTAGGTTTGCCCATCGATCTTCTTGCGAACCTTGATGACTTCACCGAAGCCACCTTTACCGAGGCGGCCCTCTTCATAGAATTCGTTTTTAAACCTCGAGAACGAAGGTGCCAAGGCCGTGGAATCTAATCGTCTCCTGAATCCATCACCATTGGGGAAGGACACGAAGGACTGAGAGGGGGATAGAAGATCGTGCGCATCCTCAGCGTATATAGGAGCATCCGTGGCCAAGAATTCGCTGGAGCGTAAATCAAGTGCGCGAGGGCGTCGTCCGGGGTCTTGCTTGAAGAATTTGCCGACGAGTTCGTGCAGTGAAGATGAAAGCCTGGCCATCAAGATGGACGGCTTTTCGTATTTCTCAAAGACTTCCAGCCCGAATATCATTTGAAGGAAGACTACGCCAAAATCCCAGATGTCCGTCTTCTGGTTGACAGGGCCAGGGTTGCTGTCGAGCTCTGGTGGGAGCCAATAGGTTGATCTTGCAGAATTGAGGGATGAAACCGTGCGAGACTTGCGGCAAATTATATGCAGCTCTCGTTGGAATGTCGCATCGGCCAACTTTGGTACCACATGACCGGAACTTTCTCGGAAGAGAAGGATATTGCCAGGATGGATATCTTCGTGGACCAACCCCTGGGTATGAAGGTAGCCTAATGCAGCCAGAAGATCCGTGGTCCATGACCGAACCTTCCTGATAGAAACTTGCCCAGTGAGCTCAAGCAGCTCGTCCAGCGAGCCTTTGTCAGCCAGTGGTGTCAAGACCCGCAGGATTCGGTTTGGTGATGCCTCTGCTTCCCGAGGATCACGATCAATGCGGAAGTCAATCAACTGGAGAAGGTTCTGGTGTGTGAGCTGCTTGATTGATTTCAACTTGTTCTCTAGACTCAGCAGTTGCTTTTTGAAATGAGATACTTCCTTCTGGCTGGACCTCAGTTCAACCTCTTTGAGAGCAAGTGAAGGCGCAGTCTGACCTCGCGCCAGCACGGCACGCACTGTATAAGTGGTCGCAACCAAACCTTGGCGGTACTCAGATTTTCCTGAGACGGCAGTGAAGTACACGTCGTTTCCTGCCAAATCACTGATCTTGCAGGGCTCATCGAAGTCGACCTTGCCGTCTTCGAGATCTTGTGACTCTTCCGAAAGGCTCACACCCATTGGCTGCGGCTTGCCCCTTTTCCTGGATTCCTTCTCCTTGTTGCGTTGGCGTTTCAACTCTTCTTGGATCATGTTCTGCATTACACGTTCCTCTTCGGCTGTGGCTTCCTGCTTTTTTCGGTCTTCTTCTGATTGATGTTCGTGAGCAAGGCGAGCCAACTCAGCCTCATGGGCAGCTCGCTCTTCCTCCAGAGATGGCAAGTCCAACCCTTGGGCTTTGACCAAAGCGGCCTCTTCAAGGATTTCTTGGATACCTTCGGCGATCTCATGTATCATGGGCTCACTTTGACCTGAGGAAGCCAAGGCTTTGGGCTTGGACTCGATGAACTTCTGGACCTTGAACAAAGTAGACTCGCCTAGGCTGGTGTCGTCTTTCAGACTGAGGAGTGGGATCGACTTGGGATAGGTCACCGTCAGGACAACGCCAAGGGTCACAGTGAGTTCATCGTCAGAGAAGGCCTTGAGGCGGATGTCGAAGGACGGCTCTGAGCGTTGCCAGGCACTATTGGCGGCCTTGTGCTCAATGAAATCGTCACCATAGATGGCCCGCAGGACCATCATCTCCTCTTCTTGGGTATCGGTGTATTGCGTCTTGGACGCGGAGCCCTTGTCAGGGCTGGCGGGCGTGAGCCCAGGATAACTTGACTCATCGTTGCTCTTGGTCAGCTGCAGAGGGGTCTTCCATCGCCCCGTGGCTTTCGAAGGCATCTTGACTTTTCAGAATCGTTCGAGGAGTGGACGGGCGAACGGGTAAGATCACAGCCGAAGCTGCAAGTCTTACAAAGATGAAGCCATGCTGCCGCTTGCTATACCCTGGTTTGTTTTAAGTTCGTTACTGAAGTTGAATACTGCAGAAAAGCAAAAGCCACGAGTCCAGCGCTCGGCTTCACCTTTGGGCTCAACGTAGTGGGGGACGTGGGGCACTATCGTGGTGGGTTAAGAAGCTGGGAAGTGGCGGTATCGCGGTAAAACAAAGCGCCGCGGCCGGGAGCCGGGCGCTAACTTACCACAGTCCAGTGCAGTCCGCTGGCACCCCCCGGGCTGAGCCAGCTGAAGATAGCGGGACGCCCAACCAGAGACCATCCCCGAAGAGGCAAGATGTAAATACACCATCGAACACGATTTGGCGAACTTACTCCCCTCTATTTGCCTGTTTGCACATTTCAGCCCGCTCGATCGCGACTGCGACTGGCTTTGACCTTTGCATGGATTTCTTTCCCTAGTAATCGGCTTTCCTGCATACTGTATAAGATGCTGGGGTGGGCTCTCAAGAAGGGCATCCAAAGCGCGACTGGCGCAACCAACGCGCCGCCAGAGGAAGGTATGGTCGCGTCACAGCAGCACCCAGATGGACAAATACTCACGAATAACAGGCGACATCACACAGATCGATGTTCCAGATACCCCGGCGCCAGTCTTTGCTGCTCGTGCCATCCGACACGCGATATTTGGCACCCCGGCACCCGCAAAAGACGGCCCTCCTTCCGATCCCGGACGCGATGCGACGGACGCAACGGGACCTGACGCCGCAATGAAGGACTCAAGGTCGCCTGCGAAACCGACTGGGATTCTCCTGACTCCCGGAACCGCAACGGCCCGTCGAAAGCGAGTATCTTTCGATCGGGACACCAAGGCGGGCACTAATGGTGACGCCTCGCAAACCGTCGACGCTCTCAAGAAGCCGACTCTGCAGCAAAGATTGGAGGAGTCGCGTGTCAAGAAGTCAAAATCCAACAATCCTGGATCGAAACCACAGGACCAGCGGAAAGCTGGAGGTTCGACCAAGCCCGTGGAAACCGTGGAGGACGGGACAGACGATGAGTGGGAAGACGAGATATGCAACCACGACGTGACAGTGGATCTTAACGAGCCCCACTCCAGGTCTGGTAAATATTGGAAGTCTGAGTTCAGCAAGTACGCCGACGATGCTCGAGTCGAGATGGAGAAGCTCGTCAAATACAAGCATCTAGCTAAATGCTATGCCCAGAAGAAAGACGCCGAGGCCGTGGACCTGAACCAGAAGCTTAAGGAGGAGCAGGAGAAGGTGGTCAAGATGGAGAAGAAGATCAAGGACCTGGCTTCTCAGCTAGGCGGGACCCAAGGAAAAGCTCCCACTGTTTCCGAGAATGCCGCCCTCGAGAAAAAGTTGGCAGAGAAAACCGAACTAGCTGCCCAGTATAGGGAGCAGGTGAAGGAGCTAGCAGCATTGCTTCGGAATCAAGCAGGCTCAGACGACAAAAGCAACCGCCGCCGCGTTGATACTTCCCCAGGTGCGGAAAAAACCTTGCTTGAAACCAATCGTGAGCTACGACGAGCACGTAGTGAGCTCAAGGGCATGGATCGTCTTCGTCAAGAGGTGGATCGACTCAAGTCTGATCTGCTGTTTTCCGAGCAAAGAACCACGAAACTAGCAGAGGAGAATAAACGACTTGTAGGGGAGGCTTCACAATCATCAGGGACCCAGAAATTGGAGAGACAAGTGCGGGAATTGCAGGAGGCGTCGGAACAAAAAGACAACGAGTTGAAGAAGCTGCGGAAAGACTACGCGGAGCTAAAGGAAAATGCGAAAGCGCAGAGAAGCCAAGCGTTGCAAGTCCTCAAGGAGAAGAACGGAAGAATCACTGAGCTGGAGAGCAAGATTGAGACCCTCAAGGGCGCTGAGCTTCAGAACCGTTCCAGCAACCTCGATGAAGCTCTTGCTCGGCACAGCAAGATTACCAGGGGTCTCAAGTCGGACATTGCAACCCTAAACAAACCTTCCATCCATCAGAGGGCAAGACTAGGGCAACCCAAGAGATCGGTCTCAGCCGAGGACCTCACTCTAGAGCTGACGCAACATTCTCATCTCAACATCGACACTGACAAGCGTAGTGCCATTCCTAAGGATACTTGGTCTAACCGCCGCTTGTCTGCGGACTGGACCGATAGTCTGCAAGATATTGAAGAGCAGATCCGGCGAGAGAAACGCCAACAGATGGAAGCACGGAAACAACATCGTAATTCACCCTTGGATGACTTTGATGTCGATGTTTCAAGACGTTTAGAGATGTCTCACATCTCGGCATTATCCTCTGGAGCGCGACGAGTCATGTCTGATCGTATCAATGAAGCGTTACCAAGAGAGACGCGCCAGCGAAGCGTCACTTCCCGAGGAACGCTTGGTGGGAAGGTTGAGGCATCCAGGCGCGGTGCTGCACTCACGGCCTCCCGACACCCCGCTAAGCACGCTTCGCTCCACCCACAATCCTCATTCGAAGACGCACCTGTCATAGATCTGCTGCAGAATCGCTTTGTCAAGCTTGGTGGCCCGAATCCTGACGACACGGCCATGGCAGCCAATGTGTCTCGGTGCACTCTGCCTGCGGACCGCGAATCTGCAGCGAGAGCCCGACTAGCACAAAGGCGAAGGGAAAGACAGAGGGCTACCGACAAAGAGAACATGAGGCCGTGAAAGAAGTGGCGTCTTGGAATTATGGAATAGGGGATGAAAAGTAAATTGGCGCAGTATCGTTTTGAGTCTTGAGATATCCCTGAGCCTGGATTCAGTTGTTGGTTGCGAGAGCGTGATGTGGAGTTTGATAGGGAAATATGAAATTAAGCGATTCATCGCCAAACCTCAAGAAACCTCCCCTAGACTTGTGATCCTGTGGACCGCCAACTTCACCGTGGACTGTGCACTATGAGCGGCGCATCCGGCGAAGACCCGCGCGAGGCCCTCGAAAAGGAGGTCGCAGACCTGGAAGCGCGCCTGCACGAGGCGAAACAGCGGCTGGCCAGCCAGGACGGAGTCCGGCCCCAACCCGACGACGACGGCGCCTTGCCGCACCATGTGCGCCAGGCCGTCCCATCATCCCCAGCCCTAGGCTCCGCCCAGCACTACCTGCTACTGCTGTCGGACTCGGCCCTGCCGCTGGGCTCGTTCGCCTTCTCGTCGGGCCTGGAGTCGTACAAGACGCACATGGCGCGCGGGCCGGCTGCCGCCGGCGCGGCCTCCTTCACCACGTTCCTGCCCCGCTCGCTGTCGTCCTACGCGTCCACGACGCTGCCCTTCGTGCTGGCGGCGCACCGCGACCCAGCGCTGGTCGCGGACCTGGACGACGCGTACGACGCGGCCGTCATCTGCACCGTCGGGCGGCGCGCCTCGGTCGCGCAGGGCCGCGCGCTGCTCGGCGTCTGGGAGAAGAGCTTCGCGCCGGCAGCGGGCGCGGCGGAGCGCGCCGTGATCTCGGACCTGCGGCGTGGCATGGCGGCGTCGTCGTCCTCCTCCTCCTCGGGGGTGAATGGCATCGGCGGTGACGACCTGGCGTTGCCGGGCTACTCGGCGCACCTGGCGCCGCTGTTCGGCGCCGTGTGCCGTCTGCTGGGTATGACGCTGCACCAGACGGCGTACGTCTTCATGCTGTCGCACGTCAAGGCGCTCGTGTCGGCCGGCGTGCGAGCGGCCATGATGGGCCCGTACGTGGCACAGCGGATTCTGGCGAGCGGCGAGGTGCAGGACATGATCACGGCCATGATCGAGCGAGAATGGGACACTAAGGTCGAGGAGGCTGGGCAGAGTGTGCCAGTCATGGATTTATGGGTTGGCCGGCACGAGATGCTATATTCCAGGATATTTAATAGCTAAGGGTGTCTATCTGGCTTGGGATAGACATAGAGGTTGGGAAACACGGCGCGGTGGTGCATTATACCCATAGGAAATATTCGATGAAGGTGGTGATCTATTAAACGCTATCGCTTCTGCTTCTGGCAGGAAAGCGTTGATTCATACCCCTATTCGTCATCGTCTTCATCATCACTACCATACGCGACCAATGGCCCCGACGATTTCTGCACTGTTGCTTTGGGTGTAGCCGCAACTTGGGCAGTCTTCAGGGCAGCCAGTGTGCTGCTCGAGAATATGCCTCCCTTGTCCTGTTCCGCAGGTTCAGGGGCAGGCAGTGCGGCCATTTCACCGCCTGCTTGCCCATTCTCAATCATGAGTCGTTGCTCATGCTCCAGCTCATATCCCTCCCGGCCCACAGGGTTGACGGCTTGTGTTCCTCTGGCGAAGTAGACGTTGTCTGGGGCCTCATATCCGTCCAGGCCAAAACTACTCTCAATCTTCCTCCGTTTCCTTGCCTCGGGGTCCCTACCCTCGATCTCGGCAACGAACGCTTCTGGTAGCGCACGTCGTATCGCCTCTGCAGCCTGGTCCTCGATTCTCCTTGCTTCTCTCGCTTGCGCCATCGGGTTCGGATCTGCCGTGGCCCACCGCACGTTTAGCACCTCGCTATGGTCCAAGCCCTGGTGTGCCATGGCCTCCTTTGCGAACTGCGCGTTGGCTTCATTTGAGTATGTGATGAATGCCACACCTCTCGTGTTCAAGACGCGTATCCGCTCAACCTGACCCCACTCGGCAAAATGCCGCGCAACGATCTCCTCGATGTCGTCGGTGACGTGTATCCTGCCTACGTATATCGTCCGGTTCTGCCGCATGAAACTACCAACACCGCCCATGTCGTCCCTGTAGTCCGAGTGCTTGTCGCGTCCGAAACAGTCGACGTTGGGGTTGAACATGTCGTGGATGCCCGGCAGCCTGTGCAGGTACTGGCAGTCCTGGCCCTTCGGACAGAGGCCCCTCGCAAACCAGAGGCAGAAGTAGGAGCCGGGGACCTTGTCGGCCTTGGTGTAGCCGGCGTCCTTAGCGATGTTGCAGCGACCCTTTGCTGCTGTTTTTGACAGGTATTTGTCCTCACGGTCGCCGCCTGACCACTTGTTGTACCAGATGTTGAAGATGGTGCCAGTCCGGGGCGGCGGCTCGTCTTTGATGAAGTCGGAGTCGACCTGTGGGCGCGCCGGGCGCTTCTTGCGAATGATCTTCTTGACCTTCTTGGGCGCGGGCGCTGCGACTTCGGTCGACTGCGCAACGAGCGCTTGGTCGTTGTTCTCGTCCGCCATGTTCGAAGAGTCCCCTAGGGATTTGTGTGACGGGTGGTGGTCGGAATGAGGCCGCCGAAAATGTGACGAGGCTGAGGCTCAATCAAGTTGCATGCTGCGAGCCTAGCCAAAACTTTGGGAGGCGATAACGACAGCAGCGGGATCAGTGCCAATACCTTTTACATGCATAATGGTGGATAGCTCACTAGACATCGGCCTAGCCAGTACTACTCACTCTACATGCTCGGGTCCCGCTTTTCGGTCGCTGGCACCTCTCCCTAGCGAGCCCTCAAGTGTACTATAATAGGTACTGCACCGTTGGCTTACCGTCTCGAGATACAGACAACGCAGTCGCAAGCGCACAGCCGACTGGGTACTGCCTCTTTCGCATTGCAGCGTTACGTTAAGGTCGACGGATTCCCCAGATCGAGCTCTTCTTATTTGCTCGTACGACATGATCAGATCGTTGCTCAGCTTGTTGCATAGATTCTGCATTAAACGGACATCTTCCCCAGCTTTCGGCCCTGGTCCCCCGTACTAGCGCCGCATCAGTAGCTGCCCCTACCCCGCTGAAACGGGGAAGTTACCTCGGCCAATTTGGCTGGAGCTGCAACGCCCAGCGCCGCCATCGTTATGAACGCCTCGGGCAAGCTTCTTCGACCTTTTTATCTTAAAGTTGCTCCCATAGTCCGTTGCTCTACCTCCTGTAAAGCTCCTTTCTTTCTTTCTTTCACTCTGACCACCACAGGGGACATACCTAGCATAGCATAGCCCGTCATGTCTGCTCAAATACCAGCTCTGGTAGGTTACTTGTCGCGAGATGTGAGGATGCAGGCAAGCTTACACCAGAACCGCAGGTCGCCGACCGCGTTAGCGACAAGGCTAAGAAGACCTTGGACATTGTGGCCAAGTTTGTTGAGGAGGAGTGCATTCCAGCCGACCCTGTGCTCGAAGCGCAGATTGGAGAAGGGTCGCAGCGATGGGACCACCACCCGGCCATCGTTGACGAGCTGAAGGAAAAGGCCAAGAAGCTCGGCCTGTGGAACATGTTCCTCCCCAAGGGACACTACAAGGAGTCCCCCGGGTACACCAACCTCGAGTACGGTCTGATGGCAGAGTGGCTCGGCAAGTCGAGGGTCGCCTCGGAAGCCACCAACTGTGCCGCCCCTGACACGGGCAACATGGAGGTTTTGGCCAAGTATGGCAATGACGCACAGAAGGCCCAGTGGCTGAAGCCCCTGATGAACGGCGAGATCAGGTCCGCCTTCCTCATGACTGAGCCCGACATTGCTTCCTCGGATGCCACCAACATTTCCCTGAACATCCGCAAGGAGGGCAATGAATATGTGCTCAATGGCTCGGTAAGCACGGTCTCCGTGTTCAACGTTATTTGGTTTGCTAACATTGAGCCTAGAAATGGTGGTCAAGTGGAGCTGGTGACCCCAGATGCAAGATCTACATTGTTATGGGCAAGTCGGACGCCAGCAACAAGGACGTTTACAAGCAACAGTCTGTTGTGCTCGTGCCCTCCAACACGCCCGGTATCACCATTCACCGCATGCTGTCAGTGTACGGCTACGATGATGCCCCGCATGGTCATGGTCACATCACTTTCAAGAATGTCCGAGTACCTGTCAGTAACATGGTATTGGGCGAAGGGCGCGGTTTCGAGATCATCCAGGGCCGTCTTGGACCGGGACGTATTCACCACGCCATGCGAAGTATCGGCGCCGCTGAGCGTGCTCTTGAGTGGATGTTGATGCGCATCAACGACCCCAAGAAGACGCCTTTCAACAAGCAATTGAAGGAACACGGTGTCATTCTGGAGTGGGTTGCAAAGTCCAGGATCGAGATCGACGCCGCACGGCTGATCGTGCTGAATGCCGCCGTGAAGATGGACGACCTCGGCCCCAAGGCGACGCTCAAGGAGATCGCAGAGGCGAAGGTGCTGGTGCCGCAGACCGCACTGACCGTCATCGACAGAGCCGTCCAGGCCTTTGGCGGTGCTGGCGTCAGTCAAGACACCCCGCTGGCAAACATGTGGGCACAGATTAGGACGTTGCGCCTGGCAGACGGGCCGGATGAGGTGCACCTCGCGCAGATGGGCCGCAACGAGAACAAGCGAGGCAAGGAGGTGACACAGAAGATCCTGGGCCAGAAGCAGAAGACGGAGCAGCTGCTTCAAAAGTACAGCCTGCAGAGGTACGAGCCAGGTTCGCACATCAAGAACAAGTCTCGTTTGTAGATCTAGCGCTGAGCATCCTATCATATGTATGACAACTAAATTATTGATCTATCTTGTCTATCTATCGATCTATCTGTCTGCAGTATTGTATCTCGTGGCCAAAACAACAGGTCTGTGTGTAGAAAGTAGGAGACAATATCAAGCAAAGCTCATGCTGTTGCTATCCCAACACGCCCGTGAACACCGAATCCCTGCGACTGTGGATGAGTTGTTCAAGAACTAGGTTTGCAAGTGAGTCATTGTACACGACACAACAGCGCGAGGTTTCGAGGCGTTGGAATGCGCCTGGGCTGAGTGGCCGACATGGGTTCCGAGGGCAGTTCGGGTGGGTCGCCGGGGGCCTGAACCCGAGCACAGGCCGGCAATAGCAATGAACTCGGGGCGCGGGCCCACCCCCCCAAAGTCAGAAGCAGGTACGGCGCTAACTAGTTCATCTCTTGTGGTTGCCGGGCCAGCGCGTCCTCTATTGACACTGGATCCCACTTCCACAGCGGAAAGAACAATTTTCTACCGACGACCAAAAAAACCAAGGCCCGGAAGGCTCCACTGATCTGACCTCATGAACAACGGCTCTCAAGGCACTTGATAAACCGCATCCCGTCGCATCCAATCTGGACCGCATCTACAAACAACTTTCGCATCAGCCCAAAAGTCTCCCCCCCTCAAATTCAACCGCCGCTTCACGAACGCATCCATCCATCCATCTAGCCAGCCGCTCATCCCATTACCACCACCTCGCTTTCAGCATCGCATACCAGCAACGAGAAACGCATTCTCAAAACTAGCCACCATGCCTTCCAACGTGCTCTCAGACAAGGACGTCAACACCTTCGTGGTGCCGCAGGCTGACGCCGCCAACATTAAGAGCATGGAGTACCATCGTCAAGTGTTGCAGTCCAAGATGGAGGAAGAGAAGTACGTTGACAGCCCTGTCCTCCCCAAAACACACGCCTGTTGCTGGCGCAAATACAAGAGCGCGCGCGCTCCATCTCCGGCCATCGCCTTCTCCAGCCCCTACGCAGACAAGTTGCTAATCCCGCCTACAGGAACAAGAAGTCCTACGTCTCGCCCTCAGACACCATCATGAGCCCCTGTACAGCCAAGCTGAATGCGTTCCGCAACAAGCAGGTCGGCAAGTAAGTCGCACCCCCAGCGTTCGCCCCGAGGCGCTGCCAACGATGGCTTAGAGCTATAGCTAATGCGATTTCCCTCACAGGGCGAAGCCCAAGTCCCTCTTCGCGCAAGCGTCGGCCAAAAAGTTCGACGGCGAGAACGTCCTAGGCGCTAAGAGCACCACGAGGCCGTCCGGCTTCTGAGTCTTCTTTGTCCTTGTTCAGCCCACTTCGCTTGCCCTTTGGGGCCGGCTTTCTTCACTGTCTTCTTATGTTACGACCACTTGCGATCAATTCGCGCACAAACAAACTTGTATACTGTTGCTCATGGATTATACGAGCTATTGGGGGTGTCTTTCCACCCAGGGGTTTCTGCTTTCTTATGTCATGTCAGGAGTACACAATGGCGTTCTTGTTTTGCCGAAGGGGATTCCCCGGCTAGGAAAGGCTCATCGCCCTCTCCACAGGATGAAAAGGTCATAATGATACGATACGACGAATAAACATCAACAATTCACAACGTCTTGCTCTTCATGTAATGTTGTGACTGTGTCCTTGATGTTGCTCGGCTTGGGTGGATCTATGCTTTATACCCGCTGACAATGTAGACCACGTCTTCGTCTGCCACCTGATGACTCAAGCCCACTCTCTGCGGTATGTGTCTTGCGCTTGCTCCCCACACCATGGCGTACTTGTATGTGTCCTTGAGCGTCCTGTGGATGCGGTCGCACACGTCCTCAATAGTGGCTTCTTTCTTCACAATCAGCGCTTCACTGAAATCCGGGTCCACTCCTTTCCGCTTGGTGTAGATTCTGATCAGCTGCAGCTCCTTCCAACACCGGTCGATCACATCTTGGATTCCAAGGTCCAGCTCGCAACTCATGACCACAGTGTGCGGCTCGCGGGCCAGTCTGTCCAGGAAGTCGAGGGACACGCTGTCGATCTTGTTGTAAACGTACAGACACTTGATGTACTTGCGATGGTCCTTCATGATGACGTCGATGAGGTCGTCTACTGTGGCCTCGTCGTCGCGGAAGAGGACCTCGCAGTTGAGCAGTTTGTAGTCGCGCAGGATGTTGTAGACCATCTTCTCATCCAGGTTCTTGGGCGGTTGCTGGAAGTTGATCTTCATGCCTCCAGCCTTCTTGGGCTTGAGGTAGATGTTCCTGCAGTTCATTAGCTGGGCACAGAGCAAAGAGTTCGTTCGAAGCATCTTACGGGGGCTCCCGGTTTAATCGGATGCCTACCGCCTCCAATTCAGCTTCCAGCAGCGCTCTTTGCTCCGCTTTTTTCGTCGCATCCAGCACCATGAGGATGAGATCGCTCGTCTTAGCCGCCGAGATGACCTGACGTCCACGACCCTTGCCTTCGGCAGCACCCTCGATGATACCCGGCAAATCGAGCAGCTGAATCTCTGCTCCACCATACTCTAACACACCAGGAATGGCTGTGAGCGTTGTGAAGGCGTAGGACGCAACCTCTGACCGCGTCTTCGTAACCTTGGACAAGAAGGTCGACTTTCCTACCGACGGGAAGCCGACCAGCGCTATACGGGCATCACCACTCTTGCTGACATCAAACCCGGCTCCCGGTCCACCGCCAGATCCCGGACCAGGCTCAAGGAGTTGTGCGCGGAGACGTGCAAGCTTTCTGTGTGACAGTTCAGTTGCTTGCAGTATAGAATGAGTACATAATTACCCACCCTTTCAGTAGACCAAGATGGTATTCTATTTCCAAGAATTAACAACGGTTTGTGGCTAGTACATGTAAAGGCTGTCGCTACTCACCTGTGGCCTTGTTCTCTATAAAGATGGAAAACAAATTAGCCAAGCACTTTGTCGTCATCCATACTCTAACGTGGAATCCATACTTTGCGTCCTTCTCATCTCATCCTCGATCCTGTACCATTGTGTGAGCACTATGCGCAGAAACTCCTGCAAGGTGGGGTGGACGCCTACTCCTTGATTTTCTCCGTGATGTTCACCATCTTGGCGGTTGGGCGCCGCGGGCGCCAGTGACAAGAAAGGAAGGTCTAAGCGGTAAGATCGATGAGAAGAATAGAAAGGGTAAAAAGAGCGTATGGTCCAGGTATACACGCTTTCGATGAATGATCATATGTCACCCCTCGGTTTTCCAGCATGGAGAGCGGGACCACCGACGTGAAAGTGGCAGAATTCGAACGTGGGGCAAGTTTGCAGCCACACCGCTTGCCTGTTATATCAACGCGCCTTTCTCTTGGAACAATTCAACAAGACACTTAACGGGCTACACAGAGGTCACTCCTGGCAATTGATGGAGCTGAATAGTAATATTACCCGACATCTTCGTCTTCTTTCGCACCTGTGCTACTACAATACCAGCGCGGAAGGTTGTGAAGAATGCGAAGTATGCTATCATTACTTACTAGAACCATACTTCAAAGCCAGTGTTCTACATGGATTCAACTGCGCCCGTGTTGATCTACGGGAATATATCCTTCTGGATGCAAACTATGTCGGTGCAAGTACAATCGCTGTTATTGGATCATGGTACCACAGCCAGCTAGACTCATTACCCACGAGTCTTATTTCATGTTTGGGGTTGATGACTGGCTTTCAGCTTCGCAAGATCTCGACACCAAGCTCCCGTACTATGAGGTCACAACTATTTGACATTTTGCCCAGCAGCCCAGGTCTTTGAAGTCGGGATCTGTTGCATCCCGCCCGAATGCTGCAGCCTTTCAGAACCAGCTTTCTGATGGAGCAGGTTGCCACTTTCTCGTGTTCGACTCCAGTATCCATAGCCCAATGATGTCATAGTAACGAAGTCGGTGCGTCAAACAGTTTCTGCAGATGCGCCTGTTACACTGGCTTCAAGTGAGCCTTCATTGTTCTTACTAATAGCCGATCGTCGGACGGCAACTACTTAACTTAGACCACTTACAGCTACTGACCACAACCACACCCAAACTTAAAGTCAACACAGACGCCATTCATACAGATGCCACAATGATCTCCCACACAGTACAGAGGAATCACACAGACGCCTCCAAGGACCGGGCCGCTCTTCTTCGAAGCCGTGCCCATGACTTTTGCAGGTCCTTGATCTCACCACCTCCGCCGCGGGAGCTTTTGAAGGAATTTTTCACTAGTGACAATCCGTCCATCAAAGAACACGGCCCATCATGGGCAACGTCTCATCTGCATTTCCTTGGTCGAGAGTTCATGGGCGTGGATGGTTGCGTGGAGTACTTTGAGCTTCTGTCCCAGTCACTCAGGATGCATCTCGACGAGGACAGCTTTCCCGGCAAAGACGCACTCGCTGTTGATGCAGACACAGGAAAGGTCTCGGTTATGGGCAAGGGTAAATTTGAGAGTGTTGCGACGGGCCGAAGTTGGGATGAGAAATTCACTTATGTGTTAAGTAACTGGGACGAGGACGGTCGAATTGGCAAATGGGACATTTGGGCCGACCCGCTCAGCGCCTGGGCTGCCGTCGCAGAACACGATGTTGACAATTGGAAGAAGGGCGAGCATCGGTCACTTGTCTCAATATCACAACACTTTCGAGAGTAAAGCCTGGCTCAAGTTCTGTGGAGGCTGTTCGACATGCCCATGTCGCAAGACGATTCTTACCACAACATCCTTAGCTACCGCTTGGAACAAATGCGACTCAGCAGCATCCTCCGGGCTGATGGCTGTCCGGCTCGCCTCGTCGAATGTGGCATGGACGAACGGAATATCCGCATTGGCTTTCAACTTTGAACCGCTCGTACGCATAGAGTCTCAGGTTACGCCATCCATTGCAACCTGGGTACCAATCGACATCCAGAGAGACTCAAATGTAACCACACCTGATGGTTGTATCTTAAGCCATCCTAAGCGATTCCCGAAGCGCCATAACAGCCCAACCGAAGACCCGGCGAGAGCGTCGACATGAGTGGGCCTTTTGACTATCCAAGCTCTGCTATGGGTATCTCTGTGTGACTTCGCTATTATATTGTTACCAAAAATACCCGATACTCTCACTCATGTACTCGTCACTGATGTAATCGTCACTCGTGTACTCGAACACTCCAAAAGCGACGATTGCATTTTTTCCGGTCAATGTTGTACCTTGCACGAAAGTATTCCAGCACGGATCCTATTGCAAATTCATTTTACCGTACTTATCAATCGCCGCGCTCAACCTCGTGTCAAACGCCACAAAGTTACGAGCTATCATGAGACCAACACCAGTCCCCCTAACCTCCAGTTACCTGAAGCACTCATATCTACCGATATCTGCGCATTCTAGTCCACTTGTATTCCATTGCTTTTCTTCGGTAAGCCGGGCTAGGGAATGCCGGCAAGTTTCTACTATTTCCAAGTTGACACCAGGTTTCCGGTGACATGCTACGATCATAGAGACATTGAAACTTTATTGGCACCCATGAGTATGCTCACGTTGGGTTTCGGGCCGTTTGAAGTCGAAAGGTGATTTATCGCGCACGCTAAAATTTCAAGACACGGCGACTTCAAATGACAGCAAAACGAGTGCACAAAAATATTGGTGCATCTGATGTCCACCCTGAAGAGTCATGACTACATACAGGTTAATATCCAACTTGTATGAATGCTCTAGAACGCTTGCAGCAGTAGATGTCAAGTGGGAATATGCGCCATGGTATTTTTATCAGTGATCATAGGACTTGCACTAGACCCTCCTAATAGACCCCATTAGGCATGCTGTGTCTCAGCCCTGATGGCCAAATCGTTCCAGACCATTGTTGCGACCCAGTTGGCTTGAGACATATCGTGATATGCCTCATTTGCTGGAACCCACTCCACGTGTTAGCGCGCAGCATGGAAACCACGTTGGCCTCTACGTGCCTTGTTGGTTTATATATGCTGGGGGACCCAGGCTAAGATCCTCAAAGATTGCACATATTATTGCTTTAAAGAAGTCACGCTTTTCAACCGCGAAATGCTGATCCCAAGCAAAAGCCTCGCCGGCTTTCTGGCGATTTCTCCCCTTGTCAATGGTTTCTGGCGTATGTCCTGTGGTATCATTCAGACCGGCCGTATAGATCCGATTGTCAACCCGGGAAGCATCGCTGCACACGCTCATAAAGTCTCAGGAGCCAGCAATTTCGGCTTCAGCAACACCTACGACGACCTCCTGAGTTCGAGATGTACTTCTTGTGAGATCCAGGACGACAAGTCTGCCTACTGGACTCCGCAGCTATACTACCAGCACACCAATGGGAGTTTTCAGGAGGTACCCAACGGCGGCCATACCGTATACTACCTTGGACGCGGTGACAACAGAACTAACATTGAGCCATTCCCTCCCGGGTTTCGGATGTTATCGGGAGACTCGAGCGCGCGGTCGAATGACACAGTCACAATGACCTATAATACCGCGCAGATCAGAGGCCGCCTTAGATCGGACAGGGTCAGCTTTGCTTGTCTCGATAGCTCGGGTCCGATGAAGGAACAGAACTATTTGTTTCGTACCGACTGTGATTATGGTCTACGGGCACAGATACAGTTCCAGTCGTGCTGGGACGGCCGAGATTATCAACCAGATAACAGTCATGTGGCATATATGTCTCAGATTGACAACGGAGTGTGCCCACCAACTCATCCCCGCCAGCTGATACACTTGTTCTTTGAGGTTTTATATGGTGTCAATGATATCCAGAAGACCCCAGGCGGCAGATTTGTCTTCGCCAATGGAGATACTACAGGCTTCGGATTCCACGGTGACTTTATGAATGGGTGGGATCAACAGACGCTTGCCAGCGCCGTTGCACAATGCGTCAACAATGATAGCTTGAATGGTGTGATATCAAAATGTCCGCCGCTTGCTAAATCTCAAACGCCATATTTCAGCACGAATTGTCCAGAGAGGCCACCTCTGGTCAACGAGCCGGTCCATGGAATGCTGGACAGACTTCCGGGCTGCAACAACGTTACGAGCGGCCCTGAACGGGCTCCTGCAGTGACCTGTCCAACCCAGCCATCCACCAACGCGGCACCACAAGACTCCGGGAAGACAATGTTCGAACCGAGTATAGGAACCACGCTCAATTCGTCATGGGTGTATGCCGGTTGTGCTGCGGAGCTTAACAACCAGAGAACACTGGCCACATTCACCTTCTCGTCAGACACGATGTCTATCGAGTCATGCACTGCTACTTGCAGACAGAAAGGCTACCGACTTGCGGGCTTGGAGTATTCCAGGGAATGCTGGTGTGCCAACTCACTGTCTTCTGGCGCGTCGTTCATGGCTGCTGCAGACTGCAATTCAACTCCCAAAATGATCTGCAGCGGGAACCAGACGCAATGGTGCGGAGCGCCTAACCTTCTGACCATCTGGAACGATACCTCTTCTGTAGTGGGAACCAGCAAGACGATAGTGTACAACGGTTGTTACTCGGAGATCAACGGCCGTCTTCTCAACAAGGATTCATACGCCAACTCCACCGTTTCCGTTGACCAATGTGCAGCTTACTGCCAAGCTAAGAACTATGCATTCGCAGGAATGGAGTATGCCGGCGAGTGCTACTGTGGCAATATGCCGCCCCCCAAGACACTCGCCGCGGACGAGAGGTCGTGCAACATGCCTTGCAAAGGGAACCCGTCTCAGACCTGCGGCGGTAGCTCACGCATCTCCGTCTGGAACAACACCTTGTACGTGCCACCACACAACGTACCCACTGTCAGCATCAGCGGTAGAGCTGTCTACAACTACTTAGCCTGTTATAAAGAAGGCACCTCCGGACGCGCACTAGCGAATGGCATGAGCACGTCAGACGCCAAGTCCATGACTGTGGAGAGCTGTGCGGCGTTCTGTGCAGCGAAGGGATACAAGTTCATGGGCACCGAGTGGGAGCAAGAGTGCTACTGCAATAACGATGGCCCCATCAGCGGTGCTATCAAAGCTGATGAGGCCGATTGCTCCATGCTGTGCAAGGGAGACAATACCGAATTCTGTGGTGGGAGTTCGAGAATTAGTATCTACAGAGCCGCTCAGTAGAACGAAAGTTGATTGATGTTGGACGTTCTCAGGAAGCGAATATATGATAGCACGAGGACTGGGTCGGCCTACTTGATAAAGGGATTGGCGACGATTCATTGTTGATCATTTCTCACTTTTTGATTGACATGGCTAGGAGATTTTGACAGACAGACCGTCAGAAGATCAATGACCCTGAAGGTCAGGTTTGGGTGGAGATCGGCGTCGGAAGACCCACGATGTCGGCTTAGCTGAATACCGTTTCTTCATGGCTGGGGGGTAGCCTGCGTAGTGCACAAATCCGCAGAAAAGACAATTCGAACTTATTCAACAGCCAGGAAGTAAGCTTCACAATTGTCGTCCTGCCTTATGGATCGCTGCCTGACTGGGCACCTTGCTGAACCCCAGCCTCTTTTTGGTGAATCGCGCATGTATCTGCACCAGCGGCACAAGACGCCAGTGCCGGATCCGGAACGTGACGTCCCCGAGGATGATCATGGCTCAACAGCCGAGGCGATCCTACCCCTAGTTGGAGGATGTCGGCGCCGCACGAGCTTGACAGTTACGAACGGTATGTATAATAGTAACATATGACCACTTCGAGGCGAGCTACTCATGCGAAGCGACATAATCTAGCAGTAAAGCCCAGTGACGTGCGCAGTATGCTCCATCCGTTTCCGCCAATCACCGCACCTCATGCCTACTTGTGGGTTGTTGCTAAGGCTGTGAAGCAACAGGGTCTTGCGGTCGTGCTTCGTGGAGTTTCAATGGGGCAGATTGACCGGAGGAAACAGAGACGTACTGGAAAAGATAAAATTGTCGGTAGCTGCAACACGCAACATTGTCATTTCGGTTCTCTGTGCTTGGCTGGACCTCATTGCGCGATATTTGCCCGTGATTGCCATACATGATGAGGACTTGGGTGCGTTGCTTGTTTGGCTTCGTAACGCTTACTGACGTCGTGCTCTCACGAGCTGTTCCAGCTCTGCGGTCTACTCCGCGAGCAACAGAGCCGGCTTTCGTCTGGAACGAAACTAAGTATCTGTTCGTGCAGAAAGTATAACACTTGTATTAGCAGCAGGCTGATCGATGACCAGGATTGCTTTCGGGGATTCGTATAGCTTCATACAGGGCACCGCCGGGCTTCTCGGTTTCACCTTTATCGGCTCAGGTCGAGCAGACCAGATAGCTTTCACGCCAGAAGAGCTCTTGACCAACGAGATACTGCAGAGCTATACGGCAACGGCTGAGGGAGGGCCAAACTGGCTTGAGTTCCTTACGGGATGTGGGCTCGAAAACGGTACTCTCCCTTCAACTTGCGATGTCCAATTGTGGGACTTCGCCTGTGCCGGCGCTGCTGTGTCTGATGAGTACCTCCCTCGACATGCCGACTATGTCAACCCTTTGGTCAACCAAACGCAGCAATATTTGACGTACGCGGAGCCAGTCATTGGTGTGGACATGGACAAGTCTAAGGCCCTTGTGGCTATCTGGATAGGTATCAACGACGTCGTGGACACGGTAAATTCATTGAGTGACAGCATAGGGTACAAGGACTTTTGGAGTGAGATCATTTCTGCCATCTTCTCGCAATCGGTTCAGCCCATGTACGATGCCGGGTATCGGGACTTTCTTCTCCTCAACCTGCCTCCCCTGGATCGAACTAGCGCCAACCAGAAGTTGGTGCTTTCAAGGCCCAGCACGAGGGCGATCAGATACTGGAATGAGAAGCTGGCCGGTCAGGCCGACGTTTTCGCGCAAGACAACTCGGGTGCGAACATGATGGTTTATGATGCCAACATGTTCCTCAACGGAGTGATGGATGATCCAGAGCCTTACGGTATCACGAACACCCGCGATTACTGTGATGCTTGGGACGAACCGGACGTTGCCACTGACCCTGCTAAGTATGGTTGTGAGCCTTTGGACCAGTACTTTTGGTTTAATAGTGCCCATCTGTAGGCCACTACTGTGCATCACCGTCGCCCTGAAGACGATGCTAATATTGGGAACAGGACTTCACATATTCATCAAGTTATGGTGGACAATCTTTTGGAATTTCTTGGGTCCAAATGAACGTCATGCTCTCTATAAAAACAGAGGTTCACGAACTGTATCCTAAGACCGCCAACTAATGACGATGTTTCAGGCAGGAGACGCAAAGTACGCTACGCGCATTCATGTGCATGCATGAAGTAGGCTAATATAATAATTGCATGATACCGTAAACAACTTGAGTCCATTTGCGAACTCAACGGTGATCGATACGGCATACTGCTGATACCGGATATCATACTCCGGCTTGGGTGGCCAAGAAGAAATATTGTCGAGTCAGTCAAATTGTGCTGGTGTAAAATCAATGAATGATATGTATACTATCACTAGAAAAGACATCTTTCTTCTCAGAGTTACCTTGAGGTCGTGGGTATTGAACAAGTTGATCCAGACCGTCGGTAGCACCGGTAAGATTTGGTGACTTGCAGACTACATTCAATCCTCGCTAGATTGGTACTTACGTTTAGAAATGAGGTTTGGGCAGACTGGCGCGCCAGTCTACTGAGAATTCACGCCTCCGAACGGCATCATCAGATGAACTGAATACAGGACTGATTGGCCACAGCAGAGCCCAAAGAATCCCGGCTCGGACGACCCCGATATGTCTAGCTTCCAGGGGTCTTCCTGTAATGAAATTCACTTTTTGAGCTCTGTTCCATCCCAAATCCATCGACAAAGCTAGTAATTGACGACAAGAGATCACGCAGGCAAGCTAGATGGTATATATCAGCTTTATCCCAGAAAAGCCTTATGATTACAAAAGACATAATTGCGTATGAGCAGACCTATACAGTAGAGTTCACAGACTTCCCAACTCGACATGATCCTGTTCTAACGTACACGGCAACAATGCAGGTGATAAATTGACACCTGTGACCTATATCGCCGGGCATTAAGTGGGGAAATGACGGGGTGCCCGGGGAGGCCTTACTGGTCAGCTGCATCGCTGCATCATAACCGTTGTGCTCGAATGGACCAGCATGCGGCAATGAACTCAAATCTGAGGGCACTCATGCAAGTGGGCAAGGGTATGCTGTATGGCCGCTGTGGGAGGGCATCGCGGAAGCCGGTGTGTCAAAGGGAAGAACGTCATCACTGGACAAGTCAAAGGCAAATGGGCGCCTCAGGAAGCTACCGAGATGGCGTCTAGATAGGCCTGCGGGGTGCATGGCCCTAAGCCCATCATCAAATCAACCCTTGCAATGCTAGATGATGGGTTTATCCGAGACTTAGGGCGATCGTAGTGACGAGTTGAAGAGAGACGAAATGAAGGTTGCGGCCAGTAAACAGCAGTCTCTAGTGCTGCAGAGTTGATGGGTCTTCAAATGGTTGACGCGAATCTCTTGGTTTAAAGAGACCCAGTGCCACTCAGGGTTGTCATGTTAGCTTGAGCCGTCTGCAGTCCTCAAGTTGATAAGAGGTTTTCTGCAATATCGCTTCGCCATCATGAAAGCACGACAGCCATACTTTGGGCTCAAGGGAGCCTGGCTCACCTTCTGGGTGACCGTAGCTTGTGCCACTGATATGACTCTCTTTGGGTATCAAGCCCACATCCTCTGTCTGATTAGCCTCGCTGACGAGTTTCTATAGTTATGATCAAGGAGTCTTTGGTGGTGTCATTGTCACGCCAGATTTCCTCGATCTGTTGAACATCAATGGGAACCCTAAAATGCAAAGCACAGTTACGGCTATCTACGATGTGGGCTGCTTCTTCGGAGCCATATCTACTATCTGGATTGGTGAACGACTTGGCCGGAAGAACACCATCTTGGTGGGGACTACGATCATGAGCATCGGCGCCATTCTACAGATTGCAGCCTTTGGAGTTCCGCAGATGATAGTAGGCCGAATCATAGCTGGTATTGGGAATGGTATCAACACATCAACTGCACCGGTCTGGCAGGGCGAGACATCTAAAGCCAGCTGGCGTGGTAAACTCATTGTTATTGAAATGATCATGAATATTTTCGGCTTCATGCTGAGTAAGCTCACAGTACTGTTGTCTATTGATATTACCGTGGCTGATATATGCTAGGCAATTGGGTTACATTTGGTTTATCCTACGCTACAGGCTCCATCGCTTGGCGATTACCGCTTGCCATTCAATTTATCTTCATCTTTATTCTCTATGCCACCGTCCCATGGTTGCCAGAGAGTCCTCGGTGTGTAAAATCTCGTCCGAAGAACAATCCATTCTCGCTAACATTTCAAAAGTTGGTTGATAGCCAAGGGTCGCATTGAGGAAGCCGATGTCATTCTGGCAGATCTAGAAGCACTGGATGTAGATGATCCATACATCATCACGCAATCCAAGGATATTCAGTGGGCCGTTAACTTTGAACGAGAGAACACTGTTCCATGGTCAAAACTTCTACGTGGCAAGACCGGACCGAACGGAGGTACTTGCACAATTCGACGACTGATTCTGGGAATGGGGGCGCAAGCAATGCAGCAGTTTTCTGGAATCAACGTGACAAGCTACTGTAGGTACCCCCAGCACCCGTATGGTTCATTCCTCGCTATACTCGGCATGTCTCTAGTTGGAGCCATGGGAGATTTCAACTAGGCTTTCGACGTAATTACTACAAAGATCGATTGCTGTGTTCCACCAAACGCGCTAGAAAAGACAAAGGACTAACAGATTTCTTCTTTTCAGACCTCCCTCTCGTGCTTATTAGCTCGGTCGGTTTGGACGAAAAACTAGCGAGACTACTTGCAGCCTGCAACTCTGTCTCGTATCTGCTCTTCAGTACGATTGGAATTCCCAACGTGGAGAGATGGGGCCGGCGTAAGATGATGATATGTAAGCATTTCCAAGACCCGATGAGGTACAAACGCTGAGCCATTCTTCAAGATGCGGCTGCGGGACAGTTCTTTTGTTACCTGATCATTACCATCTGTATCAGATACAATGAGGACCCATCCATAGGACGCACTGCGAACACACAGTGGGCTAAGGCCTCAATCGCTTTCTTCTTTCTCTACTATGTGTTCTTCGGTATTGGTTGGCAAGGTATGTCAAGTGCAAGGTCCATAGGCAGCCCACATTAATCCGTCTTTAGGAGTTCCATGGCTGTACCCAACCGAGATCAACAGTCTTTCCATGCGTACCAAAGGAGCCAGTCTGGGAACAGCGACAAACTGGATCATCAATTTTATGGTGGTTGAGATCACTCCTGTTGGTATAGCCTCCATAGGCTGGCGTTTCTATATCATCTGGACAGTCTTCAATTTCTCTTTCATCCCGATTGTCTACTTCTTCTACCCAGAAACCGCCGATCGGTCTCTCGAAGATCTAGACCGGTTCTTCCGTGAGAATCAAGATATTCTTGTCTTCAAGGATCCTGATGCGAAATCTTCCAAGCGACCACAGAGATATATCGATCACGAGCGCGAGGAGGTCCGACGCAACAGCTCTATTGTGCCGTCCGACGTGCAAGCAGTGTTGAATCGGAGGAGTGTAGCCGAGAGAGCAAATGCTGAGATGAAGGATGAGGAGAAGGGCTATACCCAGCATGCCGAGTAAGAAGAGACTTTGGAGAGTTACGAAGAGGTGAAAGGGGAGGCCACCCTCATGATCAGAATGTACTCGCGTGATCTAGTTGTCGATTTGGTCAATAAATTCAATCATATTTCATCACTTGTGAAAATTTCAAATTCTAAAGACACAGCGAAGCAAATTGCATCGTACGAGGGAGTCGCCATGTGTACGTGACTGAGGCCCCGTCTTTGCACTTACCCACTCATTTATGAGAGCGCGTATAAGTCCTTCACGCCCTTGTCTGGGAAAGAAGTAAATTGCGTGCTCGTCCAATCCTAACTCAGAATGCGACAAAATCCAATTGACGTTTTGTAGCCTTGCCCGTGTATGTTTGACCAAAGGGAGTTCTTTGATGACGTATGCAAAGCAGGATTCGGAGACAATATGCAGCAGCCAAGCTCTGGGGTCTTGGCCTGTCGATGTATGCATTGATGTCAAGCGACAGTCTCAGTTGTTTTTTTCCCCCAAAGATCCTAGCATTTGTATGATGCACGGCTGAATTGACATTTATAATAGACGTCAGGAGGCTCGATAAAATTACCGATTGGCAGTGTCTTAGATATACCTACCTAGGTAGATCTTTGTTGGCACGATCCAGATTCACATGAACGACTAGCTTGACCTACTGTTGATTATAGCCTTCCCCTCATATACACTCGCGACATCTCTAATCTATACGCCATGATTGTCCCAAAACTGAGTTTGTTTTTCCCCGTTCGCGGTAGTGGTCACCCAATCGTGTCCCGCGTGCCCGGGACATGGTCCCCGACGCACCCTTATCGGCAAGGTCGTGACGCAGCTTGGATATTGCAGCGCGTTATATACGTCTTCATCGCCATCGCTGGATTTGCCGCCCTGGCGTTGGTGATTTGGTATTATCGCCGGCGGGAGCGCTCGAGACGCGCCAAAGGAAAGCCTGTTTTGTATGGCCGCGGAGGCCGCAGGTGGCTGAAATGGCACGATCAGCACAAATCCGACACCACGGCTGCTGGGTATTCGAAGGACATGCCTGAAGATAGGAGTTTGGTGACAACGCAACACGAATGTGTGATGCCGGAGAAGCCAAGACCGACCTACGAAAATCCTGCCCGGGTGGGCAACTACAAGAGACATCCAAACCCCGAGAGCATGCTCAAAGTGTGAAAACACCTGAGTGAATGCGGCAACTTGGAGAGCCTAAAGCTACTATTTTGATCTATCCAAAGTCTTCGATGGGACTGCCATGATCTCCAGAGCAGTAGCATGAGATACAGGTCCCAACTTCGCTTCCTTACGAGATTGGGTTGCAGGACGTGTAGAGAATATAATGCTTAGAGACAGTAAGATCAGGTGCGGGTATAGGGCAAGGAATGTATGGTCACACGATGAAGGTGGAAACAGACAGGGCATCACTTGTCCATGGCGCAATACCGCACCTCAAATGTTGAAATACATATGGGTTTCAGTAGCTGCACCGTTGATAGAACTGGCATTTTCCTATAATGACACTGAATAAATTACACTGACCAACTGGTCAAGCTGTATTCTAATACTTCAGCAGAGACGGTACTGCCAGATCAGCCACAGTTCATCACGGCCTCGATCCAGTGGCAAACGGTGCTAACATGTGTTATCAAACAGGCTGAACGCTCCGCATCACCTCCTAGAACATCCTGCATGAGGCCTATCGGCAGCAGTGCTATGTCCACGCTTATTGCAGGCCCAAGATCGTTGCATTCATATCCAGTATATGCCGGGCCGAGCTGGCGATGTGCAAGATGCCAGAGCACCACTCAAGGTTCCCCTGCCCCCCGAGTCAACAGCTGGGCACCTTCAACACACAACCAACGAGTGCCGACCTCCTCCTAGCCATCACCTTAGGTCCACGACCTCCACCTGGGGCCGCTGGCCCAGCTCCTGGAGTACCTCATCGAGGCCATCGCGCAGCCCAGCCAGGCGCAGCTTGGCGGCCTCGTCCCGGCACCACGTGAACTTCTGCAGCAGGGTGCCCTTCTCGTCAGCGGTGCCGCCGGCCCGGACGCGCTCCTCGGGGGTCGCCAGGGCCTCGCCGACGACCATCTTGAGCAGCGCGACGAAGGCCTGGCCGGCCTCGATGTCGTCCCGCACCCGCTCGACCAGGCCGTTGGACCCGAGCAGCACTGTCTTGAGGATCTTGCGCATGGTCTCGAGACCGGCGAGCCGGGTCTCGAACGGGATCCCGGGCCGCTCCCCAGACGAGGCCGTGGAGGGCGAGGAGGCAGCCCCGCTCATCGTCGTCGTCGTCCGCGCATAGATGGCCTCGGCACACTGCAGCACGGCCGAGGAGGCGGCGGCGACGGCGCGGTCCGGGTCCCGGACGCGGGGCCAGCTCTTCGCATCCGGGGACGTGTGGAGCGCGTGCCAGGCCTTCTTGCTGTAGCCGTCTATGTCGTAGGGCTGGTCTGGGGCCCGGGCCGCCGTCTCGGCGCGCCGCTGGTGGTGGCTTGTGTACGCCTGCCGTATGGCCGTCTGCGCCGAGGGTGCCATGGACGCCAGGCGGACCAGCGTGTCCCGGACCTCGCGCTCGTCCAGCGCATCCACCATCTCCCGGAAGCTCATCGTATCGGCCCGCGATGTCGGCAATCCCGGGGCGTGCGGTGACCCCGACGCCAGGGTTGCGGCTCGTCGCCGCGTATCCGGAACTTGGGCGGGATCGTGGAGAGTAGGCCGGCCACTAGGCGACTCATACGCAGCTCCGCTCGCCGACGGTTGGGACGGCCGTACTTCGTCTGCCCCGTCAGAGTCCACCCAGCAGCTACCACATCTCGGTTGCCCACATCCTTCGCCACGACAGTCTTCTGTCCTTCTTCGTTTTGGCGCACGCGACATTTGCATGCAATATACTGAGATATGTCGGGTCTTATCCTGAGAGGTGTATTCAAATGGAAATGCACAAGGTCAATGATGATGGTTGTGGCACTAAGCTGAGGCTACTGTTCACCCCTGCCACACGAGCCAATATGCAAGACACGCACGCCGCACCCTGGATATCCTCATGGATTGGAAGGACTGTCCCATACACTCTGGAGAGGGCAATAAAGGGGGAGAG
This sequence comes from Neoarthrinium moseri, assembly GCF_022829205.1. NCBI lineage: Eukaryota > Fungi > Ascomycota > Sordariomycetes > Amphisphaeriales > Apiosporaceae > Neoarthrinium > Neoarthrinium moseri. The sequence continues at coordinate 147,305 of NW_026055138.1, forward strand.
AACGGTTCTTTCAAAGAGGCTACTCGGGCAAAAAGCAGTCGTATGCAAATAGAAATTGATTCAAGGCTGTCGGAACGAAGCCTCCCCTGATCTGATCCTGTATAATACACAGAACAACTGCCTATTTTGCCTGCCAACTCCCAGTCCAGCTCGAAGCAATTTTACAAACCTTTCTCTGAAGGCGCTGATCTATTGTTGCCTCTACTGAGTTCCCACTTGAAGGTGGGCTTCCTCGATGGCAGACCGACGGCTAAACACACGCAACCACCTCTCGCCCCAGCGCTGGACAATGTCCTCACGGTTGCCCCCCGCGCCATCCATGGGCTCCGCAGGATCCATCATTTCATCCTTGGAGCCTGAGGCCCAGCTAGCCAGGGCATCTTCCATGATCTTGAACAGATCCCGCATGGCCGCAACCTCTGGGTCTGCAGTGCCATCGGCTGTTCCAGCACTAGCAACTTGACGCACACGACCTGTAACTTTCATCACCGTCTGGAAAACAAGCTCGAAGACCCAAGCCTTGCTCAGCGCATCGCCGCCAGACCCAGCCTTGCCGCTAACAAGTGCCCAATTGATGACGGCTGCAGGAGTGATGATGGAGTAGTTGAGCAACTTCTCCACGATGCTGATGGCAACGCCAGGGTGTGCAGACCAGTAAGCCATGACGGATGTGATAATCTGCTGCCTCGCCGCCTCTGAGGCTGCGCCAATATCTAGCAATCGGTCCTTGGTTCTCTCGATGGCGGCAAGGACGTGAGAAAGAGACTTGGAGCCAACCCAACAGACAGCAGTAACGAAGACGTCAGTGCTCGTGACCAGTGGGTCGATAGACTGCTCGAGTGCAGCCGAGTGGATTCTGTCGATGACTGGCTGGATCTCTTCATCCGTCGCCTTCTTCTTGAGCAAGGCCGCAAGCTCCTTGCCTTCGGCTGAGAAGGGGGTGTGCTCATCGTTGAACTTGAATTCAGGCGTATCCTGCTCCTTCTCTGGGCCAATAAGGGATTGGTACTCATCGGGGAGAGTTCCCTTTATGCGCTGGGCGAAACTGAGACGAATCTCCTTGTCGAGGGCACCGACGATGAAAGCCTTGCAAGGGTGGATGTCAGGCAGATCCACGTCGTCCTTCCATTCTTGCCATTTCCACATGAAACCAAAGTTGCTGAGATGATGGGCAAACCAATCCAGGAAACGGTAAGCCAGCTCGAGATCCAACCGGTGAAGATTCTGATACGAGTAACGGATGGCCCGACCAAGACTAGGGGCAATGGCTGCAGGGGCAAGCTTGCAGGCCTCGGTAAGCACAGAGTGGTAGAATACGAGTTTATGCTCCGGGTTCGGTAGCTGGAAAAGCTGCGAGAACACGGCATCCACGGCTACGTCTTCCGGCTTCCAAGTTGGGCGACCACCTTCGATGTCTCGCAGCCGGTCGAAGGGAGTAGCTCGCTTGATGAAAGTCCCGTGGGCAAAGTAACAGTCCAAGTCGATCAGATAGCGTGCGGTTACGTGGCGGTTGAAGTCCAAATTGTTGATCGTGTCCAGCAGCCCATCACGGATTAGGGACGCGGCAATGCTGGAGGGCGGAGGGACAGATTCAACTTCCTGGTTGGCGTAGACGGAGAAGTAAACCTCGGGGAACAGAGGTCGAGGTCCGGCAACGACGGTCTCGGGGATAGCTATGCTCGGCAACGGGTGCTTCTGCGCACTGTCGATTTTCTCCTGCTGCTCAACCTCCTCTAGCGGTAAGGCCCAGGGGCGCGGCAGACACGACAACTCCCAGCCGTTCGTTGCCTCAGCCTGCAGCTGTTTCTGGAGCAGACCGATCAGGCTGGCGTTGGCGCTGGGACTGTCGTCGCCCTTCTCAGGGTGGTAGGGGTCGATCAGAACTTGCAAGGCATGGGGCTCTGATGCAATGACATCAGTCTTGTCCATGAGATCAGCAGCCTTCTGCTGTCCTTGGCCCGGAGCGGATGCCATTATGTAGGGCACTGTGAGCAGGATGATCTTGACCAACTCGGTACCGATGGTGTCGTCCGAGTTGCTGGTCTGTAGCTCGACTGCGCGGTTGAAGAGCTCCTCCAGCACGGGGAACAAGCCATCACCGTCGAGACAGCTCTGTAGGCAGGCCAGGAACTTGAGGTAGAGCTTCACGCTGCGCCACTCGCCGACGGCGATCTGCTGCTCGGTCAAGGGGGCGATCTTGTTCAAGACGTCGGTGACAATCTCGGTCCTGACAGAATTGGCGATGAGAAGGACGGCGGCAACAAATGGTGTCTTGAGGGGCTGCTCAATGACCAATTGGGCCACCAAGTCGAGGAAGCCGGTCTTGACCTCGTCCTTGTCGTAGTTTTCGGCCACCAAATGCGCAATCGACTGTACCTCCTCGTGCCAACCTCGCAGCGGCGACTCAGCCAGGACTAGCAGCTGTTTGCGGATTCGAATATGAGCAGGAGGAGGCGCATCATTGTACCGTCTGCGCTGGGGTCGGCGGTCGTAATCGTCGTCCTCTAATGGCTACGTCAGCATGCAAACGACGCCAAGTGACGGTTGACGAAGCCAAACATGTCATCCCGTCTATCGAAGGAAATACCCTGAAGCGCAACACGTCTCACACCAGAGGTGCCCAGCCTGGACCAAAAAAGCCATCTGCTAAGCTGGCGCATTTGTTCCAAGCCGAGAGACGCTGCCCGGGACGAGTGACGATGACGCTGGATAGAAATATGACATACCTCTGTAACGGCGCTTGCGATTGCCGCCGCCGCCGCCGCCGCCTCGGCGGTCGTAGTCTGCCATGATGATGTGGAGGGATCGGGCGGTGACTGAATGAATGAATGGTGAGGCCGGATGATGTGGCAGTCAAACGCGCAGCGCGGCTCCAACAATGAAGAGAAGCTCCAAGCTCGTTTACGGACGAGACCAGAAAAATTATGGGGCGGGTGAGCAAGCAGAGGCTCAGAGCCAAGCAGACCAGAGCTTGAGAGCCAGCCAGCCAGCCAGCCAGCCAGCCAACCAACCAGTGGGCTGACGGCAGCTGTCCAAGCTCCCAATTCAGGGTTGGGGCCGGCCCGGCCACCGGCCACCGGTGCTTGGCCCCTTCCACCGAGCTTGCCAGCGGGCCAGCCTGCCAACCCATGCCAGGAACGGACCCGACTGGACGGGCGAACACTCACTCGCTACCTTCGTTGGCAAGCCAAATGATGGCGAGGCTGTGTGATAGGATGTTTGGTGTTTGGCTGGTTGGCTAGTTGGTTGATAGGGTGCATCTATCTGTCCTTGCGCTTGCAATATCTCATTGCACACTTGGCTGACTGCTTCTCTACCAAATGAGATCTCCGCTTTCAGATTTGACCACCTTCGCGGTCCACGGCGCTGCCTGTGTCTTCCATCCTTCTGTCACCAGAGCCGGCACCCGCTTCTTTCTCGTTTGCCAACATTTTGACCTCTACCCGTCGACGGTTGGGAGGCGCCACACCCACGTTAGTCCGCACTGGAAAACAGTTTCTGCTCGTGATATGCCTCCTGCGTCACCGCAGTCACGGGCAAATGGCCGCCCTCACACACATACACACGTACACACGAACACACATAAACGTAGACAAGAGCAATTGAATCTCCGACGGGCAAGGATCGAAAGAGATGGGTCAGATATCTCTTCGTTGGTCATCGTCTCTCCATCCATGAAAACTAGCAACAGCGTTCTCTCATCTTTGCCTGTCCGATCACATAAAGACCATCTCTTTTCCTTCCCTCTTTTAGCCGCCACTTTGAACGCTCCATACTCTCAGGGCACGTGTCTTTTGGGTAGGGAAAAAGAAAATCTTCGTAGAAATTTCATGCCATGTTTTCCCCCGGGGGGTTGCCGACCAAGTTCCATCCGAGTCCCTGCTGCAACAAACAGAGGAAGGATGACACCTCCGTCCAGAATATCCATGCTGCTTACTCCTTGCCACATGCGTGCCGCTTCTTGTTCCAAGGGGCCGTCTGAGCCAAATAAAACATGTACGCCAGTATAGCCTCCTCTCCCCCTTTTTTTCCATGACGTGTGGGGAATCTCTCAGGAGACCACTAGGAGTTCCAGCCGCCTCGTGGTCGCCCACCACAAGGGATAAAGCGAGTAATCGAACAAGGTCAATAAACGAATCAGATACCATCTCAATCATGCAAAGAAGTCTAGGAGGGGGGGTTGAGCCTGGTGCCGACCATCCCAACCAGGTTTCCGGGTGTATTATGCGACTGCCCATTCCATCATCAGCCGACAAGGCGTTGAACACTGGGCGTCTTCGAGGCATACACATGCCCCGCAAGACTCCCGCAAGGCCTCCGAACCTGCCCCAGGCGCTGGAAGAATCCGAGCCCTTAATTGAGCTATCCGGTTTCCTAGATGCTCTAGAAGACCTATCATGCCTAAATAAGGGAGAACCGGGCTCCTTAGGAGTCACAGCGCTCCGTCAGGCAGTTCCCCTAAGGGCAGGCTGAGGCGTCAAGAGCCGTGTTACGAGGCCAAGACAGTGAACGAATGTTGCAGTACCAACTTAGAGTCGACAATTTGAAATGCAGCGGAGATCAGACTGAAGGATCAGTCTAATCTCGCCATCATCTCGTGCTTCGACAGAGGTTGGAAGTTGTCAATATCCAATCCCCTGGAAGCCAGTTCGGGCTTGATATGGGCTGGCACAAGCTTGGCGTTCAGTGCCGGCGCGATGGACAGTTCTGGGAAAATCACACGTCAGTTGCGCTACATATAAACAGAAAAAGGGTTCAGCTTTGGGCTCCGGAATCTCACCATGTCTCGTGAAATCGAACAAGTTGGGAAGATCCCTCAATGCGCCGGTGGAGTGTCGGGAGTCTGGCAGCTTCGTGCTGGGATCGCGGAGTTCATCGAAGAACGGGTGAACCATGGCGTCGACAGCCCGGAGCCGCTCGGTAGGCGTGTACTCCAGCAACTTGGCGATGAGGTCCAGGGCGTTGGCATCTGCTTTGCGGAATACTTTGCTGAACGGGTGCGGCTTGATCTGTGGGAACTTGTGCTCCATGTAGTTCGGATTCATAGTTCGGATCTGCTCGCGCGTCGGAGTTCCCAAGACCTTGATGATCTCTACCAGCTGGTCAATCCCTGACTCGCCTGGGAAGAGGGGTTGACCAAGCATGAGCTCGGCCATCACACAGCCAGTTGACCAGACATCTGCGAAGATAATTAGATACATAAAAATTTCACCAGATGCAGCAGAGGCATCGACTTACCGATCTTGGTCGTGTAGTTGGTGGCCCCGAAGATAAGCTCAGGCGCGCGGTAGTATCTGGAGCAAATGTACGAGACATTGGGCTCATTCTCCACCAGGATCTTTGCACTTCCGAAGTCGCATAGCTTGAGAATGCCCGTGTTGGGGTCGAGGAGCAAGTTTTGAGGCTTGATGTCACGGTGGCAGATGCCTTGCGAGTGGATGTAGGCAAGCGCTCGGAAGAGCTGGTAGATATACAGCTTCACCTCGAGGATTGGCATGGTCGTCTTCATTTTGTTGAAGAATCGCGACGCTCTGTAGACCGTTTCGGGCACGAATTCTTGCACCAAGTTGAGGTACACTTCGTCCTTCTGCTTGCAGTCAGTAGGCCAATCAATCGCCAGCGGGCTCTGTGGTGTCTCACGCGTTCTCCATTGGAGTAGTAGAAAGCCTTCAGCTGGACGATGTTCGGGTGTCGGACAATACGCATGATCTGCAGTTCGCGGTTCTAGACGACCTTGTGTGAGCCAAAGAGAGCACCAAATGGATTTTAGATGCCTTTAGTACCTTGAACCTCTTGTCTTGGAGTACGCGCTTGATGGCAGCATCCTCGCCGGACGGTGATAGCTTAGTCTGGAAGACAACACCGAAGGAGCCGTTGCCTACAATCTTGCACTGCGTGTACTGCAAGTCCCGTGTTTCACCGGTGATACCATCTTGCACCTTTTCGCGGATGACTTCTGTATTATATCTTAGCTGCTGCGGCTGCGCCATGTCAGACCGAGGGCATTGTAAGGCTTACCTCCCATCCTGAGCGAGTTGAAGGCCGCACTTGGCCGCGAGGAGCTCATCTTGAGGGGTTGTTCAGTCCTGGATCCTGGGTGCTACAGCGAACTAGGCCACCAAATACCGGGGTCGTCGGGTTGATCGGAGACAAACAAGGTGATATCTGCCGCCGCGGTTCCTCTTCAGCAGGGGCCCTGGTTTCACAATTGATGGGCAACAGTCGCGTCTGACTGGGGGCACTCTTCTGTAAAGGCTGGCTGGAGCGGTACAATGAGCGTGCGGGCAGGGTGGGCGGGCTGGGGATGAAGTCGCGCAAGAGGCTGGAAGTCGTCAACCTGGTGCGCTGGGTCGGTCTATTCCTGTCCAAGCTGTTAGACCCCCGTCAAAAAAACGCCGTGCTGTGATTGAGAGTATCTTGGGAGTGTGTATCGTGTGCCGGTGGGTTGGGAACGGGTGGGTTTTGGTAAATGAAAGTGGTGGTTACGGCGGGCAGGAATTGAAGGCATGGAGGGGAGCGGGGGACATGAAGAGTGGAGTACGTAGGTGCTGAGCAGCGGACGGCGCCCTGTTTAGACCCCAAGCCCACCCAGTAACGTACAGTTATGTAATGCAGTAGGCACACTAGGAACTTCGGGAGGGTGTAGGGGCTGAGAGGGTAGAAGGAATACAGAGTAGAGCTGGGGGAAATCGGGCCCCAGACTTTGGGATTTACGGGCGCGGTAGGGAGTTTGTGGAATAGCCCAGGGACAAGAATGCGAGTAAAGCTGGGAGCGAGGTACCTGGAGCTGTTGGGTGGATGGATGGATGGATGGATGGAGAGATGGAGAGAGATGATTGCGCTTGACGTGATGGCCCTCTCCTTCTTTTTCGCAGGCGAATGGGCACTGCGGGACGGCGAGGTGGGTAGGGGGTGAGAGGAGTGCGAGGCAGAATGGCCCAGTGGGAAAAGGTGGATAATGTAGGTACGTAGGAAGCCAAGGTAGGTCCAGGTAGTAGTAGCAGGTGGGCTTGGGCGGGTGAGGACAATAGTCTGCAGAGACTTACCGAATTGCTGGCGGGGCCAATGACAATGTTCCAAGTGTGGGATTGGGAGAGAGCAATGCTGTCGGAAGGTATAGCTTCTGGCCGCGGGTCTTCGGGGAGTTTTGTTGCTCGGGGGGGATCAAGTGTCGAGGTCGTGGTTGATGATGGTGACGAGACTCTGGAGGTGGTTTGAACGGGGATCTAATGCAGTTGCGAACCACAAGGAGGGGTAGGGCTTTAATTGATTTGATCGGCGCCTTCGTGAAGTGATGTAGGTAGGTAGGTAGCGTAGCGGTCCAGGTGACAAGGCCCAATTGGGACGGACGTCAGTCTTGCTTCTTCTCCTTCTTCTGCTTTTGCTGCGCAGCGACGACGAAACAGCTGCCGCCTCTATGGTTTCTTGGTGGCCTCTTCTCGCTGAATTGCGAATTGACCTTTGCTTCAGCCCTGTGCGACGGACCAGTCAAAGCTGGGAGATGGGAGAGCTGTCGTGATCTACAGAGTTGCGCTTGGGTTGTGTTTCCGAGTCGTCGACGACGAGGTGACTGGCCCAGTGACTCGCTCGATCTTGGCCGGTACTTGTGGTAATGGAGGGGTCGGGTCTAGTTTTACGTGTATTTTCTGTCTTGCCTTGCTTGCATGGACTGACGAGGGCGAAATAAATACCACCCAGGAGGTAGGTACTTAGTGGGGTGTGCGGCGCGTGCAGCAGCTAGGAGGGAGATAGGTACGTATTCACTGGCGACGGAGAGCTGGAGTTGCATGCCACGCGCGCGCTCTCTTTCTCTCTCTCTGCCCCCTTCTTTTTTTTTCCTGTGCCTCGTCTCGTTTTCGAGTCCAGTGCCTCCGCCTATCTCTTCTTTTCTGGATTACTCGATGCGTTGCGTTGCGTTGCGCAGTGCAGGCAGTGAGTAAGTGAGCAGTAAGAGTGGGTAACTGAGGGAGCTCTCGGCAGCGGGCTGCAGCGGAATGGTGGATGGCGGCGATGCGGTTGACTGGTCAAAGTTGATCGACTCTCACGTTCAAATCGGCCAATGCTGGGGGTATCGTGACTCTCTTTCTCTCGTGGATGCAGGCGCCTGCTGTGTCCAATGCTGCTGCTGCTGCTGCTGCTGCTGCTGCTGTTCGTCGTTTTTGTCGACTGATATCTGCCCCTCCCTGACCTCGTCTCGAAAAGTTCAATGGGGCACGGGACCGCTCTCGAGTGACCTTCCCCGTACCTGCCTTGCCCAGGCGGCTTTGTTCCTATTCCCTGACTCGGCGACCCGATCGTGGGATTGTGACGAACAAGACTCGGGACGAGCAGAAATACAATGGAGTGAGATGGGCAAGTAGAAAGGGGATTGATTCTCTGAACAGGAGGGCACTGATGCTCTGGCTAGGGGGATGTTGTCTCGTTTTCAACTCTGCCTTACTATTACTCGAGTACCTACACTACAATGCCCTCCTGTTGATGCGGGCCCATTTGCACGTCCTATTGCTTGCTGCAAGTCAACGGCAGGGATCATGAAAAATGGGGCTATGTAAAGTTGCTGGATGTCATGTGGTCTTCCTGAGACGAGCGCTAAAACTCGGCAGCCAAAGTCTAAGGAAAAGGGATGCGGGTGCATCTACCTAGCTTGCAAGACGGCGAGCCAGGGCTGCAGGCGACAGCAAGATACTGTGTATATGCCATGCAGGGACCACAGAGCATCGTGGACGAAACTCACATTGTGCACTGACGGGCCTGCATGCCCAATCTTGGGAGTGATCGCTTTCCTCCGATACCTGATCCAGCATTCGTGTCGTTGCTGCAGCCCATAGTTGATTCCTGCCCAACAACGAGGCCAGCCATCGAGGCTAGCAGAGGTCACAGCCGTCCGCCATTGGCGCCATTGACCAGCCTACTCCGTATTTCTGACCGGTGAACTAAGTTAGATGGCCGTGCCAGTCCCTGGACGTCAACGATAGCGGCTCTTTAACGCCTCCCCTTCGTTGCCAGTTATGTGCAGTGGTCTGTGCCTGGTCGTGATGGGGCCTGTTCTGGACGCACCTGGTGGATGCCCGGTGTGCCATATTGAGTTGAGCTGCTAATTTAGGCACCTAGCCTATGGACATGCCCTGCCAGGCGAGTCGGCAGCTGGGTTGGGGTTCGAGCGGTTTGGTGGACTTGGACACCCACCGAAACATTGCCAGCCTGGGCTGACGATTCACCAGCGCCTAGGTTCTGAACTACAACCCGAGACTTGAGGCAGCATGTACACAAAGATTGTTGCAGCCAGGTGATCATACCTCTATAGTTACCATGCCCTATCCCGCAAATCTAGTACAAAGATCTCTGAGGAGGCGTCCCGGTTCCAATACGACCAGTAAAGATTACCATTACTGTGGCCTATGCTTGGGATCCAGGTGTTTGCCGCCCAATAGCAGAAGCTGTGCTGCCAGCACCTTCTTACTGCCATTGACTTAATCCAATGCAAAGAGTTCAACTGCGTACCTAGGTGAGTTTGATCATGTAAAGAGCCCATAGCCGGGGACAAACAGAACCGTGCTGCCCGCTTTCATAATACGGTCCCCTGATCTCCTTTGTCTGCCAGACGTTGTCGTTATCATCTCCTGCGTTCTGGGGAGATCCAGGTTTGAATGAAGACCGGGACACAAAAACCAGGAAACCCAGGAGGTTCGTAGGCAATCGACATGACCATATAGTCACTAGCTATAACTACCTCTTCAGTCTCTCCAGGTTGCTCTTTCCCATGGACAATTGCTCATATGTAGTCAGAACGTAGCCTGTCACCGGTTGGTTGCACTTCTCCGGAGATCCACCTTGAAGTCGAAAATGCACAACGTTCCACTTTTCAACCCCTCAATTTTCTCTTCCGGAGGCCTTGCGGCCATGAACACCCTCGCTCGCAGCCAAGCCAGCGGTCCTCTCCCCTGTCCAGATGCCCCGCACCTTGACGGTGGGAGTCCAGGGCTCTTCTCTCATCACGATTGGCAGAATCAGAGTGACGAGATTTGATCTGTCTCCGGGGACCACAGCAGTGGATCAAGGAGGAATGCAGTGGACTTGACCCAACTCGACCAATGCTACCAGAAGAGCGCGCTGGACATTCACTAAAACTACCTGTGCCTTGTAACTACACAGTAGGGACACAACCGTAGTTCCATTTTCGGCTTGCTACGGGTGTCATTGAGGTCGGCAGATCGAGAGGTGCCGTGGCGTCCGTGGAGAAGCCATTGACTTTCAACTCAAGAAGGTCACGCCGCCCTCCAGCTGACTGGCTCAAGAATAGCACAAACCCCTGTAAGTAACCCATGCACCATTGTGGGCATGCCTGCGGAACAACGTCAATGTCTTTGTCGCTTCCGGGGTTGCTCAATGATGGTTTTTGTGTCAGGACCGCTTTCTGATCCAAGCTTCACGAGCTCGTGATCCTCGCCAGGGGCTCTCCATTGCCGTTCGTTGCTGTGGGACTCAAGCAAGTCGGCGCATCTCGGAAATGGGCGGATTTGGCACGATGAGGCTCCAGGCCGTTGACCCCACCAGGAACGTGATCAATCGAAGACTGCACCGCGAGAAGAAGCCGTCTCCGTCCCCGAGACTTAGAAGTTCCCACAGGACCAAAAGTGACTGCAGGTTCCGGGTGGATACGACGCGCATATTGCAGCCAGCTTACACGCGAATTGACGGCCAGGTGGCTCTTTTCTGGATACAATCCGGTCATGAGACCTATACCAACTGCGCTAGCTGCGAAATCGCCTGGCAACCTCCCAGCGAATGCCAATAGCGAGAAGAACATGACGCTGGAACGCTGGCGGTACAGTTCCCCCTAATCAAAGCTAGGGATGGTTCTCAGCTGGAGATTGGTACCAGGTGGTCCCCATTGAGTTTTCAAGCGGGCCTAGATCTGGCTATACTCATCGTGACACGCTCACAGCCATTGTCCAATTTCTGAAGAAGTGAGGTGCGTTACCTCGGAAGCAGAGCGACCTCAGATTGACCAGATCAGATCCCCGAACTCCCGTTGGCTTGACTATTCCCTGGCTGCTTGAGTGGACTTGCTATGTATTGCCGCAACCCGTAGACAGCGCCTGGCACCCAGGGACCGCCAACCCCAGACGCCAAGGCGATTACTTGCCCATTGCTGATTGGTAGCAGGGTTGTGTTTCAGTGCGCGCATCTGGCCTCTGCAATGAGAACCTCAATAATGCCAGAGATATTGGCCGCATGCATAGGACTCTTTTCATTGCCTGCTTCTGCTGCCATGGCTCCTTTGCTTTCAGCAAGCGGCCGGCCAATGGCCTCAAGGTAGCTGGGCCGACACTGACTCTTGCTCCATTCGTGGTTCCAACGGTGTAGATGTAAGGAGGACATCAATAGAAAAGCCAACTGTTCACCATGCCGTGTACTCGCTCCATGGCCTCCCAATACAACGGCAACCCAATGATTGAGTTGGGCGGTGGCCTATTTGCCAGCCAAAACCACGTGTCTAAGGCGCCAACGAACAAGCTGCAGCTTCATTGGTCGACACTCGCAAACTGTTCAAACGTTGAACAACCTTCATGGAGGCTTGCGCTTCATCATGTCAAATCAAATCACATCCACGCGATAGTTGAGCCCATTCAGATACTTTCTCAGCAGATGCAGTCAACAGGCTGTTATGCTTCAGGGACATCAAGTCAAATCGTACCTTTTCACCATGAAGCATCGAGGTACTAGTTACTATCCAAGGCGTCACTTGTCTTGGTGCCTCTTCCCTATCATTTTCAGTCCCTAAAGTATCTAAGAGTGCATTCTGCTTCTAACACAGCCCGGACCGGATTTTTCAATGGGCTGTTACCCATCACAGCTTCGAGATTGAGGCACTGCAGACTTGGTATGTATGCCTTTTCCTTTGGCCATCCCAACACTTCCACAATAAAGGCTCGAAAAGAAACTATTAGTGCTCGCGATTAGCTGGATAGTCCCAGTCTGATTGGTATGAATACATGTGCGTTACAATCACGTGCCTTCAACAAGCGTTAGCTGCCTCGTTCCTGGCTTGGGGTAATTGATGTCAAAGTCGGGCGTCGGACAGCACATCAGCCACAACAACAGAGGACCATCTAATAGATACCGTATTAAAAGATGGCCCACGATCGAAAGGTCAGTGAACAATCATTGATGATCATATGACCATGGAGCCTACACTTGCATTTTCTCTCGGGCTACATCCGAGTATGGCATATTAGCTACCGTTATAGGGCTCGGGTAGTGACATGTTTTCCAGCGTCTACATCTTTAATGAACAAAGTACGCAAGAGTCGAACGATGTGTCTTGAAACCGTAACCTCGGGGTCGAATCAGAACCATGTTCTCCAAGACCCTCAGTGGGACACGCCTGCTCCGGCGCGACTGCTAAATCTACTTCCGGCGTTACACATTCAACTTCTGAAAAGCTGAACTGCGACTAGTACGAGGTTTAGAACCAGAGCCGCAACATTGTCTCAAAGAATTGGGCTGTTGTTTGACTTCGAGGCCTAGTACACATAGCCTTTAAGCACTTCAGCGAAGCCCAGTCACATGGATTGTCTTCTGGGTCGTAAGAAGACTTCACCTCGCCCGGTTATATGTTCCAATAGATGTAACTCAATGGTAAGACCTGCTTGGTGCCCTGTGAGAAGAAGGTGTGGCGTGCTGCTGGTATCCGCTTGTTGAGGTACTGTTTTTGTCGGCCGAGATGTATGCTTTTCTATACCTTTCATACCAAGACTTGGGGGCTACGCAAACTTCGAAAGAGCAGCATCATGTGTAAGCTCCCACACGTGGGCCGCTGCTGAAACCTAGCAAGGACATAGGTTTATGCTCGACCGCCACTGGTCCCTAGATTCCCGGGCCTCTTCCAGGTAAGCGAAGGCCGGTATATTTAATGTTAGCTGAATATCTACCCAGCGTATGGCTGTGCAGTATGATTCCAATCGTTCACAGTATGATCATATTGGCAGCAAATTCGAATGGTCGCTGTCCAAAGATGTCTCGAAGTGAATGCAATCCGGTCCATCAGAGTTCTCGTCCTTGAGCTTAGATTCAAGTCAACCAGTAGGGGCAGTCACCTTTGGCAGACTCAACCGTGCCGTTTCTTTTTATTCTCCCTCTCTTGATTTATACTGTCGGTGCTCAACTTTCGGCTACTACAGAGGTGAAGAAAAGTTATCAGGATGATTGCCGAAGGCGTTTCAGAATTTACATTCTTCACTGCCTGCACAATGTTCATCAGCTAGCCACATGGCCTCTCCCATTGCTTACCTACGGAGACAAAAGTCGTGCCACTATTACTGTAGCTGCACTAACAAGCATGGTCCGAAAGACGAGAACGGGCTCAACGAAGCCAACACTATTGGTCCATACATATGATAGGATCATTGTAGAATTGCCACATCACTCAACATGGCTGGCGGCTGGCTTGATTCGCTTCTTGCAGTCTGATCTCCGGCTTTATTCCGCATCATGCCACCAAGGGTTCGAATTTTACAGGGGCTAAAGGTAGTCAACAGGGGCCGAGCGAGTCTCGTTTCTATCCTTTCAAGCAACCCAATCAGATGGAGCCAAGCGACAGGGATCGCGATTTAGCTACATGCTCGGGCTAGCATTAAGGAAATGCTGCTTTTGGATTTCTGGCAACAGAAGGCAGCAAGTTGACAATTCCTTCCGTTTCCTGGAGTAGAAGAGATGAAGACGCCTGCTGCATTGATGACGTTTGCAAACATGGTATCTGTCATCGTAGCCGGAATGGCCAAAATCGACATGTCACATCCGCAGACTCTACTCCGCAGTTTATGCTATAGTGCGAATTAAGAATGGAATTCCCCCGCGCACCTCAAGGAGTAATCTTTCGAGTATGGTGTGCAGTCCTAGCGATTACCAGAATCATGGAAGGCCTGGGAGTCATTGTACCTCTTATATCATGCCACGATCCTGGCCAGGATCAACGGAGCTCTGTCGAACGAGGAGCTTCGCATCTGCTTGAATATGCAGGAGTAACTGCGGCTGCAAGAGCTTCTAGTCATGAGGCACAAGACCAGCAGGCTGCAAGTGGCTTTCATGCATGCACAGCAAGCTGCACAATTTGGCGAGCTTCGGTTTGTAGACAAGATCTGTCGTTCAGCTCCGTTGATCTTGGCCCAGTATGTGGTCATCAGCATTATACACCTCTAGGGGTGTCACTACTCAGAACAACGCGTGCAGCCGTCTGCCCTCCTCGAGGCGGCACAGTGTTCATTCTCCCACCATGCGATGCGCGGACCGGTATGTAGTGGGCTCATCGTACGTGGGGACGGAGCCCGCTCCTCTGGGAACTCACCGGACCTGCTAGGCCAGCTGCCGCATTGGGCCAGCTGCAGCATGCATGCTATGGGTCGGCGGCACGCTGCAGGTGCTGGGCGAAGCCAGCAGCCGGACATTCGAGGTTACGACTTTCGTGTCGCTACTCCTTGCTCTGCCTGTGGTCATAGTGACGACTTAGCTTTTGGCTACCGTTCCCACCGAGAGTGTGCGTGCGGTTCCTGGCCTGGCGTCTTTCTCCTGCCAGCGCGTGCCGGGAACGGGCCGCGCAGTAGCAGACGATGCTTTTACCTTTGCGGATAGCTTCAGGGCCGGTCGTTTGATTTACCGCGACACTCAAAGGAGACGGAGGACAAACCTGGGCTGGGCCGTGTGACGCCAGCCTAGCGCAGAACGGCCTGCTGCGTATAACAAGTAAGCACGCACAGTAAATAGATTTGGGCCATGTATGTTACACAACTTTACGCTAGCTTGTGGCTTGCAGTTTCGAGACGAGGGCTAGACATGCCAACGACAGCGTTGGCGCGAGGAGGGCTTGCTTGGAATGATCTCGGCAATGGGCCACAAACGAACAGCCTAGATGCCACTACCCAAGAGTCTGCGGCGTAAACCCATGGCTCCAGGTGAAGAAAAAAAAAAGCACTATATCAGATGTACGGCGCAAATATATGATGTTCAGTCACAATATATCGAACGCGACCAAGCGGTACTAACCACTGATTGTGAAAGAAGAAAACATACATTCCACGGGCTACGTACATGAGCAATGCCAGTGCAATGCAGGAGGCACTGTGTTATCTTCACAATAAAGGCTTGCAGGATAGGGCAATCACAT
Source organism: Neoarthrinium moseri (assembly GCF_022829205.1). Lineage (NCBI taxonomy): Eukaryota > Fungi > Ascomycota > Sordariomycetes > Amphisphaeriales > Apiosporaceae > Neoarthrinium > Neoarthrinium moseri. The sequence continues at coordinate 162,468 of NW_026055138.1, forward strand.
GATCCAAAAGAAGCAACCTCACTTCAGTATGATATCTTTTATGTGGCGCGTACTTTGATGAATTTTTGTGTCCATCAGCTCCAGTCTTGTTTGAGACGCAAGTCACCTCTGGATGGAGAACCCAACAATATAAGTCTGCCTCACTAGAAGGAGCCGTTCGGGACGTTGTTTGGGGCTTCTGAAACATGGCAATAATGTAGCCACAGACAAAAAATGGCTACATGTCGTCTGATCCTTGGTTGGCAATTACGAGGTTAACTCATCTGCTGAATCGCTCTGCTCTCCTGTCCCTAGGAGCGAACTTTACATCCAAACCCCCTTCGAGGTATGTGATAAGACTACTCTTTATATAGTTTCACGGTAGGAATACCAATGCCATAACTGCAGTGTGGAAACAAGTATTGAGGTTGGAAACCGAACCGAGTCTGTGGGAAACATGCTTCGACGGCAATAGGCTCCTTCTGATTTAGAGTCCCGCTGATGAGCAAGCGATCGTCCTAATCCTGTTACAGATTTTCCGCATTTGGGGAGGGTTTCAGCAATGAAGACACTAGCCTGGAGTCTGAGTCCAGATATCAATTAGAAGTAGGAGTTGGTTAGGCCATGGATGGTTTAGAACGTCTATGACCACGGCGTACAACTAACGTAATTCGGGAGCACGTCGGTTTCCTTTCCGTAGCGAAAGGCTCGTTTGCTTAGGGCAACTCCTACATGGTTTACTTGGCAAGCTGTATCGATATGACAGCCTGGTATCTCACACCGGTTTACATTCTCAATGTTGACGTGGGCACCTTTTATATGAAGCATTGATTGTATTCCACGTTGATTGCAACGTGAAACATTGAGTGGTGTTAATAGCATTTTCAACCCCAGATGAGGATGTTCATACTGAACACTACTCCGCCAATATTTCGAATTCTGGGCACACATGGGCACCGTCAGTAACTAATCCTAGTGTTAGGTCGATGAAGGCGGATTTGTCATCGACGAGAGGTTTCTCGGGACACGGGCAGAGTCGAACCGGTTGCATTAATACTTCAAACAACCGCATCAGGAACGTCGCTTACTTCTCAAGCTCATTCAGCCGCCGATGATCGACTGGAGCTGTAACAAGACAAGCGCCGACCCGTGAAGACATTAGGAGATGCTTGCCAAAACATACAACCCACAAGCACCCAGGTTTCCTAGGCCAACATGCCTTGGAAGCCTCTACGCTACAGATTTCTACACTGCCTTTGCGATATGGACCTAGACTTGACATGATACTGTGTGTAAGCGAGTCTATGGTCCATGATGACGGAGAAATCTAAAAGCTCCTATCTAGCCTCTCAGCGAAGAATTGCATGATAGGGAGCATTTCTTCCCGGCTCTCGGGCATTCTATCCTCAGGCTTTTGCCACTTCACTTCCCTCACATCGACGAATTCGTTCTTCATGAGATCTACCTCTTCGTCCCCGACCAATTCACTGGCTCTGCCATGGCAAATCAAAACCGGAGTCCGTGCCTTCTCCCGGTTGCTAGTCGTCGGGATCATGCTAGACGGGAGCGGCCCGCCAATCGACACAACGCCTTTGAATGCCGTCTCTGGAGTCCGGTCTCCATCGGTGACATCCACAACTTTCTCGGTGTCGCGGAGTTTCGATGCAAGGCCCAGGGCCAGAGTACCTCCTTGGCCATAACCAAAAAGCAGAATGTCGTTGGTCTCCCAACCACATTTCTCGATCAGTATGCCACGGATCAGTTCGTCCATGACTAGTGATTTCGCCTTCGCATATCCCGGATCCGGATCCAGATCCCCAGAACTGGATGTGATAGTTAGGTCATCACCCCAATGGAAGTGCCTCGCGGGTTGTGATGCCTCGGATTCTGGTAGGCCGAGCAATGCAGGTGGTAGTGGTGACACACCGCGGACCGTGATAGCAAGCACACCCGGCAGCTTGGTGTTCTTGGCGAAGGTGGAGAAGTTTTCCTCCCCGTCCCCAAGCCCGTGGAAGACAATCAAGATGGCGGTTGTGGTTTCCGCCACTTCAGGGTATGTCAGGATGACCTTCAAAGCTGGGGGAAGACTCTCGAAGTCCTCCTCCTTGGGGATTCGTGTCGGCATGACTGAATAGTACAGCTCGAGACTCGGCAATATGGTGCTCTGTTCTGTTACTTTGGGTGCCGTCGATGGTCTGTTGAGGCTGAGGTGGCTGTGTTGAGTGAGAGGACAACAATGAATATTCCGGTGCTGGCCGCGAGCCACCGAATTTGACGACCGGTGGTGATTGGAGCCGCCGGGTGGGGCCGCCGGCGTTGCTCACTGGCTCACTGGCCGAAAGCTTTTGGGCCTCCCCCGGGGACTCTCGATGAATTCTTGTCAAAACATGGTCGCTGATTGGAATGCAACTATTCCTGGGAGAACCCATTGCTAGACAGAACTCGGTGTTCGGTACTCTAACCGAAGCGCTTTGCCCCGAGATCTTGGCTTGGTATAGACCGGCAAGGATGGTCCAGATTACCACCCCGCAGCCAGCCAATTCCGGCATCGCAATTTCCGAAGCTTTGAAGATCTCACAAACCACAAGCATCCCGTCTCACACGTGCCCTTCTTCCTTTGTATATCTCAAGCCTATCGATTGAGTCTAGGCGTTCACCGTTCGCATGCACTGGTGCTTTATGGGGCACTTCACAACGTAATCAAGTAGTTCGTAGCTCCTCTAATGTTCCGCATCAGCCTCCCCGACCCACGTGCCTCTAGATATCGGCTGGAGCTTTGCAAGGCAACGACGATGTAACTATGGTCATGGACTAGACAGGGGGTTGCAGCCGGTTCGTCAAGGTATACATATCCAGCATCGCCGACATGTACTCAGAGAGTTGGGTTTTTCCTCTTCAAGGTCGTTTCGCAAAGCCTTCGCTCCGTCGCCGTTTGGACTTGCCTTGATCGTCCAGTCCTTCAACCCTTCGCGTCTCTTAAGCACACGATGGCGTTTTCATTGCTACTTGGAGCCTCCTTAGCCGCAGTAGGCGCGTCCGCTGCGGGTCAGATTCTGGCGCCAACTCAGGATATCAACTTTCCCTCGAGTGAAACTGCAACAGATCCCCTTAAATGGCTGGGAGCCAACGGCCCTTGGCATGCTGGTTCGTTAGCCTGAATCTCCTTTGAATACCCTTCTCTGTGCTATTTACTGGTCCAATTAATTGCGGTGGAGTACGAATGTTTCTGCAATTAGGAATACTGCAGAATGTTGTGTTGCCACTCATGAGTCACTTAACGGGGAGCCATAGCTCGTATACTCAATGTTGACCCTGCTACAGGTCCTGACGTTTTTGGCATATCGTCTGATGTACCGGAGAATTGTTATGTCGATCAGGCTGCCTACGTCCTTCGCCACGGTTCAAGATACCCCGATTCTGGGGCTTACAGTGGATGGGTCTCTATGCACGAACGAGTTGGTATTCGCCTTCATTATCGAAAGACCCAAAACTGATCTGAGAAGTTCTCCGCCGGAAATTACACTGCTAGCGGCAGCCTGTCATTTCTGCCAAGTTGGAAGACTGTCTTGACGAATCCATCACTGCAGATCGCCATGTTGAACCCAACAGGATCGAAGGAAATCCACGATCTGGGTTACCAGCTTCGTACAAGGTCAGACACACAGATCCATGACCAGAGCGTCTGCTGATATATCTCTGTAGGTATCCAGATCTGTACCAAGATGGGGACGAGTTCATTGTGTGGGCCAACAACTATACCCGAGTTCTCCAGACCGCGAAGACATTCGTCCAGGGGTTTCTTGGCTTCAATGCTGCGGCTAATGGAAGTGTCATTTCAGTCACCAGTAAAGGCTTTCCTGAAGCCATCGGTGACACCTTGGCCCCTTCAGATATGTGCCCGAACTTCAGCGATGCTTCAGGGGGCACGAACAAGACGACCTGGGACGGCCTTTACATCCCTCCAATCCAGGAACGTTTGCAATCTTTAATTGAGGGCAACCTGACCCTGACCGCAAGCGACATTGACCAGATTCCATACCTTTGCGGCTTCGAAAGCCACATCACTGGCAAGCTGTCACCGTGGTGTGATGTCTTTACGGATGAGGAGCTCAAGCAATATGAATATTCGAATGACCTCCGATACTATTACGGAGTCGGACCTGGCACTGATCTGCCGAAGAAGATGATGACGCCATTCTTGATCTCTCTTGTTGATTTGTTTGCTCAAGGCCCCAACGTTACCGGTAAAAAGGCAGACGGGTCCAGTTTCGCAGTTCCAAAACTTCTCATGTCTTTCCTCAACGACGGGCAGCTTACCGAACTGGTTACCAGCAGCGGAGTCTTCGATGAGCAGCTGCCCCTCTCTTCTACCGAGAAGGACGACAACAGGCTATGGATCGGTTCACGATACGTTACGATGAGGGGCACCATCGCATTTGAGCGCCTGAACTGTAGGGTCTCGCCTGGAGGGGGCTCCGATGGTTCCCACGGTTCAACGACGTACCCCAATGCTACGGCCTCAGCGACATCAACACGGAAGGGTTGCGGCCGAAAGCCTAGTACGACGCTTTCCACCTCGATGCAACTTGGCAACTACTCGAGAACAACCAGCGGCTCCGCGGCGACTGTCACCGCGGGACCGACCTACTCCAATTTCCATCCGCGCCAGGAGTCGACTAACGCTACCTACGTGCGTATTCGCCTCAACGATGCAGTCTACCCCGTTCCGTCTTGCAAGAACGGCCCCGGTTCGTCGTGCCTCTTAAGTGACTACGTCAAGTACGTCCAAGATAAATATGAGGCCGAAGGCGATTGGCTGGTGAACTGCAATGTCACAAGTGAGGGTGCGCCTACTAAAGTGAAAGGCGCGAGTTTCTTCACTGACTTGAGCAGCCCTTGGCTGCAGCGGGTTTCCCCTTACTAAGATAAAGACTGTGATAATACATCTCAATAATATCAATAACATTAATAATAAGAAAAGCACTTAAGTACTGAAGGCCTAGTATGTACCTAGCACTAGCTATGGAGGTTGGCGAGCTGTAGCAAACAAGAGACATAGATGAAACGACCTGGTCCTTGTAAATTGATTGGTCACTCATTTCCTACGTGCACTGACAGGCGCTGGAGCTTTAGCGCTATCTTACCCCTGCCGCTAGTGGCCGAGTCTCTGTACTGTTGGCTTTAACCTTGCTGGGATCTGTCTGTCCGTAGACGGAACTTCATCCCAAGCAACCAGCGATACTCGTAGACGGCGAAGCGACACACAGGAGGCTGGCCCCGATTGTCTCACGATCTAGCGCTGCGCACACAGGCTGCAAGCTGTGCCCGTCGCTGCGGTTTCGATATCTGCCCGCCGGTGGCTCAGAATGCCACATAAGCGACATCGATAGCCTCAACCATCAGCACTCTGCCTAATGCATAATAGTTGCGACCATGGCAGACCGATATGGAGGCTCGTATCGCAACGGCGATAGCAATGGCTACGGCTCCTACGGAAGGCGGGCGCGGCCGCCACCCCAGGAAGGGGACTACGAAGCCATGGGCGACGGCTACACCAACGAGCGATACGGAACCCCTCCACAGCAGATGACCCCCGGCAGACGACCGCCGCCTTCGCGCAATGGCCCTGGCTATGGGAGTGGCGGCGGCGGCAGCGGCGGCGGTGGCGGCAGTTATGGCGGGTCATCGGCATCCTCCCGGCTACAGAGAGCACAGGAATCCAGCGCCGAACGACGCATCACCGAGGTGCTGGAGCGCGTCAAGATGGACTGGCCCGCCATGTGCGAGCCCGACTGCATACCCGCATCGCTGGCCCTTCAGCTCCTCGACAACAGCTCCGTCGGCAGAGCCCACGAATACAGGAAGTTTCAGGAGATGCACCAATATCTGCAAGACTCGTTGAAGGGCATTGTGCACGAACACCACCAAGGTTTCAACAGCTCCATTGGTACTTTCCACAAGATTCAAGGAAGCATACAGGCTTCGCAGAAGCGCGTCCGGTCCCTGAAAGAGTCCCTGGTGTCCTCTAGGTCTACTCTTGGCACGTCAGACCCGGAGCTTAAAAAGATGTACAAGACTTCGCAGATGTACGACGAAGTACTCCAAACACTCAACGAGCTAGAAGATCTGAGAACAGTTCCTGATCAGCTGGAAGCACGCATATCTGAGAAGCGCTTCCTGACGGCGGTTGAGGTTCTTCAAAATGCCCTACGCAAGCTCAGGAAGCCGGAGCTCGATGACATCGGCGCGTTGAGCGACCTGAGGAGCTATCTTGCCAACCAGGAGACAGCGCTCATGGATATCCTGGTTGAGGAGCTGCACGAGCATCTATACCTCAAGTCACCATACTGCCAGGAACGGTGGCAGAGCCTATCCAAGAATCACGGCGCCTTCAATAACGAGAACTACGGAGATCAGGCAGCTATCACACCATTCCATTTTGTGCTGGACTCAATGGAACCCGAGAATCCAGTAGCCGAAGACCCTGCCAAGAATCCAGAAGCAGACACTTTTTGGTATGTCCAGCTTCTGGTCGAATCTCTGAACAAACTTGGACGATTGGAGGGTGCTGTTGATACCTTGAAGCAACGGTTGCCTGTAGAGCTGTTCTCCATAGTCAATGAGACTATTAACGAGGTAGATCAGAGGCATCCCAGCTCACTCCGGGGAGGCTCTACCAATGCGGAGGGCCTACACATCTACGGCAGCCGCGAAACGCAAATGCGAGCCGATGTTATTTACGACCTTCTCTGGACCCTCTACGGCAAGTTTGAAGCGATTGCGGAGGGCCACCGGGTCTTCCACGAATCCATCAAAGGGCTCATTAAACGCGAAGGCGCGGGTAACAACAGCACGCTACTGGGTAGTTTCAAGGAGCTATGGAACCTGTATCAGAACGAGATCCGGTCTCTCCTACACAACTACGTCACTACCGACGCTGATGTGTATCACTTCAATTCATCGCCAAGACTAGGCGGGACGCTCAACGGCAGCAAACAAGCTGGAAGGGACAACCTGTTCAAATTTGTAGAGGCAGACTCAAAGTCGGTGGAAATGACGACCGAATACGAGGCACTGGATGGTATCATACAAGCTGCGGTTCCTGGCCTCACATCAGGTTCTTCAAAGTCCAAGGATGCAGATAAGAAAGCAGGAAGGGACTCGCGGAAGACCGCAAACATCAGTGCATTCGAAAACCGACAAGCTCCCGGATCTTACAAATCTCTGGTTGAGCCCAGCGTCTTCAACATGAGCTTGCTGCTACCACCGACTCTAGTATTTCTGCAAAGGCTCAAGGTCATTGTGCCGCCTGGATCGGATCTAGCCGCGAGCACTCTCACGTCATTCCTGGACAACTTCCTGGTCAATGTCTTTCAGCCACAACTGGATGAAACCTTGGCCAAATTGAGCGACAACATCTTCGCTGAGGTGGATACCTTCCAGCAGGATCCAGACTGGAACCTGGTATCAAAGAGAGCCATTTTCAAAGGGACCACGCAGTTCTTCACTGTGGTTACAGCCTTCTGCCGTATGCTTGGCACATTGCCACACGACCAAGCTCTCAGCTCTTTGATCATTTCACAGATGAACCGATATTACGAGCGTTGCTTCGCCTGGTATAAGTCACTGGTAGCTAAGGCCCAAGAGGGAGCCAATGCGACACAGTCTCTGAGGTTTTCTGCCGAACTCTCCACCACTGAGGGAGACCTCCAGGAGACTATCAAAAAACTGTGGACGTCTGATAGTCTTGATGCCGAGCTCATAGAAAAGGAGGTCGGTCTATTGATCATGCAGACCAATGAGCAACCCTTGGGACCCAGCGACATTATTCAAGATCGCGATGTCATTTCATCGCTGTGCTTGCTATACACTAGCATGAAGTGGCTTTCTGTCAAGGTTGTCGGCCTGAGACACATCACGCACCACAACACCGACTCATCGCGACCTACTCTTCCTAAGAATCAGAACCGCCGCTGGACGTTGTTAGACCACGCCAACAAGGCGATTGGTGAGGCAGACGGCCCTGTGTATCTACCTATGACACAGGAGACAGTCCAGTAAGTACCCTTCCTGTGTAAAAATGCTCCGTTACACCTTTACCGTGGATACATAACTAACCCATTCCGCAGATCTTTTGATAGCATCGTTTCCGCTTATGAGGAACTGGCTGGCACGGTACTCCTGACCCTGCACATGGAGATCCGTTGCCGCATAGTCTACTCTCTGGCGGCCTGTCTCTCCCCAGCGACCGCACCGTATGTGCTACCCCTTGATCAGACAATCGAGGAGCCAGACCAAGAGATCCTCTCGCTCAATGCTGAGCTCGTCGCGTACGACGAGACCACGGTACGCTTCCTGCGTGAGCCAGAGATCGGCTTCATGCGCACCGGCCTCAGCCTGCTCATCAACAGCTATCTCGTCAGCAACGCGCTGCAGACCCAGCCCATGAACGCCAGCGGCTGCCAGCGCATGAAGCTCAACATCCTGGTCCTGCAGCAGAACCTCAAGAATATCGAAGCTGGCGTGGACCTCGCCCGCGCCGCCAACTACTACGACCTCTTCGAGGCCGGCCCCGACGGCATTGTGGAGAGGGCCAAGGCCGACAAGGACCGGGAGGCTGTACCAGAGGCCGAGAGGTTCACCTATGACGAGCTCAGGGCCCTCGTGGAGCTGTGCTACAGCGAGCAGCTGGCGAACCCGGAGCGCGGCATCGCTGCGGCGGCCAAGAGGCAGATGGGCGAGAAGACGCTGGCGTTGAGCGAGTATATGTGGCAGAGTTAGACGAGGAGCCTGTGGAACTTTGTAGGGATAGCACGCTGCTGGCACCGCTTGCACGCACAGCGCTGGATGATATGTATTAATGATATATATGTATGCTTTGAGTCCCAGATTGGCAGAGGTCTCAGTATACGACTCCAAGATGAACAACAATCTCGCTCTAAAAGGGCTGCTACCGTAGGTTGATTCATAAACCTGTCCCGCAACGATGGCGCTGCTGGCGAATACTCTGTTATTAGCCCATCGCTTGTTGCAGTCGGTCCTGCGCGCCTTGCTTTTTCCCCAGCCTTCCTGCCTTCGTGTAGTACCGCAACGGCCGGGCTTCATGCTGTCAGCTGTACAACGGTGTAAGACACGAAGTTATGCAGGTACACATTCACTTCAACGGCGGCGTGGCTTGCGCTAGCTACTTCCCACCTTAGTTTGCTCCTTGAGGGCATGCTGCCCTGTGCCACGCTGTCGTACAATACACAAGCGCCTCAGAAAACGGAATGACCGAGAGGTCACGATACCTTTTGCGAATGCGTGTTGGTGCTGCGCTTCCTCGTGGCTAGCATTTAATCAGAGAAAAGGCCAAGCAATGTGTGGACCAATACCCGCTGTATTCGATAGGTTGTCATAAGCCTTTTCAGATAGCCAAGGAACTCTTAGACAGCGATGTTAGATAGGCACACTTGAAGCGCAATACTGTGGTATATCCAGCGAGGTGATGGCTAGCAACCATGGTTTACCTCCGGCACATTCGGCTACTTCTCGTCGTCAGCACGCAGATGCAAGTATTGAAGACCCTGTCATATAGTACCACAATGCTGATGATCCAAGCAAACATGTCAGCTTGTCTACGTTGTGTCACCATCGCACCTGGGCATCTGTCGGATGAGATGGCCCGGTGGGCTCAACTCACAGATTCCAACAAAAATCAACTGATTGTATGTCCTCTCACAACATCCGGGAGGCGCAATGCGCGATGCGCCTCAAGTTATCACTGGCGAAAGGGATCGTCCGTCGCTTTGTTCTAGTTGGAAACCGACCTGCAGCAAGGAGATGTGGCGGTGCGTATTCTTAGAAACAATTGTTCGGCACCTGGGAAGCTCCCTGGCGCTTTCACAAGCTCCAGCGCCTCCGCAACCCTTTTTGGGGGGGCTGATCCGTCTCATGACGCCCGTAGTACGTTTGTCAGAAACGAGTGGTGCAGGGTCAGCATGCATGCGACCGTCATATACTGATAGGGTTCCACACAAGCTACAGATCTGATTCTGAGGCTCTTCACGAAAACGAGTTTCGCCACTGATTCCTGCAGTTTTCCAAAATCAGCCAGTTGGCCAGCGCGCCTGATATGGCTCAGCGCTTGACCAAAAGTGTTGGGTAAGACCATTGGAAGGCAGTTCAATCGGACGCCTCAAATGGGCCAAACTGATAGATGGCTTGGCGGTCAGATAACCAGGTACGACGGGCGGTCTTGTTCACTAGTCGGTGGCGATTTGGTGATGATTTGACGTCGTCGCTCGGCAGTCAGTCACGATGCTGGGCTAGCGGGTGTCACGGTCTGCTTCCTGGTTGCATTATGCTAGCAGCACACTCAGCGACTGCAGTTCCGCAATACCATAGTACCTAGGTCGCCCCCTGGGTTTCGAACTGTCCAGTCCAGCCAGTAGTTCCCTAGGAAGCAAGGTTTGAAGCCACAGCGTTCCTTGGGAGCTTTGCGGCGGCTGCAGGCCCAGATATGGCGCCTGGAGGCGCTTCCCATGTGGCGTTTCCAAGGGACCAATTCGATGGCTACGATTGGCTGGGCTTCATGGCGCCGTTGTCGTTACGCTTGGAAATCAAGCTCCAGGAACAACGGGCTGGAATGGGGCAAAATCAAAACATCAAAATGCCTGGCCTTCGATTGGTGGTGCTAGGCCGACTTGGCGGCATTGTGCGCGTTGTTGTGCTTCGGAGAGCCATCTACCATGCTCGACAGGTGATCGCTTCCACAATAGGGGTTTATAGAGTAAGGAGAGAGACGTCCTTGAAATTGGCGGAGGACAAAGCTCGAAGGGTGAGGAAAATGAGAGGTGGAGTGAGGTCGGGGTGATTAAGCAGTGACGTGGTGTCGACAGGGGTAACTACACCGCGCAGAAGCCTTGATTTCCACATTACTGTACAGAAGGTACATTGGATTCCTCTGGATATCAGCCGCCCACAGCGCTTGGCAGTGCTGAAGAGGCACAGCGGGATTTCTCTGATCATAAACAGATAAGCTACTTCTGGACTGAGGCACCACGCAGCAGCATAGAGCGATAGACTACCATAGTAGCCGAGAGGCAACCATGGATACCTACATAGTAATAGTGCAGTATCTACCAGGCCGATACCCGTCAGGGTGGGCTCCGTCGGCACTAATCACGTCCATCTATTTCTGGAGCAGCCCCTGAAGCCAGTCCACGCTTGTGACTAGTGACTACAGGACCTATGCAGGGCCCGCAGAAGGAAGTGATAATGAACCACAGGAAGGCACAGCAGGCAAGTAATTGTATCTGATACCCAACCTAGGTCAACGTTGTCCCGAGCAAGGGGCAGAGAAGAGAAGAGGGAGAAGAGAAACGGGTAGGCTGTGAGATTGTTGAACGCTTTGCAACAGGGGTCTACGGGTTATTTCCCGTCATGAAGCAGATGAGAGATTCGGGAACCCCCTTCCCCAGCCCAGGGCGCAAATGCCATTTCCCATGTCCCTGCTTCCCCTTCCCCGTCCCCCCTGCCGTCGCTTGCCTCCATTTAAAGCCGAATGCATACTGTGAGGGATGGGCGTGGTGTGCAACCATGCATTGGGCAGGAGATCACTTAAATTAAAACCCGTCCGCACCGCTTACTCTCTTTGCAGCAAGGCAACAGCACCTGCATTCGACTCGAGCGAGGCCTTGGATCGTACTTCTTTCGTTTGTTTGTTCGTTCGTGCGTGTGTCCGTGCCACTACCGCCCATGATACCCAGTAGACGAGAAAGAGACAAAGAAACAAACGACGGACGCAGACGTTGGAGAGGAGCATTGAAGTTGAAAAGCCAGCAATCTTCAAAGAGGGACGGCCGCTGGGGGGGTTAATAGTGAAACTTAGGCCACCCGGCCATCTACCCAGCCCAGTGCATGTGCCAGTGTGGGGAAGGCGAGTCTGTTCCGTTCCATTGCTTGGATGCGCGCGCGCCGACAGGAACCACCAGGAACCGCACCGCACAGAAAGCCACAGTGGACAGTGGGCAGTGGACGGTGAACAGCGGACAGGGGGGGGGCCCAGCGACCAGCTACCAGCAGCTAGCTTATTAGGGGGCTAGCCCGTCCCGTTTTTGCGCGTCATTCTAGGCCCTGAGGCCTCAAAGGGGGCACTGCCGGAGAGCACACGCGCTTTCAGATCAGTCGCCTCAGCTCTCTCCACCAGGCTCGATTTCCCTGACTGGAGACTGGAAAGCCACTTTCTGCCGCCGGTCCGTCATTTTCAACCACCGCCGACCATCAGCGGGAAAAAAACCCGACGACGCACCCGACTAGCAACTTCGTTTTCTGTATCATCCCTTCGCTTGTCGTCCTGGACCGACCCGGCCCAATTTCCTCTCGTTGCGTTGGTCACGACGGCGCCAGTCACCCAAGACATCTCAATCGCTGCTTTTCACCGACTACACACATACGGAACGGCACTCGCTTCACCCGTCACCCGTCACCCGTCGCCCGTTACCGCGCGCACCCCCCTCGACCTCGCCATCACCCGTCTTCCTTCCGGCCAAGCCCCCTTTCTGCTGTGTAGCACGCGTCTTGGTCGTTCACCCAGCACCAGCACCCAGGACCAGGACCCTGATCCTTTGCGGCCTGGATTGTTCCCGTTCGACCTTCGGCCCCCCCCCCTTTGTTCTCTGGTCGACCGCGATCGCATTGTCTTCCGCACCTCGTCTGTTTACCGACGGCGGCGCTGCGCTGAAGTCTCCATCGAGGACCACCATCTTCCGCTCTAGCAGCAGCGCAGATAATCTCTAGCCCGCCATGACTCAATCGTAAGTTGGCCCCTCCACGACCTCATCCCCAAGGCGCTGGCCAAGATGCTAAACAGACGCGTTCGTGCAGGTTCGGGGCGGCTTTCCGCTCTTTCTGGCACACCATGACCAGCAACGATCGTCGTACGTCTACCGGCGCCCAACTCCCGGAAAAGTATATGGACATGCATGCTGACAGACTTCATCACTAGATTCCAGCTACGATTCCCCCTACCGGACAGGCAGGCACATGCCGCTGAACAGGCAATCTACACTCACATCGGTCGCCACGGCCTCTGAATCGCGCGCCGACATCACATCCCCCTACGCCGACGAGACCGGCCGCTTGTCGTCAGTCGACACATCCACGGCCTACATGGGTGCCGGTATGCCTGCACCATCCCCAGTTTCTCTCACAAGCCCCGGGTCGAACGGGCCCTACTCCCCCGGATTGAGATCCTTCCACGCAAAGCAAGGCGCCAATGCCGATGGCTTCGAAACCATTGCCAGTCCAGGCGAGATTCCCATGCAGTCATTCGCCGATGGCCTCCCCCCCGCACCTCCTGTCGGCCACTCGTGGCAGCGGATAGACAACTGGGCCGACGAGAATTACCCCGAGCTCTACGACCAGCTCTGCGAAGGCGCAACCAGCAATGACATGAACGAATTGGAACACCAGCTAGACTGTTCGTTGCCGCAGGACGTTAGAGACTCCTTGATGGTCCACGACGGTCAGGAGCGAGGTGGCACACCAACTGGCATCATCTTTGGCTCCATGCTGTTGGACTGCGAGGAGATTGTCCAGGAGAGGGACCAGTGGTTGAAGGTGAACCAGGAGTTCCTGCTGGACACCAATGTCGCCAAACCGGCCGTTCCTTCCAAGGCCTTCGGCGGTGGCGGCAGCAACCACGCTTCGTCCTCGAGGTCTGGCCCCGGGTCAGACGCGGGATCCATAGGCTCGACCTGGCGACAAGAACTCATGGCAAAGCAAGACTCGGTGCCCCAGGGCGCCATCCAGAGAGTCTATGCTCATCCGGGTTGGATTCCCCTGGTGCGCGACTGGGGCGGCAACAACCTTGCTGTGGATCTGGCCCCTGGCCCGGCCGGTACCTGGGGTCAGATCATCCTGTTTGGCCGTGACTACGATACAAAGTACGTCGTAGCCAAGTCGTGGGCTCACTTCATCGCCTTGGTTGCCGACGACTTGAACAGCGGTAGATGGTTCATCGACGAGGACTCCAACGAGCTGAAGTTGCGCGAGTTTAACAGTAACCGCGTTGAACCTGCTTATTTCGAGATTCTGCGATGGAGAATGGACCAGAAGCATGGCCGTGGAGCAAAGGCTGCTGCAAAGCGGAAATCCATGGTTGTTGGAAAGGGCGCTGCTTCACCCACGGCTTCTCCTTACGCGAGCCCAGTCGACACGAACGGCGAGGCCCGTGGAAGATCTCTCCACAGACTCAGCAGCCCCTCACCTCTGGTAAGCCCCAACCGCCCGGGCTATGGCAAGTCGAGTCCTCTGGCTAGGGTCACCGAGGAAGGCACCACGTCGGCCCTCATTGAGCCAGCCCTCGTTACCAACGGACTCCCGGCGGCTAAGTTGGTCGAGGTCGAAACCCCCCTAGCAGCGGATGAGGCAAAGCCTTCGCTGCTGGACAAGGCCCCCAACGGCGACGACGCGGGAAAAGGCAAAGAGAATGTCAAAGTAGAGACCACCCCGGCGGACAAGAAGGACACCGAGGAGGTTGAGGAAGGCATGAAGACGATCGAGATCTGAGCGGACTCGGTACGAGTTGCGGCATCAGAGGCGTCGATTGACTTGGTTGGATCTCTGGATCCCAGGCCCTCCTACCTGCATGATGTATCATCTACGACATGCCAGAAGGGACCGGCATAATTTGTTTTCAGTCTAGAGGCGGCCATTGGAAGCAATGATTGGAGAGCCCTTGACTTGAGCTATACTTGGGGACGTTCTCGCCGCCATGGAGAGAATCAGCAGCAGCATTACGGTCGACTTCCTATCCAGTTCTGGGAGCATAGAGGAATCAGCGGTTCGATTCTGTTCTTGTACTAATATCTTGTCCTCGCGCCGCCACCCTCTCAACTCTTGGCCCGTACTGGTTTCTCCCGACGCTTCATCACAGTCACAGCAGCAGCTGCAGGGGTGTTGAAATCGGTCGCCACGCCACCATTCTTGAGAGGGAGGAGTTCTTAGTCCGGCTGCAAGGCGGGCAGCAGCTAATTAGATGATGAGCCATGACGCTGCGCTCGGGGATGCGCCAGCAGGCAATGAGTTGGGAGCGGGCGAGCCACGGCTTCCCATCTTGAGGGCGTTATACGGAGTCATGAGTTATTACACACAAAGGCGTTGGAGGGGGGCGGTACAATAGTCTCAGCGCCAAGAGGGCGAGACACAGGTGATACAAGTGAATTCAAGAGCATAGCATGCCAGAAATACTCGATTGGAGAGGTCTAGGTATCAGGGGCTTCGCCCCCCAATAATACGATACATCTTCAGTTCAATGTCTGCTCTTGAACCTTGGCGCATCCCGTGCCCTATGACGAATGCATGGTATGAGCGTCAGACTGCGGGTCTATCTGCTTGGGGACTGAGCTATGATACTGTATAATGTAGACCGCTTGAAGACATCTACACCCCAACGCTCTAAAGGTGTTGCCTAGAACATCAGCGTAGGTTTGTCTTGGAGGTTGGAAGGTTTGATATGGGGTGGCACGTGACAGCTGCTAGCGTGCCAAGGCCGCGTCGTCATCAGGCCTCTCCGTCCGCTGCGACACCAGGCCCCTGCGGCTACCAGCTGATGAGAGCTTCAGCCTCCCTCTAGCTCCCTCCCTCCAGCCAAGCCGACAACGACAACAACCAGCTTTCTCTGCGCCGACCGACTCTCACCCGCGGCCCAGCACCACTGCCTCGAGACTCTGCAAACGACCACGTGCGGCCCGTTATTGCCGTCTGATTCTCGATACCGCGAAGAGAGCGAGCGAGCTGCGCGCACCGTCGGCCCACACACAGCCTACCCGCCAACATCATGGAGGAGGACCGTCTCTGGAAGTTCCGCCGGCCGGAGTGGCTCAACAGCGCCTGGGTGCGCAACGGAGGTGTCTACGGCGCCGGTGCTCTGGTAAGTCCTGTCTTTCCCCGGGCGCATGCTTTCCTGTATCGCGGCCTCGCGCCGTCGGTTCCTCCCGGAATCCCGACCACCACGCAGATTGACTGACACACGCCCCCCCCCGGCTCAACAGTTCTCCCTCGCCTTCTACGTGCTCCTCGACGCCGCCGTGTGGTCCAAGTCGGCGGCCAACGGGTCCGACGTGCACGTGACGTTTGTCGACTGGCTGCCGCTCATCTTCAGCGCCCTGGGCATGCTGATCATCAACAGCGTCGAGAAGGCGCGGCTGTCGGCCGACTCGTTCAGCTACTCGGGCTCGGGCGTCGCCTGGAAGGCCCGCGTCGTGCTGTTCCTCGGCTTCGCCGCCCTCGCCGGCGGCATGGCCGGCGGCGTCACCGTCTTCGTCCTCAAGTTCGTCGTCCCCAGCGTCCAGTGGCCCGCCCTCGGCATGGGCGTCGAGAACGTCGTCGCCAACGGCCTCGTCGGCCTGTCCAGCGTCGTGCTCTGGATCAGCCAGAACATGGAGGACGAGTACAGCTACAACCTGGCGTTGTGAGTGGTTGGGTGGGCCCGCTATCAGGAACGGGCAATCAGGTAAGGTGGGTTCCAGTGTTAGTGGAGGAGTTATCCTACGGGCTCTCCTGCGAGAAGAGAAGTGTGTCACATTTATTGCTGTTTCAAGTGCCAACGACCCTCCACGTCCGGCGGCAGAGGGTTCATTTGTACATTACAACGAGCGGCCGGGCAATTAAGGACCTTTATAGCATGAGCCTCGGGCAGGGAACCATCCAATTCAAGTCGTCGTCTTCTTTGTTCATCCAGCTACGTTCTCTCTCTGTGTCTCCCGTAACCGTGGCTGATAAGCAGGCACATGGCACAACGATGTAGATCTCATCAAGACCAGCTTCAACGCCGATGACGCCGATGGCGACGGACTGTGGCGCTCTACGCCCAGAATGGATAGATATATTTTCCATTCATGTCAGTACCTTCGGGACGCACGGGGCCGAAATAACTGTTGGGGATATTCTCCTTCTTGTGGGGGGTCATATCCTCAATCAACTTTTTCGGTGGTCGACTCACGGTGTACACACCAGGCAAGCCTTCGACCACCATGACATCGGGGATGTAGTGCGCCTATCTCTGAAAAGTCAGTCACACCTTTCTCTTCTTCCTTCGGCGCCTGTGGAAGGAGGATTTCTATAGCTTTGAGCAGAGCAGAACACCACAGAGGAAACCAAGTGGAAACACGAGAAGGGGCGAGTAGACAACTTACACCACCGGCGCACAAGTAGCCCGGGTGAGAGGGATGGCGGCGCCATCTGTAGCCCGCCGGGCACGGCGCCAGCTCGCTGGCCTTCTGCATGGCCCAGATGTCCAGATACTTCTTCCGCTCGGCGCTGGCGTTCTGATACTGCAGGTGCTCCGCCGCCGCCTCCAGGTCCTCGGGCTTGGTCCACGCCGACGCCATGTACCCTCCGCCCGGCGTCGGCACCATAGACGGCATGGGCTTGCCCGAGAGCGCGCTGACGCTCCCCGGCGCCCTGCTCCCTGCTATCCCCGCTGCGGGAAGTCTACTAGCGCCGGTGGCCTGGGTCTGCAAGAACATGCTAGACGTCGTGGCGCCTGTCTCGGGGATCACGGACAAGGCGTTGACGACCCTCATTGGTGTTGCGGACGGCATCGTGGTTCCGAAGGCGCCTGCCGATGGCGATGTCCTCACATAGGTGCCCGCCGTCGACGATGTCCTGACGTAGGAGCTGAGCGGCTGCTGTGCCATGTCGGCAGTTGACAGACCGGGGAAAGTGCTGGCAGGAAGCGGCACGCTGGACGGTCCTGGGGCTCGGCTACCCGGCGCCGCGAAGCCTGGGTTCACGGATCCGGGGGCCCGACTTCCCAGTGGCACGGCCGATCCGGCAGCCCGGCTTCCCGGGACTGCCGATCCCGGTGGTGCCATTGTAGCCCCTGGAGCGCGGCTGCCTAGGGGAACCGCAGATCCGGGTGCTCGGCTTCCGGGGGCCTTGGATGGTGTTGACATTTTCTTCAAAGTCTTTCAATGGCAAACTTCTCTATCTTCTGCTTGGGTTTCGTGGGTTTATCGCGTAAGACGTCCGACAGGCAGATGATGTGATCATTGAGGATGCAAAGGATTGGGTTTCTTTGAGCCGTGAGAGGCTTTATAGATTAACACGTTAGGTCGATGAGGTTCCATCATCCTGATTCTGCACTTGCGTAACCGTCAAGACTCGTACGTGAATGATTTCAAGCACCATAATACGTGTGTTGTGCTTGGTATAGGGGTGATGTGATGCGATGACCCAGTAGCGAAGATACCAGTGGCATCTCTATGAAGTTTCAATATTTCTCTTAGTAATGGAGGCGTCTACGGCACTTCTTAGCAATCTCTTCTAGCTACTCAAGTTATTCTGTATCAGATGCCACTCGATCACAGAAATGCGGGTACATGACCAGCAGTTGGAAAGTGCTACTGTCCTTTTCCAGTCCACCTCTCTTTCCGTCTCACTCACATCCCGTCGTGAAGAAGAGACTGTTGCTGCTTCTTGAATCTTGACTCTCGACATGTTCACTCTGGATCACCAGATCACAACTTCAACCTTACCAACTGATACATTGCTGCGAAAATAGTCTACTACCGCGGATCCATTGATCCGCCACATTTTTCACCCATATCACCAATGACACAACGACTAGTGTGTTGATCTAGAACATGATGTCGTCGACGGACTCCCCTAGCAACGACGGTGGCGATAGCGACCTTTACTGGACACCGGTAGGAGACCACGAGAATGCCCATTGAAGAGCGGCACACTGATATGTCGGCGCCGTGCAGAAAGAACGGGAAATCATGAGCACAGTCAGATTCTGCAACTAGGAGTTGGCTTCTTCCGCTTCACACATGACTTACGTCCTCCGAAACCACATGCTTATGGTCTGCAAGTACGCCGTCATGGCGCTCCTCGTCGAGCCGGAAGAAGAAGCAGCAAAAGCTTTCGAACTTTACCTTTCAGAGAAAAAATCAATGTGCGAAGCACGGCAGCTCTCCATTCGGTTTGGAGATATGATTCACGACTTCCAAGTCATGTCTGTGTATCGCTTTGGCTTGCTCTATACCCATGACGACTGCAAGCTGAAAGGCACAGACGGGGCACCAGGGCATGTAGGCGGCAACAATGGGTCCGATTGTGGATTCATGGAACAAGGCGAATCGCCAGGAACAGGTCCGTTCAGACGTGATATAATATACAGATCTAGCAACTAATGCTCCTTAACAGCCTCATCGACTACGCTGACTTGGGAGTCGAAATCTAACAATTCCAATCAATGCCCTTCGCCGCCCGACCCACGAGATACGTTCAGTCCATATACGTACATTAACCTACCATCACGCTGCAGGAATGAAAGACTTCCATGGCAGCCGCGAGCCGCGAGCCATTCTCTAAAGGTACAATCTGAAGTGCCCACCCACTCGCCACCCGATCAGGAGACGGTAATGCCTTCGATCCCACCGAGAACGGTTCAGTATCCTCTGCTCTCCAAAATGTCTGTTTTCGATACGTTGATCGGTTCTCGGCCGGGGCAAGCAAGCCATGGAGAACATGAATATGATTTGGAGTTGAAGCTTGACTCGTTACCGTACAACGCAATCGACCGACTGCCAGAAGCTTCAGAAAGGCTCGATACTGCCTTGGACATTGATATGGCGCTAGAGACCTCATCAACAGCCAGCAAAACACTGGGTCTCTCAGCTGGCTTCTCTTCACGCCAAAGTCATTCTTCTACTACCGATGAGTCGGTGGCAGTATCGTCTAATCAGCACGCCTTAGCAGAACCTGACAGGGCACTGGAAGTCTCAGCATGGCGAGAAAAGATAACTTCAACAATTGGGCCAATAATGCGAACCATCCACATGCTTGAGCTTGTATCCCAGAATAAAAAGAAAGACCCGCTCAAGATTATGGATGCACCAGATATCTTTATGCGATCGAACACACGTGAGCGACGTATTTTTCTTTTCAACGTTGAGTACGAACTATCAAAGCTGCGGGATTGGGAAGCTGGGTTGCAACGTGAGCGCTCGCCAAAGCCACAAACTCCACATCTTGAAGACTTCAATACTATGACTGAACTGATGGGTATACAAGAATCATGGGGCTCCTTGATTCAAGCTATCAAAAGCTACAGTCAGCGACATCTTGGCTTGGGAAACGACATTATGAGGAGAATGAGAAGATATGGGCATGATACGATCGCAGGTGAAATGCTCTTCTTCGACTGGGTCTCGTGTGAGCGGCTAGTCCCCTACGGTTTCAACCCTGCGCCGATGCTGGATTTGATCGACTCGGCGATGGAAGAGAACACTTCTGCCACGGTTGTCCGTCACTCTGACGGGACCAGATCTCTCAATTGCATCGGAATCAATGTAGCACATTCCTTGATGTATCCTTCCTGCATGTCCCGTAAGGTCAGAGAAATTGAGGACTGGCGTTTTGGCAGACACAAGTGCCGTTGTCAAGCGGGCAATTAATAACAAAAACTACACAGGCGATCATGAGAGTACAATAAAAAACTCTACAAGGTCCCGATCGGATTAATATATTATTATAAATTCATTTACAAACTTCACGTTTTCGCACGCAATCGCTGAGAGGGCACTTCCGTTCCACCGTTGTATTTTGAGAACTACAATACAGTAGATTCCCAACTCTGGGCTAGGCATATGCATTGCAGTGACAATCGAACATGGATGCCCGCTAAAATACCAATGGAACAATGTGCGCTCAAAGATTCGAGTCTCACTGAATTTTGCGATTCACATCACTATCACATTTCGCAGCGTTCTTCATCGATGCCAGCCAGAACCAAGATTCATTGCAGTGTCACCTGAGTTTACAAATGAACATAACTTGGCAGACTAGTAGTCGTCCAAGTATCCTCTAAACTTCTGAGAGTTGACAATAGAGAGTCGAGCAAATTTTACAGTTGAATGCACATTGTTGAGAAGAGACAATAGGGGGGCGAAAAGGGAGAGGCCCCTGAACGCACCCCAGTCAGGGCTATTGCATAAAACGTATTTTATGCAAGGTGCGCAATATTCACAAATCGAAGATTTAGTACCGCACACACCCCCCATAGGTAACACACAAACCCTGCATCGTGACTACACTCTTTCTGCAACTACTTGGATTGTCTTGAATTTCAAATCACAATGTCAGTCGATTCTCAAATTAGCACCGGGACGGGACCCGCTGCCCAGGATGCTGTTGCTCTTCACGAGCAGCCCAAAATATCGATCGTGGTCGAATTCTCGTAAGTCCTTGATTGTTCACACATGGGAACCCCCCTGCCGAAGGGATCCCATCGCGATCAACTTCAGATTCATTTGCGTCGTGAGACGCCTTCCAATCGCATCTCGCTGACTTCAACCATAGGGGCGGACTCGAGATGCTGTTCTCAGACCAACGGCGCCATTCGCTGTCAATCCCAGCCGTTGACAAGGATGGCCGGCCAGCGACCGTTGCTTTTCTCATAGACTACCTATGCCGGAACACGATGAAGGACAGCCGCCAGGAGCTGTTTGTGCTCGAGGACCATCTGTAAGTCCCTTTTCACGCCCGTTGTGGGCCAATGGCTCGCGGCCCCCATCTCGGTTGCCCGTTGGGGGCGTTGCATACGGGGCGACTGCTGCCCATCTCTGCGCGCGAGTGTGGCAAGTGAGGCTAACCACGGGACATACAGTCGGCCAGGAATCCTTGTCTTAATCAACGATGCGGACTGGGAATTGGAGGGAGAGGAGTCCTATGAGATTCAGAATGGTGACAACATTCTATTCGTCTCGACGCTGCATGGTGGTTAGCTCCTGCAGCCAGTCCAGCCATGTTTTGGTATCGCGTCGTCGAATGATCGCGGCCTGTCTGTGGACGCGAAGGCACGAAGGATGGGGGGATGGGCTGCGCCTGGCCAAGGCCCAGGTCGCCCGGTATCCGACGCGATGCTGGACAGTTACAACGCTCGGAGGTGTCTTTCCAGCGGCCGCACTTGAAACACTCTCGATCAGGTTTGGGCAAGGCGATGCCGTTATGAAAGACAGTGTGTCATTGCATGCGACTACCGCCGCCCGTCTCATATTTGACGGCGCCCCGGCTGATCCCGCGCCCTATCGATCTCCCGTATGTAGAAGGGGGGTAAATCCAAGGCCAGTGTATGCTTGGCCTGTCAGGCCATAGGCTCTGGTGCAGGTGCAGCTGTAGATAAGAAGGCTTTCGGCAATGGATTTGCCAGGGAGATGACTATGTGTGAAGCGAATGTTGGGGCAGGTATGCCGTTGGCGGTGAAGTATTTGACTCTACATAAATCATGCAGTTATGCTGCTGTTTTGGGCCAATCAGCGCCAGAACGCGCCCTCCAGAACTTTTGCAATGTGCATATCCTATTAGGGCGGTGAGAAACACGAGGCAGCCTTGTCCTTGACAAACTCCCGTGGCAATGTGAGTCCGCCCTAAATAATGATCTACTGTTTTGTGGAAAGTATAATGCATTTCGAGTGTAAGAACAATCTTGCGAGTGGCTGGCAGGCTGGGACCTGCGACCACCCAGCCCTCCGTGGCCACCTATGGCACTTGGTTCTCCCCTGGATAGCCGTGGCGGGCTGGAAATAGATCCTTGCATCTCTAGGGGTTTGCTAAAGCTGAAAGGGGCCTTTAGTGAAATTACCGTTGAAAATGAAGAGAGGGCATCACCTGGTCCGTTGGACGCAGCAACTCCGCTTTCACCTGCATTCCGTGATCGAACACTTGCATAAGCCCCGAGCTACTAACCGCCCTCGATAAGGCTGGGTCAGGCCCTCCTGGCCCTGTCTAGTCCTGGTGACCGGGTAGCCGTCACCGGTAGCTTCGGGCAATAGTGGGTAGATGCAGGCCTCGACGATCGGATCGGTCTCCGTTCCTACAGCCTGGATCCCAACAGATTATCACTAGCGCATGTTCAGGAGTGTCTCAAGTATGACGTTGCGGTGTATGGAGGGGTCTCGTGCAAGCCCCGTGGATTTTCACGTCGGAAGCGACAGGCTACCTTTCCATATACGTATTCCTGCGATAGTGGCTAGCTATAGGCACCCCGTGCCATTGCGAATGCAAGGAAGCCTAGTGGTTCTGCTAAGCCCAAATAATCTTGCGCCCAACTCCATGATCCCAGGGTCTAGAAACCCGACATGCTGACTGGTATACCAAACTCCTCCTTGACCGCTAAAACGTAACTATGCCCGAGTCCAGAGCTGCGGTAACAAGCGAGTGTCGCTTGAATATAGGACCGCTTCCACCTTCCCCATCCCACAAGAACCCAGATCCCTGATGCCTCGCATTCTGCAATACCCCTTGGGCCATCACCTTTGGCCACGTCGCAAGGCCATCGGTCCCGATAACATAGCATTCGTAGTGGATATCCTGCCAGGCTACATCCGCAGAGAGCCAGACAGAAAAGATGGGGGTAGCCAGGGTGGAAAAACAGACTTGCCGAGCCGAAGTAAATAACAGACTTTGGATATCCGTATTAGAAAGCAGAGCTCCGACGTACAGTGGTTAACTGACTAGTCTGGCATAGGCCAAGACCAAACCGCAAAATACAGGAAAACAAAGCAGGAAGAAAAACAAAAAGATTTGTTCAGACAGCCTCTCCCATCACTCGCCGCCGAAAACTCGGCTCATGTTTTACCGCCGCGGCCCGTCTCTATGACGCCTCTAAGCGCGCACTACTTGTAAATGCATTTTCATCAGAAAGCCACCTAACCGTTGATTGTGTGTGTGAATGTGTTTGTGTTTGTAAATTCAGAGATCTTTGCCGCCGAGTCCGTGAAATGTCCTTTAGGCGAATCAAAGGCCCACGCCGTTTTGCACTCTTGTCGTCAAACACCAGCATGAATTTCGTTGGGTTGTAAGAGCAAGTGGCAACTGCTCCTTTCCGATTCCAGAACCGCTGATATCAACCCGCGGTTTGGGTGACTTTTCGCTTGTGTTGCTCTTGTTGATATATAAATAGAAAGAGAAAAAAAAGGACGATAGCAAAGCCACAGCAGCAGAGTGCTAAAGGGCAAAATCGTGAAAGGGGCCACTCCTTATCTAAGATTTTATGTCGTGAAAACGTGTAAGAGAAAGATCGTGTCAACCTCAGTCATGGGGTATTTGCAAAAGAAACGCTTGGCAGCGTATATACTTGTCATTTGCCGTTGGGGCGGGCTTCAGCGCGAGAAAAGATTTCGTCAGCGTGA
The DNA here is from genome assembly GCF_022829205.1 of Neoarthrinium moseri. NCBI lineage: Eukaryota > Fungi > Ascomycota > Sordariomycetes > Amphisphaeriales > Apiosporaceae > Neoarthrinium > Neoarthrinium moseri. The sequence continues at coordinate 186,632 of NW_026055138.1, forward strand.
GAAGCTCATTGCCCATTGGTGTCGTGATCGTGAGAGTCGTCATTGCGTGTGTGGTAGAGCAAGCGCCTCGGTCGTCGTTAGTACAAACGTTCGCGGAAAGCTAGGCCGCGGCTGTGGTCCTCGTCATACACACTGGTGGCAGGAGTCCCCAGGGTACCGGTGGCACTGCCGCGCGACATGCTCTCCTGGTCCATCTCGTACATCTCGTAGCCGCGAGGAACTCTGTCAATCATCATGTTGTAGGAGCTGTCGCGAGGCATGGAATAGTTCCAGGCCTGCATCTGCGGCAGACCATGCTGCGGGTAGTGCTGCATCTGCGAGAAGTGCTGAGGCTCGGTGTGCTCCAAGGGGGGAGTTCGCTGCTGGGCCGGATACGCACTACAGTCAACCTGGAGAGCAGGAGACTTGGACGCGCGCTTGCCGTTGATGGTCCTGCCCTTGCCGCGACCTTTTATCCCCTTGTTCATGTTTCGGTAGATGTCCTTGAAGTGGTTGAAGAGGGTTCGTTCTTGGGGATCGGTCAGGTCTTCGACTGACGCCTCTGCGAACTTCTTGGCTAGGGCCTCCACTGCTTCTTTGTGGAACTTGTTTTGGTGGGACTATTCACAGCTTTAGCTAATACATCCAGACGGATGGCTAGGAGAACTGATGCTAACCTTGAGATTACCTCTTTGGCTGAAAGGCTTCCCACAGCCGTCAATCAGACAGTGAAACCTCTTGTTGGGGTCATGCACCGCTTTGTGGGCTCCGAGGTTTCCTCTCTGAGCAAAGGCCTTGTCGCAGAGGTTACACTTGTACGGTCGCTCTCGTGTGTGTCGTCGGAAATGGGTCTGTAGTAACTCAGAAACTTCCCCTCTTCGACGTATGATAAGCTCGACTTACCCTGTAATTGCCCATTTGGGAAAACGCAGCTTTACATCCTTCCCATCTGCAAACCTGCAGCTGCAGTCAGAGGCGGCGCCGACGATCTAGAGCGGGTGTGGTACTTACAAAAGGCCGTTCGCCCGTGTGGGTGCGCATGTGGATGGTTGTGTGCGTTGTTTGGGCAAATCGCTGCTTGCAACCTGGCCAGGGGCATTTGACTCTCTTCTCCTTCTTCCCTCGGACTGTTTTGCAAGACTTGGGTTTGGGGCTTGGTGGCCTCGATCCACCACTGGACGAAGGCGTGTGCATTCCCGTTTCCGAGTTATTATCCGCTTCGTCCTCGTCCTCGTCTTCTCCGCGCTGGATGGCCTTCATCATAATATCGACAGGACTGTCATTCTCGTACTTTACTGGCTCAGGCTTGGTAACAGCTGGGCTTGCCACGTCAGGGATTGTGCTTGGCTTGGTTTCTAGCGGTAATGAACGTTGAGGAGCTAATTGCTGGACCTCGTACTTCATCGTGGGAGGAGCGTGTCCTGAATCTTCCCTGTAAACAGGTTGCGGATCGCGCTTGTAGGAGATTTCTTGACTCCTGTCGCTGAGAGGTGAGTGGCTCTCGGTGTAGGACCGATATGGCGGCATGACCATCCCATTTGGCGACGCTGGTGCGTATGCGTGCACACCGAACGTGTTCTGGGGGGGCAAACTTGGGACAGGAGCCATGCTGTACGTCGTCCCCATAGGATACTGTTCGTGGGGTGCCCGCTGAAGAGGAGCCGAAACTGGAATACTTGAGCCGTAATGCACAAGTCCAGAGGCGTCCATTGGTGTATAGTCAGCACTCTGTTGGTACGTGCCGTGCCATCGTCCCCAGTCTGCAGAAGCTGGATGTTGTGTCATTGTGAATATTCCGAACCAGGTGGGATACCGTCAGTAGTTTGGTGAGGCTATCGATTCATGAAGGCGCGGCAGAACAGTTGATGACAATAACAGTATATACGCCCCAAGTCGACTGTCTTGCTGAGCAGTCTCAAGAACTCGATAGCGAAGAGTACAACAGTAAAACAAAATGCCAACGGATAAGAAAAGGAAAAGTGATGGTCAGACTTCGGAGAACGGTTGTGTTCAGAGTCTGGAGTGATCTTTGGGCAGATGGGTTCAAGTGAATCAAGAGAAGGAAGCAGATCTGGGGAAGGACTCATATGTATACCGCCGTACGACCAAGATGGGCACCAGGATTAAGTCAGCTACGATGAGCCAATTGGGCTGCCACCCGGGAAGATCTCGCTATACTATGCAAGCCATATTGCGGGTCCCAGAGACTTCATTTGATGTTGTATATGGATGCTTAGTTCTGAGGCGTAGGCTGGTCGAGTACCTCTCAGATCTCAGTTTTCCGCTGAACCCTTGTAGCTGCAGAGGGCAGGGAGGGTACGTAGTTACCTCTCAGTAGAGCGACATTTCTATTTGAGGCTTGAGCTTTGTGCCCACCATGACACTCAGTGACAGGTCGAGACACCAATAAGTGCTAGTCCGGAAGATGCCCGCCTGCGAGTGTGACCTGTCATGGATCGCACATAGCAGGTTTACTTCACTGGGCAGTTCAGACGTACCCTAACCAGCGTAGTTTCTCTTCAAGACTCTCCAGAAAAGATTTACTTCCCAAGATGAACATCTTTGCATCCTGGTCCTCCGCGTTGAATGTTTCCATCGACACGAAATCCACAGCGTATGAGCTTTGTGCGGGAGAGACACACAGGGATTGAGACAGGGGCGTGAGTGGGTGTGGGTGACGCAGGAAGAGGGCCTACCTATTGTCACCAGTGCCTTGTTGATGACGATAAGCGAGACGACCATGCTTGCGAAAGGCTAGAATGCCAGAGATGGCTGTTGACCTGAAAACATAGTGAGGATTCTGGGGCGGGTTGGTGAGACATGGGAACCCTTGCTGAACCCGCTGAGTCGTTCCATGGTCCTAGGGACACACGGGGCGTAGAGTGACTTCAACCCCCTGGTCCCCAAGCGGCTAGAGGTAGATCAGCAGCCGGACCTCCAAGTTCCCGCACACTAAGTATGATGGCTTTTTCAAGGGTACCCAAGTTACGTATTTCCAATTCCCGGGGGCTTGACGGGAATACCTATCGACGTGCGTACTGTACAGCTTCGCCTCGAGACCCCAGTTTGGGTGCCCATTTCATTAGACGGAATGGAAGAAAAAAAAAGAATAACAGACCGACTTGCAGAAATGGCTCGATATTCCAGCGATGCTCCTTGTTACCAAATGTGGCCCAATTTGCGGATGAGAGACCCCGGGCTTCAACCCAGATGCGCATGTGCTTCTCTGCTTCAGTGATTGGGACACCATGGATTGGGGTTCGTTCGTCAAGAGAATGCTTAGAGACCGCGTCGATGCCAGAGCTTTGGGGCCATACAGTATGTATGCTGTGCAGATAAGCTAAGTAGAGACACTCCTGGCTCCCAACGGTATGCATTACAAACGTTTTGATACATGATTCACTCCCACTGCAGACCAGCACGACCAACTTGACCAAAGAACGAACGGGCTTTGCTGTCTTGTTTGGGCGCCTTTGGGCTTAGGAAGCTTAGGAAGATGAGGAAGTGGCTCGAGTGGGGATCGAGAGCCAGCCGACAAGGATCATGGGGTTTCAATTGACGAATCAAAGCAAGGACTGTATGCTTCCTTGGAAGCTCTCAAGGGTCCAGCATAGTCCCCGGCTCTTGTTCTATTTGTAAAGAAGAGCTGGTTTCAAGCTTCTTACACAAGATCATGGGTCCTTCCATGTCGAACAAAAGCGACTGGTCGGGCTTTCGCGGAAAATTGTGGGTTACAGCTCAATGATACAAGCCAGTAAATCTGAGCTGCGTGTGAAGTCTTGTATGTAAGTAATGTGCGTAGGTATGGCGGACAATCGTGGCGGCGCCTCCCTCTCTGGGCGAGGTCTCCCTATGCACCGGATCACGAGCTAAGATCGCGTTCCTATATGCCATTGGCCGTCGTCCTAGTGTGGAGAGCGGCCTACCTCGAACCCCGCCCGAGTTGACCATAGGATGCCCACGGGGAGTGCCTCAAATTTCCTCGAGTGCCATTTGGTGATCGACGGCTCTGTCTCTGATGTTTGGCTTTCAACGGCTGGTAGTATGATAATTCTGTCTCCGATTGGATGATAGAGAAGTTTATAAGGGTATGCAGAACTGACCGTTCGGAGGCCACAGAGAGAAACTGCATTAGTCTCCATGGGAATAGTCAGAGACGGAGGTGGTCAGCCGACGGACCGCTTCCGTAGCTGCGCGACCCGCCCGTTACGCCTCCGCCCGCACTTTATAGCTAATGGTGCAAGATCTCTCGGGCAAATCTTGACTGTCACTTAGAAGGTGCTGTGTAACGCAGTGCTTAAGGTAGAGGCACAGAAAATAAGCTTGGTTGCAACCCCTGGCGACAACCCAGGCCTACCACACTATCGGGTCCTCCATGACATTGTGATCCGACGCTCTGGGTCGGCCTGAGCCTAGAGCAGGTCACGGGAGTGCATTGTCGATGAGACTAGTGACAGAAGGCTGAGAGTGTTGAGCAGTAGGTCTCTCCCTCCCTTAGAGAGGGGTCGGGCTCGCACCTTTGAGCTCGGCCGAGATGCCACAGTATTTTCCTGGGAGCCTGCCTTCCTTTGGCCTTGCGTTTCGTATTACGGTAGCCAAGCTTCTAACCTAGATCGTGGTCCCGAGGAACTGGGACGACAAACGTCCATTGAGTCACGTCACCCAAGATGGGCTTGTGCCTAGGTGATACGACCTCAGTAGATGCCGTATCAATTGATCCAGGACCAGTTCGTGGTGCCTACCTAAAGTACCCATGACGCTGGTTCCCATGCAAGCCACAGTCGAAGTAATGTTACAGACCCAGTTTGTCGGTCACTCTGTCTGCCACTACGGGAAGACCGCCCTTGTTTCCAGGGTGTGCCCCGAGGCTTTGGGTCTGCTCTCTCGACATCATTGCTAATCTAGTTGCCATCCGCACCCGCCATGATTTCGATTCTCACATGAGCGATTTCCGACGAACTAGGAATTGCGTGCTTAATGCTAACCCTAGGGCAGCAACCTTTCTGCAATGCGCATGTAACATACCCATCGCGGTCTGAACGCACCAGATCAAGGTCTCTGTCCTCAAGTACACAGGGTATTCTCAGTTGAGTTAGCGCATCTTTGATAGAGGAGTCCGAGGTGCAGACGAGGAAATGATGGTGTGTATGACTGATCATATTCCACAAGAACAGCCACACACCTTTGCCAAGTAGTCCTCAGCCTGCGTGGCGCGCTCCAGCAAAAATAGGGCACCGGTCCTCTATTATTGACAAAGGTGGACGTAATGGATAAGATCGCATCTTATTGACAATCCTCCAGCTGCAGGCATCCTTGACGGGCCAGGGGCCCCTAGTCATGGTTCCAGCAGACTGGATACGCGACGGGCGGTTCCATAGCCTGATTATTGATTGGGTGCTTCCCCGGCACATGAAATGGGGACTCTCGCACGGGTGGTAGCCAAGGGGAAGACCGGCATTTGGTGCCCTTGCAAACAGAAAACGCGCACTTCAATCAGTCTCGCTTATCTTTTCCACCACTGGATTTCCAGTTTCCCGGGTCCCAGGGGCATGGTAAATGACGCTCGACAGATGCCGAGAGCTGAAGGGTTGACCGAATTCCCGGGAACCAGTCAGCCTGTCAACGTTGCTGACGTACACAGCATCTCCCCGAGCGACCAGTCTCCAACTCATAAGCCTGGTGAACGTGGAAGATAAGTTGTCATGGTACAACAGAATAAAACTGGCCGCAAGAAGAGCAGGCTTCTGATACCACCACAGAAAAGCCTCCCACATAATATGACGAGTCGGTCTTGGTGTGCTGCAGGGGAAGAGGCTCATGGCCGTCACAGTCCTGTAGGCCTTGGGTCACGAGATGCTCAATCTGGTCGAGCTGATGCTAGACGAACTCGACGAAGAGTATAGACACGGTGATATCCGGAATTGACTAACGGCGTGGGGGACGACAGCACATAGCCAATCACCAGTTAAGATGCTTCCCCACACAGTCTTGTCTGACGACCTTGACAAGCTGCCGCACTCGGAGTTGCTTTTTCCATTCCCAAGCGGAGATTTTTCTCTCACGATCGCCGCGCTACCCAGATCTCCAGACTCGATCGACCCAAAAGGTGCATCCATTGCATCACGGTCGCCAGGGACTTGAGGGGATGCCCATCCTTCGCAGCCTTGAAACACCACACAATGGAAGATGAATGCTGTCGGGGGAAGCCTCACTATCGCATGCCCCTGGCAGCCTGAAATTAAAACCTCGAAATGACATGCACCCCTAAGGGAGGAGAGGGAAGTACCGTGGCGGAGGTTGCCCATGAAACAAGATCATGGACAGGCAGGATTTCAGCTTGCCAGCTGGTCATGTTACATCGCAAATCTATGGGCAGCTAATTATGGCATGTTGGCGCAGAACGTGCCAGGGTCACAATTGATCTAGCCTCACTCCAGGCACGCCAGGCACGGTCAGTGACAGATAGTACAGTAGGGTCCCTTTGTCAACTGTCGCTACAACAGTGGACCGAGTAGCTCCCTTGGTCAGCTGTAGCTGCGAGACATAGACGCCATAACTATGCTATTAGAGTTTTCATGGACCGTGTTTCTCCTGCCGGGGGCGCCGGTCGTCCGGCACGCTGCCGCGCCCTCGCGCCAGTGCAAATCGCAGCAACGGTCAAAACCTTCCTGCGTGGAGACAGCTCTACAGCAGACGGGGTGACGGCGGAGAGAAAGTCGTTCATGAGAGACCACGGTAAACAGTTCCGCGATAGTTCAGATCCAACGGTCCGCTAGCACTTCAGTGGATCGTGAGGCTAGAGTGCCGGTTTTCCGTGGAAGAGGCGTTATAGTTCCCTCGCCATGTCTACACCGTTAAGCAAAGCTTGGTAGCATAATTCTTCACAGTTATGATTTACGTTGATCTCCCTCCCACGTGGGTCCAGGGCGGCTCCAGGGTGTGAGCATCATTGGAAGGTAATAGTCCGTAATGCAGACAGTCCATTAAGACGAGGCGAAAAGGGATTGGTGACTCCTGGGGTTTGGCCTATTCAGTGCTGCCTCGAACAGGGACCTGGCGCAAGAAATCGACTGATCATGTCCATGAGAACGCTACCAGGTATATGGTATCCATCTATGATTACTCGACAAAATAATCCACACTGCGATATGGGTTCAGCTGATGTCTGCCACTGCACAGTCTCCATCGCTAGGGTTAGTTAGTCGCGGTCTAGAGCTACAAGCTTGATCCCAGATGTGATCGCAGCTTCGACCTGTCAGCCCTACCCTTAGGCGTGCCATTGGCTTTCCCCTAAATCCTTGATGCCTACCAAGACGTGGACCAGCACCCGACGCGGCTGACAGGTCATAAATTCCCACCCCACGATGCTTCTCGGGGAATGGCAGCCGGGCATACACACCGCACATCTCTCAGCATCGGCTTCAGTCTCCCTTGGTCTGACTTTGTTAGTCTCCGACTTCACGCGGCACTGGGCAGCTGGGCATCTCCGATCATCATCGTCGCACCCAGATGTGTGGGCCGCCCGCGCTGTCACCCAGGATCTGGGTACCAAAGGCCGCGAGCGGGAGCTAAAGCCGGGGTCCACCGGTGGCCTGGATGAGAACGGATGATCCGCTTGCTATCCTCGATGTGGACAGAGCAGTCGAATTGTGGCCAGATGCTTGCATCCAGTGCACCCATCCTGCTGCGGCGTGGGCCTCTTTCTTCGAGCTGCTCATTTCGACAAAATTAAGGCGAGACAGAAGAGAATACGAGTTGAAGTATCGTGACCCGGTATCCTGGTGCGGAAGGGTTTTGCAGATCTGCCTGCATCGCGCTTCTCGTCTGCAAGATGCTCCAATGACAGGGTCGTTGCGTGAGATTGATGGTAACAGGGCTCGCAATCTGACCCTGAATAGGTCAACGACTTGGTATCACATGTCGCATTGGGGTCCTCTGGCTTCGGTAACCCGAAAGTGAAGTGTCATTTCGCTGGATTCTGCCCCGTTTCTGGATGACGACGCCGAACACCTGGATTCTTTAGCAGGGGTGAGAGCCACGGCCAGCGTCCGTGAGCACCCGGGGCCTCCCCGAAACAAACCGTCAGGGTATCTATGGCAGGATGGGCAGTGCAATACCCCATAGTCCATGACCAGGCTCCATTCCAGCCTCGAAGCACCCAGGTTACGTGTCCATGACTTTCAATTTTCGGTCCCGAGCGTGCGGCTCAAAATTTGATGGCTGACGGCAAGGGACTGACACCTAAGTGCTTACTGTTACGGCGAGGGCGAACATGTGGGGGAAAATCGCACCCTGTTTTCGATAGTCGATGGCACACTTCTGGAAGTCTCCATTATCGTCCATCGGTAATTTGCGAATCCTCTGGGGCCCAACCTTTGCTGCCGATCGAGGACAGGGCCTGGAAGTTTTGCAAGACATGAGCTGCAACTTCGAGTTCGTGTCGGTAGAATGACCCCACCTGACACTGCATACTGCGACTTTGAAGACGCGAACTAGGAACGCGGCCGGGCTCCCGGCATGCGCCAGGGAGGGGGTGGGTGAACAGACAATGGCCCACGCCAAAGTCTATCTCATCGATCCGGGACGTTGGGGGATGAGAACTGGTCCGGGGAGCCAGCGAATGGCGGAGCTAGGACCGAACCACTGGATCGCATACATACACAAGCGCAACGCACATACACATAACTTTACACACGCACACACTAGCTAGCTAACTTAGTGGACGGATGCAAGGAACAGACGAACCAGCCACCTGTAAGAAGGGCATGGCACCGTCTGACGTCTCCCTACATACAGCCCGAGATGGTGAGCGGATCTATTCGCCAGCCACGGGGCTGGCTCCGTCCAGGGTTGCATAGTCGCTAGGTATAGGGAGCTCGGTACTTCGATCGCCCAATTGACAGCTCCTCCTCTTCCTTTGACACATGGTCTAGCCAGATGCGCGAGGGTGCGTATGTCTCAGTGCGGTTGAGTTCAAGCTTAGCTCTTGATGCACTTACCCAATGACAGCGGCACAACCCTCTGCTCGGCGGGCAATATCCAGGAGCGGGCTGGGTCTCTACTGATTACTTTTCTTCCCGTACTCGTCATTTCATACGCAGGTCAGAGAAAGAGTATGTCTCAGGTTTTTTCTCCCCTCCAGCCACGCATCTGCCACCCCTGATCCCTCTCTCTTGTGGCGGCTGCGAGGCATATGTCGAAGCACAGACATGCTGTCCCCCTGCGGGTCTGCATCGCATCCCACGATGAGTTGATCTCTGGAACCAGATGGCCGGTGTAACAACCTTAATTGAAGGCCCGGGGGCCTTCGCATACGATCGACAAATCCAGTAATCTGGATGCAAGTTGGAGCTGGGTTCTTGCGAAAGCATGCATCATTCGTGGATGGTCGCGTATCCTCTGCATCAGACGTTTTGACGTCGCCAGCCAAGCCAGACATAGTATCTCCCCACAGTCAATAATGCCCATGATATGCCGTCGGCCTTCTTTTCTCCTACAGGTGGGACGAGCTTTCCCCTTGGATTTTGGACTTATGTCTGTATCTGTGTATATGCACGGGATCATACATATGCTGTAGGACGTGTGAGATTTCCCAGATGAGGGGGACAAACGACCCAGATCTTGCACTGCCGGATCTGAACGTAGCCCACCAAAAGTGACATGTCATGTTTCTCAGTGATAACCCCCCGTTAACCCCCAAGGAATTGTCAGGTTTCGCAAACCTTGCTCGATGGCACCGCGGAAATCCAAGGAAAACAGCAAATATGATATATGATGGAGCATGATTAGTGAACACAAGGAAAAATAAGGGACGATTACATGGGGTAAAGATGCTCAGGTAGTATTGTGAGATTTGACAGCGTCTCGAACTATTCACGAAATAGTATTCGGCATACGCATAGCCGCCACCGTACTACGGTAGGCGACGCGTTAAAGTTTGGATGGGTGGTACTCCAAGTTGCGTTTTGCAAAGCGCCTCCGGTAGATAGCATTGAACGCATTAATGGGTCGCACAAGATGCGGACAATCAGAGGTATCCTAAACTGCGACTGGCCGCCTCTACCCAATACTCCGAGACGGTGGCAGGAGGCTGTGGGAGGTGCGCTCTCGGCCCGCGCGTGTGTTCGCCCTCGCTCATGATCGAGTCCACACTTCTATATGCATGCTTTGGAATCCAAGACTATCAGAGAAAGTCCTAGCCGGCCTAAACACGGTGCCACCAAGGGAGATGTCGCGCATGGATGGCAGTGGCGGCTGTGCCGGATGGGCCTCCGCGGGTGGCAGATGTGGGTTTGTTTTTCGAACAAGTCTCATCCGTACAACTACCCCAGTTGCTCCCTCTCATCTTGTGCTGCATGCGGATGGGGTACCCAGCAGCAGCGTACAGCCAAACCCTTGTCCCATGGCCTTCTCGACATCTTCGTCTCTACACCGTACCATCCCGTTCAAGGTTATTTTGACGTGTAATACGACGTTATACTTGATCTGTCCTACCTAGCGAGTTCTGGCATGAGGTTTCGTTGAACACTGACAAGCATGTGCACCGGGTATCTGCAGAACCGATTAGATTGCAACATCTTCAGTATAGGAAGGCCCTCTAATTCCTTGACACTAGACTCGTCATTTTGACAAAACCCCATTCTTGGGTTGACCCGTACTCGCATCTTAGCCGTAGCCACGCCTGCACAATACAAGTCTAAACAGGAACAGACATGCAAACGAGACCTTCACCAGGCCCACGCCCGCCGTGGCATGAGCTAGATAGTGGGTATGCCACTCAGGGTCCTCTTCGCCATGCGTTTGAAGTACTCGTACATGGCCTCGACGTGCCGATACTTGCCACCATACGCGTATTAGCCCATGAGTATCGTCACCGCCGCTGCTGTCAGGGGTGATCATGCCAAAACTGCAGGACATAGCTCTGGCGCAAGCTATTCAGATGGCCACCGCCAACATCATGTACCCTTGGCTACTTTGCATATAGTGGCGCTTTGTGCGTGGATAGAGGAATCAAGGCAAGGCAATTCGTTGCGAAGCTACCGCTTAGTACTTTGCCAGGTACTGATAGCGGCGCTTGCCTGAGGCTTGACGAGGCAGGAGACAACTTATCAGAGCCTTCGATAGAAAGATATTGAATTCTTTGTACATAGCTCTAGAATGCGGAGGAATGCGGGCCAGGAGGGCAGGATCGACAGCCTTGCCTACCACAAGGCATGATTCCCTTGCGATCAACTTCGCCTCAACATCGTTCCTTCCATGTGTTTAGAGTAGATGAGGAAATGATCCAGACTACATCACGGAAGCGCTCCACCAAGGATCATCGGCGGGTCGATCTGATCTTGCAGCAAAATCTCTGTGTGACTGCCAAGTCGATGCCTCTTAGATTGCCGGTTCGCCATTGCGAACGATTTCAGGGGACAACATTTGGAATCGATTTGAAGGCATCTAGTTGCCGGGCTTCCGGGGTCAAAGCGTTATATTCAGTTCCCCTGAAATCTCGCAAAGGACGTACGGATAAGTCATGCTCTGCGTAACCAGAACCGTCGGCCAGAATATAGATGTGGGTTCCGGCAGTGTCACTTGCAGATATGATCATGTCGTGGAACAAGTACCCGCGAGACGGGGGGTGTGAGAGTGATAAGCTGAAGCATGGCGCGACCGCGAACGCAGAACCACGAGCAGTGTGTGGTTGCGAAGATGGTTGCTTTTCTCAACGCGTGCAAGAACTCCGCCGCTGATTGCTTGCCGGGACTGTGAAACAGAAACACGAAACAGGCATACTCGCTGTAAGTGGAGATGATATGCCAAGCGACGAAATACCACTAGAGACTCGATAGCTGACCTACATGTCTTCTTGCTAGGAATAATCATGAAGGAGGTGCAGGTTGCAGCTGATGGCGAAGAGATTGGACTCACTGATTTGCTCAAGACAGTAAATGGTTCCTGAAATCAATGCAGGAACAAAAGCGCAGCTTCACCTGCAAGGCCCAATAGTTTCCATCATTTCACTTTTGAGATTTCAAATAGCTGTATTGGTATTAGCCAGTGAAGCCGTCATTCAATTATGTGGTGGCAAACTATCCCCTTGCGTGGATGTCTGGAGCCCTTGCCCCCAGTCCCGCGATGAACGCACCTCACCAACCTCCTTCGTGGACATCGCGAAGCCCAAGGGTCTCGTGTCCGCTCACTATTGACGCCCAACCGCTCTTTCAATGTTTCATGAACCTGCCACCGTTATTACCGACCGACATCCGTTGCGATCCTGGAGGCAGCCTAGCTCGGTATGTCCGAGCCCCCACTTTTGAATCCTTCATTCAGCCGTGCCTCATTTGGGCACAAGTGCACACAAGGCTGTCGCAACAGCAGCTCAACAGGGCCTTAACATGAAAGGGGATGTTGCGAGGCTGAGTTGGCGATCTCATTGTGTTGTTTCGACGGGCTCCCAGTTCTTGTGTGCTATGGTCTACGTAGCAACCAGTGCAAAACTGGGGGGCGTATTGAGTGTTCAGAGTGTACATACCGACCCCGCCTGGTTTTCATGCGATGCGTGCTATGATAAAACCAGAAACTGAAGGTCATGTGTTGATATTCACTCTTGGCAATTACTGCCATGGCGGTCGACCAAATCCGGGAGGTGGCATCGGCCCAGGGGGTATCTGGCCGGGAGGCATCTGACCCGGAGGCAGCTGACCGGGAGGGATAGGGCCACGGAAGCCGCCAGGGTGAAAGTCGGCAGGGCTGCCAGATCCGCCATGCGCAGGCGGTGGCCGAGCTGGTAGACCAGACGGAGGGGGTGGTAGGTTGTTTGCGCGTAAACCCATGGGCGGAGGAGGGACACCGTTGGCACCAAATGCTGGTGGTGGTGGAGGGCCGCCGTTGGCACCAAATGCTGCTGGCGGAGGTCGATGACCATGAGGGGGTGCGAAAGCAGGCTGGCGAGGAGGGATCCCTGCGCCCATAGACGAGTCGAAGCCTCCTGTTGCCATGACGGGGGGAGCAACGGGAGCTGCCGGCGCAGCCTGGCCGGGCTGCTGGTGATAGGCAGGCGGCATCGGTTGGGTTTCGATGGTGACATTGTGCTTCTTGGCCTCGGCGGCCAACATGCGTTCTGCCTCGTCTCCGTGTCTCTCGCCCTTGCCGTCCTTCTTGTAAGCATACTGCACGCTGATGTCCTTGTTCATGAGGAACTGGCCGTTCATGTTGTTGATAGCATCGTCACTTGCGTCGAAGCTGCTGTAGCTGACGAAACCGTAACCTTTACTGAGGCCGTTGTCGTCGCGGGCGACCTTGGGCGGCACGGTGAGGGTGCCAAAGCGACTGAAGGTGTCGTAGAGGATCTTCTCGTCCACCATGGGGTCCAGGTTGCCAATGAAGAGCTCTGCGCCTATCTCGAGGGGCTTCTGCTTGTCTGCCGAGGCCTTGTTGACGCGAAGGGGCTTGCCGTAGAGCCGGACGCCATTCATGATCTTGGCTGCGTAGTCGGCGTCGACCTCGCCGTTGAACTCGACGAAGCCAAAGCCTTGGTGCGACTGGGTCACGCGGTCCTTGGGCAGGTGGACGTTCACCACGGGCCCGGCCTGGACCATGAGCTCCCAGATGAGGGCATCGGTCGCGCGCTCGTCGATGTTGCCGACATAGACGGTGGCCTCCTTGTCTTGCTCCCTGGAAGATGCAGAGTCAGCGAGCCGTTCTGTGAGACTCAGTAGGAGCGTGACTTACCAGTGTTTCTGGCCCGACATCTTGAGTCCGTGTCCCGAAGTCTCGAGGCTGCAATGAAGACACGATGTAGCGCGTCGCAACCGTCTTTTTTTCCTTCCTCTTTGCGACGGACGGCGAGCTTGAGCTTCGGAGCCTGCGCCTGGATCTCCCCGGGGAAAAGTGGTCCGTGCGGCTTCCCGATGACGCGGGAGCCTTTCCGCGGATACTGATTTTTTTGGGAGCTGCGACCTGCACCTCACCATCGGCAACGACGACAACGAACGACGAGAGACGACGACGACATCAGCCCGACCGGAGCTCACCACGCCATCCGTGAGTCGACGTATTCTATCCAGTGATTCTCGTCTCAAAATACTGATTAAGCCCTCCCTTGCAGCACAGAAAACCACCCCGGACATCAATTCGCCAGAGCTACCGGCAAGATGTTCGCCCTGTCCGAAGAATCCAAGGTTGGCCCGCCCGAAACAAGCACTTGTCATCGCCGATTCTGACCTGTCCATTAGGAGCGCATCGGAAAGATCATTGATATGGGAAGAGTTGCCATGCACTAGTATGTTGCGATGCGGCCTCGTGTTCACATGGCGCCAGGAAGCTGACCAGACCCAGTGGCTACCTCCCCCTGATCCTTTACCTCGGTATGCAACATACAATCATATCCCGCGCTTTCTCTCGTCGAACCAGTATCTAATTGATCTTGCAGGCTACACTCGCAGCGACCCGCGACCCTCCGTCATCCGGTAATACCTCTCGTCGTTGCGCGTTACGAAGGAACCCCAACCACTGACCATCTGACAGTCTCTTGTCGCCTCTGTCCTAGGCGGCCCTTAAATTGCGCATGCGATGCGCTGTACAGTATTCGATGAGATTTTCGGGACGAACACAGGCTGAATCGTGTCAGTTCGGCCGTGTTCATGTTATAGATAAGGCATTTGGGGGTCGGAAAGCCTCGCATCACTCTTCACTGGCAGCATAGGGACCATAGGATTGTACAATACTACATAATGAAATCTATGATACCACTCTTGAATACGCCGCTCTCCGTGCCGTTGTTCGTGAGCTTGAGAGCAAGCCATGTGTGGATCATGACCGAGTGATTGACTGACTTCTTCGGCCAACCCTACCAACATCAGGCACTCACTATAGTCACTTGCCACTGCAGGAAACCTCAAACGTTCCCTTCGACAACGGAATCCCCAGAAACAGACGTGCAACGTCTTCCGATGATACATGAGTAGATATTGATGGAGTGACGAGATTATTCACTTATCGGCGATAAGGCCTTTAGCGTACAGTACATGGCCAAATTTCAACGTCAGAATCCACCTCGGAAGCCATAACGGGTTGATACTCAAGCATCTCTTCTCACCTCGGAGTCCAATCCTCAAAGTTCTGCCATGTGACAATATACCTTAAAGTCATCGTAAATGACACAAAACCATGCGGGCCTTTCCCCCGCCCTCGTCGAGACCCTCTCCGGGCTGACCGCCGGCTCCGTGGCCACCCTGGTTGTTCACCCGCTCGACATTGTCAAGACACGGATGCAGCTCCATCGCAGCAGCGCGCCCACGTCTGCAAGCCTCACGACCTTCTCGCTTTTTCGCGGCCTGACTCAGACGCCGCAGCCTGTGCGCGCGCTGTACCGCGGCCTGACGCCGAACCTGCTAGGCAACGCGTCGAGCTGGGCGTCCTTCTTCTTCTTCAAGGCCCGCGCCGAGCGCGCCATCCTCGGCCTGAAGCACGCCCCGGATGCCGTGCTCACGTCTACGGACTACTTTGCCGCCTCGGCCCTGGCCGGCGTCGGCGTCCAGATCCTGACCAACCCCATCTGGGTGCTGAAGGTGCGCATGCTCTCCTCTGACCGCGGGGCCGTGGGCGCGTACCCGAGCATGTGGGCTGGTGCGGTGCAGCTCTTCCGCACCGAGGGCTGGCGGGGCTTCTACCGCGGCCTGGGGATCAGTCTCTTCGGCGTCAGTCACGGCGCGGTGCAGTTCGCTGTGTACGAGCCTGCCAAGCGGGTTTATTTCACGAGGCGGCACCGTCAGCTAGAAAAGGGGGGCCAGGTGGTGGATTCGCCACTCAAGGTGACGAACGAAGCGACGTTGCTGCTCTCAAGTGCGTCAAAACTGGTCGCTGGGGCTGTTACGTATCCGTACCAAGTTATTCGGAGCCGGCTGCAAAATTTCAATGCCGATGAGCACTACGGACGTGGGATTCAAGGGGTTGTGAGGCGGACTTGGGCGATTGAGGGCATCAGGGGGTTCTATCGGGGTATCGTGCCGGGTGTCATAAGAGTGATGCCCGCGACTTGGGTGACATTTCTCGTGTATGAGAACATGAAGTTCTACCTACCCCAATGGACCAGCTGAATGTAGCATGTATCATGAAGGCCCCAACTCAATAAATTTCCACAAAAGGACAATTCTCTACTAGCACCCAAAGTTTGCATCAGAATATATGTGCTTCCAAGCAAAGGATTGAATATAAGTATACATGATCTCAACAACGAATGTGTTGCCAGGAAGTCGGTCCTTGTGCAACCAACGTGACATGAATGAATGGAATGCAGAATGAGGAGCCAACGTCCCAAGACTGCTGTTTTTCTGGTTCTCTTCCGCCAACGTACTCATTCAAACCTTTTGACCTAGTCCGGATATGGTTACGTATCATAAAATGGAGCCCTTCCGATCAATCCGTCTCTTCTCTGGTGTCTTAAACCTGCGGCGGAGTGGGCTTGGGGTCCTTTGGCGGCTGAGGAGCTGGAGCCGGAGACTTGGGGGCTGCCATACAACTTAGCATCGGTTGAGGTGCTTGAAGACTTTGGCTACTTACGCTCGCCTCCGGGAGCGGGTGCCTTTGGTGGTTGGGGAGCCGGAGCAGGTGACTTGGGGGCTGGAATAGTATTTAGTATCTCTGGGCTGTCTGGACATCGCTTCACTTACGCTCGCCTCCAGGGGCAGGACCTTTAGGGGCTGATTCAACACTTAGCATACGCACTCATGAGTTCTTGTTCATTTCAGCACTTACGCTCACCGCCAGGTGCAGGGGCCTTTGGAGGTTCTCCCCCTTTGGGTGCTATTACGAGCCTTAGCACTTGCCGGTTGCTTGGAGACTGTGCTCACTTACGCTCACCACCAGGGGCAGCTGGAGGCGCCTTGGGCGGCTCAGGCTTGGCACCTCCCTTCATTTTAGTCAGCAAATGATAGCTAGGAGGTTTTTGAATTTACTTACCGCGCCCTTTCCAGGGGGAGAGGGCTCCTCACGTCGCTCAGGCCCAGATGGAGGAGGTGGCGGCGGAGCGGCGCCCTGCCGGGCTTCGGTCAGTAATTTTTTCCTACAACCCCCCAGCTGGTAGCCTTGTGTTGCCATACCTTGCCCTTTCCTTTGCCCTTGCCCTCGCCCTGAGAAGCAACATTAGCATTGCGGAAGGATCAGGGAATCTTACGCCGCACTAACCTTTCCCTTGCCCTTGCCCTTGCCCTTGCCCCCAGGGACCTTTGGGCCATCGTCGCCGTCGCCTCGGCGTTCAGGACCCTTTACAAAGTGATAATTAGTATATATTCACAAGAGATTGGTTGACGGGTTGTATAGCTCGTGAAAGGTAGCTTTTGGGCGTCGGACATGGCCCTCGGGGTGAAGATATGTCTCCCGAATGTACTTACCTTCGGAGGAGCAGGCGGTGCAGATCCTGGCTTGTCGCCTTTGCCTTTGCCCTTTCCCTTACCCTTGCCTCCTTTTCCTTTTCCCTAGCTGATGTTAACTACAAATGCCGCCGAGCGAAGGCGGCGTCGAGATTTTCGTACCTTGCCCTCAGGGGGGGCGGGCTTCTTGTCGTCACCATCTCCGTGATCACGGCGGTAGGTATCAGCGAAATCAGATGCCTAGAATATGTTTAGCATGTCTCTATGATCGTGACTGAAAACACCAGCAGGAACTCACGTATTCCGCGGCGCGTTCATCAAGGGGTGCAAGGTGGGTGCCAGCCTCAGTCCGAAGAACCAAGCCCAGTGCATGGGGAGTTAGCAACAAAGCTGCCAAAAATGCCTTGGACACCATTTTAGCGGTTGTTGAGGTAGTGGCCTGAGAGGAAGAAGATATCAAGAGTGATTGTTCGACAGAGTCACCAGGGTCGATGTCTTGTAAGTGTCAGAAAGTGGGGAGCACAACATCACTCTTATAGTTCTTTTTCGTTGCACTCAATCAGGGATATCATGAATACTCATTTGATCAAGCCGAAGAGGCCTATCGCAACATTTGCAGACCTCATTACGGCATGAAGAACACCATCCCCTGTTCGAAGCCACGATGTCGCGGCATCCTTGCAATTACGTATGCCCATCCAGAGAATTCGATAGCATCGGACATAGAGCACCGCAAGAATCGGTGCGGAATATAGTGGCGTGATACTCCTCTCGATCGTCATGGAGCGTCGGAGAGGCCCTTGGCTACACACGTTGATAGGTGAACTCATATGCCGGTATTGCATGTCCGGGATGTGGATCGGAGGCCCCTTTCCTTCCGAACTATAGGCGGAGTGAACCATGCTCTTGGCAGCCCAGTCTCAGGGATCCAATAGGTAAAGTCCTTACTTGAAAGGCGGCCGTTTTGAAGTAACAGTCCAACAGATCAGCTGACGAAGCCCCGGTTTCGCCTCGGTGAGGCAAAAGGCATTTTACCAAGCGACGCAAGATTTAAATTGTTCATATTGACTGTTCATGCAACGGCAGTGAGTGAAGTTGGCCAAGGGAATCATAACAACAGCTGATCGATGACCGCGAACCATCCGAGTGATGTGGTAGTGCAGCGCCCGACCCTAGAACCTGGCCCTACGGGCGGTTGCAAGGTAAAGGGACGTTTCTGGGGAAGACGGCTTCAGCGCTGATTGGTTGGAACATCTGGCGGCTCAAATGGATATAGTAGCTGTTTTACGTTAGCTGTCGATCTATTCTTCCATGCAGATCGCGGAACACAGATCAGGGCTTAGATGCAAGGAACATCAAATAAATTATAAAATCAAGGAATGTTTCCAACACTATTTGTTAATATCAGGCGGTCCTAGTTGGTGAATTGATGCAGCTTCTCCCGGAATACGGCAACAGCTTGCTGTCCGAAGTCAGCCTTAATGACGACACTTTGTGTTATTCGAGATTGATCAGCGCAATGTCCCAAATCTCGACTGAGGTGAATAAGGTAGAATTTTGCATTCCGCAACACCTGGCAAATCAGGGTTTCAATAAGGTATGTGGGGCTGCAACGGTCAGTATGTAGACGTGGCTCATATGGGTAATGTCTTGGCGGATATATTATAGCTGTTATACTATGATACGCCATTGCGGGGTGTAGTATACGAATATAATGCCACGGCGCCTGGACTGCATGACAAAGTGGCCTCGTCATTCTTTTGTTTACCTTCTAAATAGGAGTCATTTTGCGACAGCTTGGACACCGCAAAGCCTTTCTCCGCCAAGAACGGCGACCCGTCTACCCAGCGGGAATCGAAGTTATTAGAGCTTAAGGCAGAACCTGTACTAGGATACGATCATCAGTCAAGTTACATCTTGGGCAAGTAGACCGACTGTGGTAACATTTGTGTGCAGCTGTCCCTGGAGTGGCTAGGAAACATTCAGGACAGTGAGCTCAATCCGTGAAGGGACACATTAGATGATCTTGCACCTTACATCCTGGTAAAAGCATGAGTCTTCATTAAGCCTCGATGTCGTGACCTGCTTTTGTAACGTGCTGGTCTTGGCATGAACGTACCAAGCCAACGTTACTACGACAAGGTATCAACGACAAGTATGGCATCCCTCCGTCCTCAGAGAAATTGAAGAATTACCCTCATTGTCAATTTTCGCTGGTTTGAGGACTCCTGGGGCATCTGTAGAGGACCGAAAGCTTTGGGTAAGGTAATAAAATGAGACCATGCCCTTGTTCGTCTGAGATACATGCCTGTCTTAGCTGGTGATGGGATTCTGAGATGTGCTATCGCAATCTTTGAAGCTTGCCCTGTCTTTAGATATCGTGATCTCGACACCCACCGCCAGTGGATGTTCCCACACGCGACATGATCAGGCCGGCCCCTGGCGACGATCGAACTCGGGATTCCCGATGACATATTCTCCTTCAGCGCTTCATGCAGATCATATCACTTGTTAGCAGTACATCAATGCTACGTTAACGAGCAGTAGTCGTTGGCTGCAGCCCACATCAGTATACTTAATGCACTTGCCTTCTCGTATTTAGCTGCTCATCTTAGGGGCAGCTTGGTGAATAGCCGGGCTCAATTACTACTGTTGATCAGGTACTAGAGACACGTCGCTCTCCTTGAGAGCCACGCGTACGGAGATATCAAACCTGGGAGAGCCGTGAATATCCAATCAGGTCATTTCAACTTCTCTAGCACTGTTGTTCATATCTGGAATAGTACGCGCAACATGAGATTGTTGGCGCCTGTTTTGGCAAGCTCAGGGGCGGTAAGTGAGTACCGATATCCTTGAAGCTTCCACCATAAGACCTTGCGTGGTCAAGGGAGAAAATTCTGTTCCGTTACGATATCAGAAAAGGAAGCGCATATCGAATGTCCAAGTGAAAGAATAAAAAACAATGAAAAACCTGCGCGCCGAAGCTAGACCTGAGGTTGCGAAGCGTGTCACCGTGCAGGATCGCGTGACAAAGGGTGACGAGGATTGAAGGCAGAAAGCATCAATGACGGGACTGTCTCAAATGCGAGTACCAGCAATGCGATGATGAAACGCATGAGAGATCAATGAAAGAGGTCTCATAATGACAGACAAGGCGAGTAAATTCTAACCATCCCACGAAATCACTAGGTTGCTTGCCTCCGGGCAGTGGCCTAGTTGGTCAGCTGCATGCTGTCGAGTGCGTTGGCCAGGCAAAAAGCTACGAGCGAGTAGCTGTAATTTACGCTGCGGGTTGTGAGTTCGATCCCCAAGGGCAGGAGAATAATAACAGTCCTCATAATCCTGTGTTGGGTGTATCATGACATTTGGGACCGTTAAGGGCCGGTATCCCAGGTGGGCCATCAACGTTGTAAGTTTTTTTTGTACCTTCCATGATCATTTTATTGATCCCCTGTCATATGTCACGATACTGGATGGGCTTGTTTGCCTTGAACGAAACAGAACTTTTGCCATTTTGAGTTTCTCACCCGCCCGCTCGTCTGAACCCAAGCTTTCCCAGATTTTACTCCGATGGATACCGTTCATACAATGCTGGCCTCAAATGACAACCCCACTCCCCTAAGTCTGTCTAGAAAATCGTCTCCCAATATCGCGGGCGTGAGACAGCCTGCTCTCAGGCCCCCCTCAAACTCCCGTTTGTACAACAGGCTCGCGGCACCTTGCGCAAGCAACGCCCCAGTAAGATGATATGTATCACCCTTGTAGGAAAGCCTAGCGAACCCGTTCTTCCCCTGACCTTCAGGCTGTTGCGTATCCGCGAGAGCTACAGCCTCCAGCTCAACATCTTGCAGTTTTGTCTTCTCAGTATCCGGACCATCGCCCTGAGCGGGCAGGAAGCGCCTGACTAGGGGCAGAGTTGGTTTGAACGAAAGGGCTACGCCGAGGAGGAACCCAGAGAGGATCTTGGCAACGCCTCCAAGCGTCGACCCTACGCTTTCGTACTCCGTGTACTTGAAGTTGGGTCCATACTCGCCACCCAGCAGTCCCCAAGTCCTGTGGACTATGGCCCGATCCTGCGCCAAGCCAAAGCAACTATTCGCAAGCAGCCCGAGGTGCGGCACGTGGCGGACGCCAAAGATGTTGGTCGGAACCGTGGCCGTCACTCCCTTCAGGGGGGAGAGAGACCAGGGCCCACGTGCATCTTCCTGGGTCTTCGGGTCCACAGTCGACTTGCTCATGATAGATTCAACAGTACCACCACTGGGGCTCATGGTGATCTTCTTGACGGAAAGGACCGCCTCACTTGTATCCGACGATGTTGCCTTCTTCAGTTCCCGGGCAGCCGCCCAGGCGAGCAGGTCATGGGGAGCACTGAAGGCGCCGCAGGCATGTATTAGCTACTCGGAATATTAGCTTGTGCGTACAAGTTCGGCACCGCTGCTTAGAGGCTTACAGCAACATTATTAGCCTTCGCCTTTTCGTGGTAGTCCTCGATCCAGCTGTACAGTTCGGCTATGTTACCAGTGCTTTAAGACATGTCGAATTAGTTGTGGCCAGCGGAAGGATAGTCAGAACGAGCAGAGGCATGCCTTACACGTCCAAGTAATCAGTCCCGTTCTCTACGCAGGCTCGCACGACATGTCTTCCCACGCTGAAGTACAAAACCACGCTCAAGCAGACCTTGGCCTTTCGAACCACGGCATCGAGCTGGTCCTGGTCTTCCACCGATACAACCTCAATCGCTACGGGAACAGTGTAAGTGATGGCATGCGGGAAGCGAATTGGAGCAGTATCAGACAATAAGCTCACCAGGTTGGATCTTGTCAGGGCCCAGCTTCTTCAACCTCGACGCCAAAGCGTCCAGCTTAGTCCTCGACCTCCCGGCAATAGCCCATCGGAGGCTCGTCGGCAGATGCTCGACGATGTGCTCCGCTGTCAAGAGGCCGGTGTAGCCCGTAGCCCCCAGGAGCACGACATCATAGTCACGGTCCTGCTTCTTAGGCGCCATTATTAATTCCTGCCCTCTCTGCTCGCTATGAAGAGTGTGTACGCCACTGAACACCCTATGCAGACTGGTGGTCCGATCATGGGATTCCATTTATAATCAGAGGTCGCCGGGCTCCGTCGGACCAATAGAAACCCGGGCTGCTTCGTATGTATCCGGCTACCTTGACGAACAATTGGGAAAGTCTCCGAAATGGTGCTCAGAACGCCGCAGTATTGCAAGTTACATCCGCCGCCCCTGGATAATAAGTACATTACTTTGACAGCTGTAGTGGATGTCGCTCGTCGGTAGGCCTTGGCAGGCACCAAGACCAGAGAACGTGCAGGTTGCCTGAAACATGGCCTATCAGATGCAAAGTCCGCACAAATCGTAACATTATGTCGCATTGCTTCCTTGCAAGGTGCTGATTGGCTCGGGTTCATCAAATTTTATACACAGTTGAGGCTACTCGTTATATACAGTAACCTAATAGATTACACAGGCGCGCGTGTTGCGTTAGATGCCTCGGCATCATCATTAGTAAATGACCGCGCCGCAAAACAGCCACCAACCCCTATTGCCAGTCCGAGAACTCAATTGCTACCCCAAGCCCTCTAGATGCCATCCGATCTAATATACATTTCGCGCCACACCCCTCCACGAGCATGCGAGTCGCTGCTGCTGCGGTGGAGAAGGTTCGAGTGGAACATATGCATCAAGAATGCTGGTAGAGTGGAAAAATCTATCGTCATGAGTGATTCTGATGCTGTCCTCACATTTTTCGCCGGTGAAGAGAAGCCATGGAGGCTTAATAAAACAGAAGAGGAGAAGTTGCGCAAGTGCCGACGATTTGCCAATCGGCGCAGGTCGAACGGTCTGGATCGTTATCCTCGATGGAGTCTGGAGGTCTGATTCCGATTAGGATCACGGCCGCCAGACCTGGCTAGTCTCGGAGTGCTTAGAAGGGGATGTTGGGCGAGGCGGCAGGGCCGAGAGCCTCCTGCTGCTCTTGCAGCTCCTCACCACCGGCCTCAATCGTGATGCCCAATCCCACCTTGGCTTGTTGCTGCGAGGGAGTTAGTGAACGGTAGTTTCTGTGCTTTCAGTTGGGAGAACCTACAGTAGCGTGGTCGACATCGCAACCAAAAGACATGGTGACAGGAGGAGCAACACGCTTCTCAAGCAGGCAGCTCAATTTGCCCTTGGAGTCGACCTGAGCGCGGAAAGTGGACATGCGGAAATCGTACTTGGCACCAACAGTTGTGATACCCTCCTTCTGGAGACCGCCGCCCATCAAGCCACCCGGACCAGGGACAAGCTGCAGAGTCAGGTCAACACCAGCCTGGACCTTGTCTGAAAGCCTTCGCCAGTAGGTAGCGTTCAGGGCACCCTGAGCGTGCAGCTGCGCGGTAGCGACCCAGTCTTCCGACTTGTATCTACCGGCGAACGACATGGCGGCATCCGGGGGCTGGTTGAGCGCACCACGCTGCCAGACGGTCTCCAGTCCCAGTGCAAGCTTCTTGGTGATGGACTGCAGGTGGCTGCCAATGAAGATACCAGTCAGGCCACCCTCGAGGTAGGACGGGTTGAGCATCTTCAAGCTGGAGGTGAAGTCGGCGCCTGTGTATTCGTGCTCGATCTGCGCCATATCCTGAGCGCCAACCTGGAACTGACACTTGGAGACGAGAGCGGGCGACCAGCGGTAGTTGAATCTCGTCGAGAGCATGCCATCGCTATCCATGCTTCCTTGTAAGAAGACCTGCGGGGGGTGGGCACGCGGGTCAGCTCATGTGCTTCCTGGTCATCTAGGGAGGTTACGTAGGCACTGCTTACATTGTTGGTACCGTACAGAGCAGCAAAGGCATAGGGCTGCAGGCGCTCGCCCATGGCAAACTGATGGGAGACCTGGAACAGCGGCGATATGCTGAAGGCTTTCGTGAGGTCGGCCCTCAGACCAGTGTGCATGTAGTTGGTCAGGAAGACCTCACGGGTGACCTCCCTCGAGACATTGTCGACGGTGCCGGGGTTGGTCAGGCCGAGCTTGGCGCGGCGGTCGGAGAAGGACTGGTAGACATCTGAGAGCGACCGCGCGATGGGGTTCTGGTAGAGGGCGCCGAACATGGAGGACGACGTTGATGACAGCTCAGACGCCATGATGCGAGCGGTTGGTGACGGCGAGCCGTTCGGATGGACAGGACGGGTCTCGAGGGGAGAAGGGCGGCAGTGCGACAAGGCGTCGGGTGTGCTGATGGATGGCAGGAGGGATGGAAGCGCTGGGAGGCCCGCTGGTGAGTGACACGGGTCAAGGTCGGGCGGTTGTCCACTTGTCGCGATGGATGGGGAGTCGTCGGCCTAAGAATTTTTGAGAGCTTCCGAGCTTCGTCACGATTCTGATGAAATCAAAATTTCTTGGGCAAGGATCTGAGTGGGCACCGTGCCCGTGCCCGGAAAAGAGGACCGCCTGGCTGTCCTGTCCTCAGCCAGCCAACCAGCCAGCCAGCCAGCCAGACAGGGGGGCAGGCTGCCAGGCCAGCTAAGAAAAAGGCACTATGGTACAGGGAGCCCACCACCAGTCTGGCAGCAGGTGGTCTCCAAAGCCTTCCAAGGTTCCTCTCGGCGCGCAACACGCACGCTAAAGAAATAACACCCGTTTATTGGCTAGCCCCTCAAGGACGCCCGTCAGCATCTCCAGTCGGCTGGCAAGCTGCAGCCCAGGTCGCCAGTCTGCAACTTGAAGATCATGGGCAAATAGGGTCCTCATAGTATACAATACTGATGTTTCCATAATTCGCAGAGGTCGGGCCATATGCAAACCCCATATAGATAGATAGATATATATACTTATAATTGATTAGGCCTTTGGGGTAAAGAATGGGCTCGGCTCTACCATGCCGTCACTCAACCCCTTATCACAGCCAAAGCTACCGTACGGTAAACTGACTAGCTGCTTGCCCACCCCGGCTTCCGGGTTGTTTTCTTACGTGCTTAAGCTAACTAACAACCAGTTAAGCTGCGTACAAAGATACTGGACTGTAGCTGACCCCTCGGCTTCCCGCCGGGGAAGCGCATGCCGTAACGATGTCATAAGAGTATGCACCTCCAGATAACACAGCTCAGGTCGCAGATTCAGTTTGCAAAGGCACAGAACGCATGCCCGCCGCTGACTAACTGCACTCCCATCCTTCTCTCTTCTCTTGTAGTCCACTCCGGAGCACGGCCCGACTCCCTAAAACACACCTGCAGAGTCGCCCTGACAAAGGGCCCACTGCCCAAGCCGGACGTCTTGGCCCCTAAAGCGTGGAAGCACCCATCCTCCCGCGCCCAACTCAGGTGACGATATCCTCATCTGTGACTATACGAGATTCTCCAACGATCGCCTGGTTCCCGGAAGACTTTCAGTCTCATAACTGCCTGTCGCACAGATTGCTCTCAGTGCGCCCCTGGTCGCAAAGCACCAGTTTGGTGGCTGAAACCAACTTGCCTTTTTCAACGCTCGAGCTCGGCCTAGCAGCCCCAGCTTTTCTTCAACGTCGGACGGGATAAGATACATCCCAAGTATTCCTGTTGTCATAGACATCACCTTACTGGTCTTGGTCAAGCTGCACATCTGGAAGACAGCTGCAAAGCGAGGAAAACCCACCATCTTGCCTCATCTGGAAGTCTGACAGCTTCTGGCCATCCCCGGGTCGTGAATTTCTTTCACCTGGCCTGCAGCCGTGGCTTCCACGTTACTCGGACGCTAACATATCGCTATTAACTCTGAATAGCGGCATTGTTTGAAACGGGCCATAAACTCAGAAACCTGAAGTGCCTAGGTAGCTAGGATCCGCGAGTCTGGAGACTGGCCACCGCCGTGACACACAAGCCCTGTTCATATAGGATTTCCTGTTCAGGAAAGCGCTTGGGAATACATTGGGCCCTGGCGACTTCGTAGCTCGGACGAATAGGGATTTGTTGGAATCGAGAAGCTACGATCCCAGTTCTCAACATGGACACCTTACTGTGAGTATTTTATTTTTATTTATCCTCTTATTCCATTGTTTGCTGCAACCCCAAAATCCGTTGTGTTCCCCCACATCTGACAAAGGCCGGCTTCCCCATCTGGACTCTTGCTCCCCTCCCTCCAACAGCCATCGGTCCAACCTGTCCATCATGTCGACTGGTCCTGTAGCCATGTCGGTGCCTTTGTTCCCCAGACGGGATCACTCCCCGGGAGCGCGAGCCAGGGATCACTCCAACTCGAGGCTCTCCGGCCTGCAACGCTCCAGAACTTCCACCCCCTCGCGCCTGCTTCGCCAGCTCCATCTTGGAGATGTTTGCCATCCGGACAGTGATACTGACGAGAGCAGTACCGCAGAACTTGCTGCAAACGCGCCACGGGTACGTCACCCCTGCCACATCAGCCCACGCCGTCAGCTTGGACTGCCCTTCAGCGCACCCGGCACTGGTCCTCCGCCGTGATCGTCGTGAAGATCTGGCTTCGCTGACATTTGGGCTTCCCTCTAGTACCGACGGAAGAGCAGTACCTTCATTGATGGCATTCATGATGTTACGGAGGAAAGTAGCGACAGGGCTCCGGCCCAGCTGTACAGCACTATGTCGGGGAGACTCTTCCACTCGGGTCGTATTGCGATCGTGATGGTGGGACTTCCTGCTCGTGGCAAGACGTGAGTTTCCATCGTACCATACATACCAAATCAGTCTCTGACGTTGCATAGCCATATATGTGTTTCCATGTCGCGTTATCTACAATGGTAAGGAAAGCCGACTTCTTACAAATGCATCATGACTCACTTCTACTAGGTTGGGTGTCAAGACACGCATCTTTCACTTGGGAGACTATAGACGTGCCACCGTTGGCGAGTCGGGAGATGTCCCGGAGGATTATTTCTTCCCCAATGCCTCGCCAGCCTCCGTCATGTTGCGCCAGAAGATTCTGAAGAAATGCCGAGAAGACATTTACGCCTGGCTCAACCACGAAAACGGCCAGGTCGCCATTTATGACGCAGTCAACCCAACTGCGAGCGGACGAAGGTCTTTGGCGAAGGAGTTTGCAAAGCACGATGTCCAGGTCAGTCACCAATGACCCAAATTTCCCATGGATTGTTGTGTTCTAATGACGAACCAGACACTATTTCTCGAGTCTTACGTCGATGACGATAGACTACTACGAGAGAATGCTCGCAATGTCAAGATCAACTCCCCAGATGTAGGTCCCTCCAGAAGAACACTGCGCATGGCCATGCTGATGTACCAAAGTTCGATGGCATGGACCCCGATGAGGCAGCAAAACTGTATCTTCGCCGGATTGAAGCAAAGATCCCTACTTTCGAGACAATGGCAGAAAACGAGCTCAACTACATCAAGATGATCAACGCTGGGCAAAAGTTTTTCTACAACAATGTCTCCTTCAACTACCTGTCTCATCGCATCGTCTTTTACCTGACCAACACCCACATCAAGTCTCGGACCACGTTCTTTGCCCGGGCAGGTACTGCGACCGAGGAGGACTCGTACAAAGCAGACGCCCCCCTTTCCGAAAGCGGCGCCGAGTACGCCGAGGTCATGTGCGAGACGCTCATCAAGCATCGCGAGCAGGAGCGCGCAGATCTCAATGCCCAAAGCGGATCCGAGGTGCCGCTGAAGCCCCTGACGGTGTGGACGAGCACCCGCCTGCGCACCATCCAATCCTCAGAACCCTTCACGAAGCGCGGGTACAAGGTCCGCCAGCGCAGCCAGATGTCGCAGATCAACCCGGGCGTCTGCGAGAAGCTGTCGGAGCGCGCCATCCGCCGCCTCTACCCGGACGAGGTCGAGAAGCACGAGCTCGACCCGTACCACCACCGATACCCGCGGGCCGAGTCGTACCACGATCTGGCGGTGCGACTGGAGCCCATCATCCTCGAGCTGGAGCGCGAGCAGAACGACCTGCTGATTATTGCCCACGAGTCGGTGCTGCGCGTCCTCTATGCCTACCTGATGCACTGCAGCACCATGGACATCCCGGCCCTCAAGTTCCCCCGCAACGAGATCATCGAGATCATCCCCGCCGCGTACCAGAACGAGGCCAAGCGCGTCCACATCCCCGGTGTTGACCCCAAGATGGTCGTCTCCAGTCCCGAGGACATCCGTATCCCCGTCCCCAGCATGCCCGGTAGCGGCTCCGACACCCCAGCACCCCTGCCCGGCGGCGGCCTCGGGAGCCCTGCCGAGCCGATCGGCGAGGTTGAGAGGAAGCCGGAGAGGATCGTGAGCACCGCCAAGGATGCCGTTAAGGACAAGCTTACGGACGTCGACTAGACGTGTCCCATTGGCTCTTGTTTATTCACTGCATGGGAGGACGCGCCTGATTTTGTGGTTGTGATAGAGAGGAGTAAGCAGACGGGGGACCTGTGTGCGATACGGAGGATGAGTGGGAGCACCGCAGATGGCTCATGGATATGGCTGCACTGGTATCCGGTTTAGCAACTGAATGATTTACGGTATGCAATAGAAACACGATCGTTTGCTTGCTTGCTCATTATAACTCTCCTGTTACGTGCGAAACTCACCATGTCTGTCGAAGATGGGATGGAGATTCTGTCTCTCACGCCCGACCCCTGAGCTCGGGAATCCCTGTCTTAGACAATTGGGCTACCAGTCTACCATGTACGTGATAGGTGATTTCCACACGCGAATTAACACAAGATGGGGGATTTCCCTCATGTTCCTCATGTCAAAGTAGACCCTTCCGAAGATGGGCGCAAAATAACCTCTCTTGTTGTGCAATTCTAATGGCCATCCCCGTGCTATGCCATGCTATATATGCTTTTTGATTCCCTTGCCCCCCAAAGGGTCGGCAATCTTGATGGAAGTTTTGAGTAGTGATCCTTTTCCTTTCTTTTTTTCCCCTGCCCACATCCTGGCCGCCAATGCAATCCGGGTATCTTGCTGTCAAATCATTGGCACTGGAAATATCCTTCCCGTGACCCTGTAGTGTAAAACCGCCCCATTCGAGCTGTCGTCTCTATCATCACTGAACCACGCACTCTCTATCTGGGACTTCGCCGGCCCTCCCGGCCTTCTCCTTGCCCTTGCCCTTGTCGAGGCGGGCCTTGGACCGCCCTCTTTTGTGGTGCTGGCTGTTCTCTTTCTCCTTCTCCTTCTCTTTCTCTTTCTCGCTGTCTTTCTCGGTCGCCTCCTTGGTACTGACGATCT
Source organism: Neoarthrinium moseri (assembly GCF_022829205.1). NCBI lineage: Eukaryota > Fungi > Ascomycota > Sordariomycetes > Amphisphaeriales > Apiosporaceae > Neoarthrinium > Neoarthrinium moseri. The sequence goes on from NW_026055138.1 coordinate 216,149, forward strand.
CAAACTCCTCGTCCGGGTCGAGAAACGTGGAGTCCCGCAATGGTTCACGCAATGGCTCTTTGCTGGTTCGAATCAGGCCGTTCAGCCGGGACATTGTGATGCTGAGGCGTCCCTCACCAGCCTGGCTCTGAGGTCTGCTCTTGCTGCCGCTGCCGCGGAACTTGGCAGCTGCCCTGCTGAGCCTGTGGGCTGTGGTCTCTTCCAGAGGCGTTGCGGCCGGTGATGGCCCATCGAGGGGTGTGGCGCCTGGGCTCGGACCCGCGGAGTCGATAATCACACTGCCGCGGCGCGATACGCTGAGAAACCCCTCGTCGTCAGCAAAGCTCCGCCGGGACGGCCGCTCTATGTCTGACGAAAAGCGGATGCTGGTAGTTGCCGAGGGAAGCGTGCTCAAGTTGTCGAAATAGCTGCTAGCTTGTCTTGATATGGCCGGCCGTTCCGAGGCCTGCGATATCTTGAGTTGCAGAGCAGTATCGTCATATGAAGGTGGCTCGGCTTCAGTTCCATCTGTTGAACTGGCCGTTACATCGACGATGGGTACGATTTGATAGAACAGAAGATACGGCATCTCATCTTTGAGTGACTGTTTGATGTCATCCACCGGAGCTATTCGATTCTCGGTTGCTAGATCGTCAAACTTCACCCATTGCGCTTCTTCGTAATCAGGCGGTGGGTCATTCTCATATCGCCGGTTATCCGTAAGTAGCTTTGGGGCCACCCGGCAGAATGAGATGTAGTGCCCGGAGTGTAGCGAATCTCCACGGTGGCAGACGACAGATTGCAATACCAGCTTGTACTCTTGGCTCAACCCATTCTCTTCAACATGTCGTTGATCCACGATAAATTGTGGTAGCCTCAGGCTGTCCGGGATGTCGATATATGTGTTTTGTCTTTTGGGCACCCCCTTTTCATCCACCATATATCGTTTGAGACAAATCCCAACAACTGGGCGCTGACTGAAGTGTTTTGCCACCTCGAGGTCGTTCTGGGGTTCTTCGTCTGCAGGCGAATGCCATGCTACAGAATCATGTCAGCCAATGTGCGTTTTAGGGATGGAAGGACGAAACATACGGATTAGTCGGAAGAATTGCCAAGCTGGTATCGTGATTGCCTTGACCACTGATACTCTCCTCTTGGCTCTCTCAAACAGGCCTGCGGTCTCTGCGCCTTCTGATGTCTTGCCTTTGTCGTCGAGCACAACTCGTTGTATTATACTTTCCGTCCGGCTGCGATGTGGTCTAATTGGAATATGTGAGGACGGAGATGCGGCCGGGGAAGAGGCTGGATTCTCAGTCCACCTCCTCTCGAGAGGTATCATATGCGGACTGCCGTGCTGCTCGTCGTGCTCACCCAGTTTTGGTGAAGAGGCAGGGCCCTCGTCGCTGTCATCAGAAACGAGTCTGATGGTGCCTTTCGGGGTGGAGGGCGTTTCCGGAGCATTGGGACTTCGGGGAGTTGGTGTCAGAGTAGCCCGCCTGTTACCTTTACTGTCGTCGAAGCTATCTCGGTGAACGTCAACTTGAGAGTTGAAATATTCCTCTAAGCAATCCTCGAGCTTGATACCCTTGCCATCAGCGTCCGGGGGGACGGCAAGGTTCAGCAACCGCTCGTACACAACCTTGTGGTCCGCCTCGTCGTTCTTGCCCTGGTGGAACAGGTCGACCTGAAGCGAAAGCAGAGGTAGCTGCAACGTCTCGGTAATGAAGGCGAAAGCCTCGGATGTATCCTGCTGTTCCAGGCGCAGAGCATCAGACCAGCCGCATTCAGCCAGTGCTTCCTGTATCAACTCGGTCATGTCCGTCTGAATGAGCTTTCCACTCCGCAGAAGGTTCACCCAGAGTCGCAGAAGCATAGCCAATCTTCTCTGAGGCTCATCCAGGTCTGACTTCAGCATGCATTCGAACGCCTCGAGCTTGGCGAACATGGCAAACAGCAGAGCGTCGAGATAGCAGGTGACCATCTCGCGGTTCTCGGCGCCCAGCATGGCAACATTGGGGTTGTACGGAATGACGTTGCCCGCGAATGACTTCTTCTGTAAGAGCATGAGCTCGACGGCCTTGTCGACATCGCCGGCGGCGAATTTGGAGTGGAGGGCGTAGAGGACATTGTCGTCGTCAAAATTGGTAATCTCCAGGGCGGCCAGCCTCTTGCTGACCTCCTGGACCTTTGCAGGTTCATCCTGGTCTTTCTCTTCGTCTTTGTCGGTTTGTTTCGAGGCAGGCTTGAACAGCGCGAAGAAGTTGGAGCGGTGCTGTCCAGGGAGGTGCGCTGTCAGCCTCTCTCTCATCTCTGCTCCACTGGCCATACAGTGTAGACCCGGAGGTAGGCTGTAGTGGCCCGGGAGATCTCTCACCTTGTGCGCCGCATCTGCCGATTTACCTCGACGATGGCTGGCCTTGTCTCGCCGGGTCAAGAAGCGCTTTGGCAGCTTGCCTGTCTTCATGGTGGTGGTGTCGACCCCGTGGCGGGGCAGGGGCAGGGCAGTCTGCAGCAGACGGCGGTGGAATGGCGGGGTCGGCGGTTCGGCGGTCGATTCAATGTCAAGGTATTCCCATATGGCGGCTGGAGGTGAATCTCAGTCGCACCCAGCTCTTGTTACGGCCGAAGGGAGTGGTCATGGCAAATGCGCATCGTCCGTCATGGAACCGGCCTGGGATGGAGGATCGTTGTACGTGTTTATGGGTGCTTTTGCGGCGAATGGCGAGACCCCGGACGGTGGAAGGGTAGGAGGTACTGTGTAGGTAGCCAAGCCCAGTGGTGGGACAAGCGAGGCGACGTTTCGCGTTGGACAACAGGCAAGGAAGGCGAGTAGATTTTCTGTTTTCCTCTTGTACTAGCGCCCAACTCGTCTGCCAGAACAAGAATGGAGCAAACACGAACCGCGTTCCACAGATAAAGTTCAAGATGACCAGTTCTGGGCTGTTGGTACGGCGATTAAGTTGTCGCTGTGAGCTCAGCTGAGAGAGTCAGTGACCGAGCCTCGGCGGGGCAGAATTCAGCCAGGCCCGACTCGTGCGTCTTTGTTGCGCCCAAGTAACGTAGCGCTGATTATATACGATCACGCTGACCGAGACATGTCATTCCTGTTTTTGCAACAGCTGACAAGGAGCCTTTCAAGCTTCCTCGCCGTCGGACAACGGCAGACCGGGAACCTCAATATCAGGGCCCCCCGAGCACAGCTGTCCCGCTCTGTCGGGGACGGACATAAGGACATCAATAGTCTTAGTAGGTAGTTAGGGGCCAGGGTCCCTTCCACCACCACCACCACCACCAGCTGTGGGCTCACTGGATAAATTGGAAAATAGCGTCATACCACCAAGAGACATCCCAGGCGGCAGGGCTATTGGCGGCAAGTGGAGCGGCCTCTCGGACCATCTCGACCGCGAGATCTTCACCAGTTGCGGGCTGATCCATCCCATCCCAATTGCCACATGGCCTGTCTTACCACCTCCCTGGCGCATGAGATGCCCTTGATGGTTGCTCGAACCGAGTCTTTGGGACGAGTCGTGGGGTAGCAGTGCAATTCTCGGGTCACATAGTTACCTGTGGCAATCAAGGCTCCAGTCTGTAAGTACCTAACTTAGGTACCTAGGCAGTTGGTAACCCAGGATAGATGCCTACACAAACCGTTTGTCTTGTCCGCTTGACTGAAGCCTTACATGTGACCAAAAAGACTGTGTCGGTCCACGTAAATTGCCGCCTAACTCGGCAATGAGCCTGCTCACGAGGTAGCATACGTATCAATCTCCGACGTACGACCCTAGTGTAGGCGACACTCTCGAGGTAGGTACAGTAAGTATCACAGCGGGCTAAGCGAGTTGGGCGATCACGTCGAGGACGCGCCACAGGCAAGACAGGTACTGGAAGCGGGAAGGGTGACGAATATTATGACGATGACCTGCCTCTTAGTCTGTTTGCAATTCTGCAACATAATAGGCAAAACGGTGACCCGTACAGGCAAACCTGTCTTCTATGTACTGGAATAGATAGGAACAAGCCGATTCTGGTACGTATACTGAGTATGTGCTGTGTAAGTACGTGGTGGTGCTGCTGTGGTACTGTGTAAGTGGAGGGCAGCCAGGGGTGGGCCAGGGCCTAGGCTTAATGTCCAGCGCCAGTCGTTCCCTTTTTCCTTCCGTCTGGGCTGGGCTGGGGGGGAGCACAGGCCATGTTTGAGCCTTGTAGTTTGTACCGAGTCGGAATTTCTAACGCTCCGTCCAGCGACATGCAGGAAATTTCCAGGAGCTCGATTTCGCGATAGCTTCAGCGGAAAGGCCCGGGCCATTGGACGGTGCATTCGACGTTGACACATTGTCTCCCATCTCCCCGACGCGTTTCTTCCGGGACCATGGCCTCCCTCCGCGAGGTATCTCGCTCGGCGAGGCACATCGTCAAGTCGTCCTCGCAGGCGAAACCTTTCCAGAGATGCGCCTCGACACAGGCTGCGCCTGCGATCCCCGATATCGAGCCAGAGTCTGGCCTGGCAGCTCCGATTGTAGACAGGGGACAGGTTTCTATACAGGATCCGAGGAAGCGCGCCAGTCGAAGGCCGCAGGAGCTGCCGCATTCAAGGTCAGCCCGGCAGCCGCCGCCATCATAAGACCAGCACCGCGACTAACACACGACGTGCAGATACCGCTACCACCCCCCGAAGTACGACAGAGGCCCAATGCACCCCGTGCAGCCTCCGCCGTCGTCAGACCCGGTCGCCCGTAACTTCAGCCCGGGTCCCTTCAACGTCCCGCGCCTGAAGCACACCTTCCACTCCACCATTGCCTCCGACATCCTCACCCTGGCCTACCAGCACAAGATCCCCGGCACGCCGGACAAGCCCGAGCGCATACGGCTCCGGTCGTGGGGCGACGAGACGCCCTACATGAAGAACCGCCCGAAGCGCGGCCCGCGAGGCGCCGAGGTCCTGCTGCCCCTGGAGGAGAACATCAACTACCACAACATCCCCGAGATCCGCGCCGTCCACGTCGCCGCCTATATGCCCGCCGCCAAGAAGAACCAGGACTACATCACGGTCGGCAAGGCCGTGCTCCAGTCCATCACGGGCGTGCGCCCCGAGACGACCAGGAACAAGTCCAGCGTCGCGCAGTGGCACGTCATCAAGGGCGACAGGACGGGTGTCAAGTGCTCCATCTATGGTAACCAGGCCTACGAGTTCCTGGACAAGATGATCAACCTCGTCTTCCCCAAGATCAAGGAGTGGCCGGGTGTTAAGGGGTCGACCGGCGATGGCGCCGGCAATCTGTCGTGGGGTTTCGAGGCCAGCCAGATGATGTTCTTCCCCGAGGTCGAGGCCAACTACGCCCAGTATCCCGCCAAGGTATGTGCCACCCCTGAAGTGCTTGCTGCTGCGCGCAAAAGCTTGTACTGATATTTCTCATTAGATGATTCCTGGTTGCCGAGTGTTTGTCGAGACTACGGCCAAGTCGGACAGGCATGCAAGATTACTCCTGCAGACCATGGGCGTACCCTTCTATGGCAAGTTGATAGACTAGGCGGAGGGCTGCGACCTGCATGTAAATGGACAATTGTATCACATAGGAGACCGCATAGAGTGTAATATATATGTACCAATAAGATGGTCACACCGTGCTTTGTATTCAGGGTATCAAGATTCATTGACTCTAGTTTGAGACGATAACCTGTGCGGCTTGTAGCCTGCATCTTCCCTGGTCATCTATAGCAAATCATTCCACCAACGCCGCTTATGCCAGATCATGATTGCCGCCGTTTTCCATGCAACCGTTTTTTCTCCTTCTCAGAACCTTCGTATATGCGTCATGGGCAGTGACTCTCATGCACTTGCAACCTTCTCTCTCAGTTCGTTAATCACCGTGTCGACGGCGTCCATGTCCGTCGACTCTACTTTCTCGCCCTCGGGCTTGCCGGCTTGCTTTACCAGCTCGGACGACAGCACGTCCATGGCGGGCTGGTAATTCCTGCAGGCCGAGCTCAGGGCGTAGACGGCCTTCTTCCGGACGTCCTTGGTCTCGACCTCGCCGGCGTTGCCGTCCTCGGTCACGATGTCGCCGTCGCCGGCGCGCTTCTCCATGCCGACACGGCGGCCCAGGGCCATGGCGACCAGCTTCTCGATGCCGCCGAGGGCGACGAGGCGCTCCTGGCAGGGCGGGTTGTTCTGGACGGCGGTACCAACGACCCAGGCGGCCATGAGGCGGAACTCGGCTTCGTCGTGGCCCAGCAGCTCGACGAGGGGCGTCCACAGGCCCAGCTTGGCCAGCAGGTTGGCGTTGTCGAGTGACTCGATCAGCTGCTCGAGGTTGTCGAAGGCCGTCAGCTTGGACTCGCGCGTGATCTCGGGGTCGGGCGACGTGATGTTGGTCATGGCGGCCACCATCAGGTCGGCGTCCGACGGCCCGCCCAGCAGCGCCTTGATGGCATCGGCGTTGGGCGTGCGCAGCGGCACCTGCGTGTCGGTCGTGTTGTCCTCGCCCTTGGTGCTGTTCTCGATGCTCCACTTCAGGAGATCGTTGAGCTGCTTCTTGTCTGCCATGTTGTGTTCGGTCGGTCTGCCCTTAGCCTTCTGTTGGTCGTAGTGTGTAAGCGCCTGAACGTGCGCTGCCGTACGTATAAATAATTGAAACCTGTCGAGGCTGCGTTCTGCGTCGAGAAGTTGGGTTGAGAGGTCGGATAGGCGAAAGATCTATATCGCGAAAGCTACACAATATGGCCAAAGACGAAAACACTTCTCGCAATCGTCTTTTATAGTGGAATTGCTGTACTGGTCAAAAAGCATGAAATTCAGTAACTGAAGTCGAAACCGTCGTGAAGATGCAATGACTTTGAGACATATCTCATCTAGGCGTGTGATGTAACTCGTGCTTTCGCGAAGCTTCGCACAAAAATATACACGCTAGGCCGTTTCTGGACTAGCACGGTATGATGGAGAGCTTATCAGCTGCCAGCAAAACCGTTGAGAACTGGCAGCACAAGAAGTTGAGGCGAGCGTACAGGCACAACGGCCAGTGATTCTGGGAATCCCAATACGCTGAGATGGTCTTTCGTCAGTTGGTCTCATCTTCCACAGCCAAACTCAAGGCAATTCTCTGGATGGAATAGCTGCCCGCACCTGACTACTCGTGGGCCAGCTCAACTCAAAATCCCCTTACTCGCAGACAGCAAAAGCAGCTGCCCCACCAGACTGCCCCTCGTTGCCGCTTTAACAAGTTGGCCAGGCGCCAGGAACTAGACGCTTTTGGGGGCGACTTTGCGGGAGAGCCAGATCTGTATGCAATGAACGATGCCATCTCGAACAGGATTCACCACGCCTCAGTCTGGCGTATCGGGATGCCCGTCGAGTGGTTTGTTGGTCGGTTGCCGGTCCGAGGAAGCCATCTGAAACCATCTGCCTTCTGCCGGTTCCTGCCTGTCGCGTCATCCCACTTATCGACGTGGTTAAGCTCCTTCTCCAGACCACGGCTGTAACAGTAGCATTGCTGATATTGCCGGCCCTCACCCTCGGAACCGTTCCACGGCCAGCTAGTGCCTGGGTACAAGTAGGCAGTCACGAACGGCAGGCTCCCGTCCAAACCCATCCAGGAATGCGGGCTGGCGGGATGTAATGGTTTGCAGGAAGTGGTCCTCCCAAAAGCACTGCCCCTGCATACGCAACCCACCCGCCTCCAGACCCGGACTTTTACGATGCCCGCTTGGCGGCGAAGCCGACTGTGCTATGTATGGCAGTGTATGCAGCAGCTCACGCTGAGCATGTCATACGTAACCGTACAGCTCCAAGCCACGTGAGAACCGACGCCATTGGTCCAACTCGCTAGCCCTAGGGCACAAAGCCTGCTCAATGAGCGAATCAGGTTTGGCATGTTTGGATGTTGCAGATGGAAACTGTTCTTAGCCCAAGCTGAGCTGGAGCTGAGCCTTGCTGGAGCGGATTACTATGGTGCGAGCTGGGTGGTAAGAATGGGGGGAATCATTCTAGAAGGCTTCTCAGCCTTGCCGCCCCGGACCGAGAAAAGAAAACAGTCACGAGTATACTGGTTGTCGTACCCACGAGCATGGCTGGATCTGATGCATGGGCGGCGACAAGCAGTAGCCTCGGCATGGGATATCCAACAGGCCCGATTCCAGGCAACGCAATAAATTGGTCAATGTGAGTGAGAGCAAGAATAGAGGAGCCTAGAACATGGCAGGTCTGGAGACCCGAAGATTACGAATGCTCCGGCAAGGCCAAGAGCGACGAAAGGCCAGAGTAATTTGATTGCCTACCAGGCGGAAATATGAGCATTCTTGAGGTGCCTGTTGCCGATGCTGACGTTGCCGTCGTCGGGTCGACGCTGCCCAGAAATGAAGCAAGTGAAGAGCAGTGAACGGGGTGAATGCCAGCCAGCAGCCAGCAGCCAGCAGCCAGTAGCGAGTCGCCGTTCTGCGCTGTTAATAGGCTGCCCAGGTAAAAGCGGCAAGCAGATGCGAGAGCAGAGCCCCTCCCTCCAGCTTTTTTTAGGGGGGGATTGCACCAGATGGGGGGCCGCCCTGTCCACTGTCGACCTTAAGGTATTCCGACGTCCCAGGCTTGGCCCTGCTAGTGGTCGCTCCTCTGTGAATTAGGAACCCACAATTTGCACTTGGGGGAGGGGGAGCACTTGGGTAGGTTGAGTTCCAGGAGTTTTGAGGGGGGGAAGCCTGCCCGTTTGCCCGTTTGCCCAGTGTCCAGGGTGGTGCTGCTGGGACCCGACCGCCCTTCGCCCTCCGCCCGCCCTCGTCCTCGTCGACCACCTCGCCTCGACCTGGGGGCCCGTTGCCCGGACTGGACCTGGCTTGCCCGCTTCCATTGCTGGCCTGAGTCCTGGCCTGACCCTTTCCCTTTTCTCCCGCTCCACCGCATCAACCTGCACTCCGATTGTGACAGCACATTTTATTAACGTCAACCTCCCAGCCTCCCTCCCTCTCCTTGTCCGCTACTCCATTCGCCGACACCGAGACTCACCCCCCCGAACACCAGACCACACTCCCAACAGCTCTCACGATCCGGGCATCGCGTGAGCTTCTTTTTCGTCGCACTGCGTTTTCTCATTATTTCTTGACTCTTCGTCTACTACCTAATCCGCCAAAATGGAAGGTAAGCCAGCTCTCTGCCCGCCCCCCTGCTGACCGCCCACGCCCAATACCTGCCTACCCCCTTTCGCAAGAGGATATCCCGAGATTCTCTGCCCCCGTCGTCGTCGTCCCCGTCGTCGAACCTTGGCTGACTTTTGTTTTTTTCTCATCGCAGAGGAGGTTGCTGCCCTCGTTATCGACAATGGGTAAGAATCACAAATCCTAACCCACCCCCTCACCGACATCCTGAGATCCATGTCACCCGAGGTGATCGGGCTGGACATCGCTGCCGTGCGCACCGCCATCAGCATTCGCCGCAGACACACGCAAACAAAACCATCATTGTGAATTGTTCTTGAACTGACATGATTCTAGTTCGGGTATGTGCAAGGCCGGTTTCGCCGGTGATGATGCTCCCCGAGCTGTTTTCCGTAAGTCTGACCCTAGCGCCCCCGTGCCACACCCCGCCTCACAGCATGCAAATGCCATGAGGCCTCGAGGGCACTTTCGCGATGAGCAACACACTGACCCGCTGTAACAGCCTCCATTGTCGGTCGTCCCCGTCACCATGGGTGAGTGCCAGTTCCCCCTCAGCTCCCTGATCGAGCCCGATCTCGTCTGCGCCCAAATGCTGCAGACCCCACTCCTAACACTCGTGGCAGTATCATGATTGGTATGGGTCAGAAGGACTCGTACGTCGGTGATGAGGCACAGTCCAAGCGTGGTATCCTGACGCTGCGCTACCCCATCGAGCACGGTGTCGTCACCAACTGGGATGACATGGAGAAGATCTGGCACCACACCTTCTACAACGAGTTGCGTGTGGCCCCCGAGGAGCACCCCGTCCTGCTCACCGAGGCCCCCATCAACCCCAAGTCCAACCGAGAGAAGATGACCCAGATCGTCTTCGAGACCTTCAACGCCCCCGCCTTCTACGTCTCCATCCAGGCCGTCCTGTCCCTGTACGCCTCTGGTCGTACCACCGGTATCGTCCTCGACTCCGGTGATGGTGTCACCCACGTTGTCCCCATCTACGAGGGTTTCGCCCTGCCCCACGCCATTGCCCGTGTCGACATGGCTGGCCGTGACCTGACTGACTACCTCATGAAGATCCTGGCCGAGCGTGGTTACTCCTTCTCCACCACTGCCGAGCGTGAAATCGTTCGTGACATCAAGGAGAAGCTCTGCTACGTCGCCCTCGACTTCGAGCAGGAGATCCAGACTGCCGCCCAGAGCTCCAGCTTGGAGAAGTCGTACGAGCTTCCCGACGGTCAGGTCATCACCATCGGCAACGAGCGTTTCCGTGCTCCCGAGGCTCTGTTCCAGCCCTCCGTCCTGGGTCTGGAGAGCGGTGGTATCCACATCACCACCTACAACTCGGTCATGAAGTGCGATGTCGATGTCCGAAAGGATCTGTACGGCAACATTGTCATGGTATGTCATACTGTCAACAGATCAGCCCTGGTCCCCAGGCCAGAGGAGCTTTCTTGTGTGTGTTGGCTAACAGAACCCCACTATAGTCTGGTGGTACCACCATGTACCCCGGTCTCTCGGACCGTATGCAGAAGGAGATCACTGCCTTGGCCCCGTCCTCCATGAAGGTCAAGATCATCGCTCCCCCCGAGCGAAAGTACTCCGTCTGGATCGGTGGTTCCATTCTCGCCTCCCTGTCGACCTTCCAGCAGATGTGGATCTCGAAGCAGGAGTACGACGAGAGCGGCCCCTCCATTGTCCACCGCAAGTGCTTCTAAGCGCCTGCTAAAGGCAGTGCTCAGCAGCAGGGTGCACCCCGCACACTTTTCACGAGCTCACGACAATGCCGAGCAGGTGGCGATGGTCCCCGAGGAATCAGGGCTCCTCGTGCCGATGCGGGAATGCTCCTTAGAAAGACGAGTCTCATATCTACGAAAAGTTCTGGTAATGGTCGAGCGATTGGGGTCTGTATTTGCGCAGGCCCTTGAGGGAAAGGAGAATATGAAGTGCCTTTTTTCCAGGAGGCTTCTCATGCACGGAATGGAGTAGACAATTACACTTTTGAGGGTGATCGATCATATACTTCTTGACTTTTTCCCATCTTTCGGTGTCCCATTTTGAGTGCAGTGTTGTGATTATAAACGTTCTATCCATGTCTTATCTCGTGAGATATACACAAGTGGTCAATTGTGCAAAAACGCGCGGTTTTCACATGTCTGTTCTGGCTGTAAGATCAGGTGGAGGAGCCAGCTGCATCTGCCACTGACCAGCCCATCCACACCATGTGTTCCAACGTCACAAGCTGGATACGGAGTGATAGCGCTTTTCAGCCTCCGTCGCCGGGTGTTGGGGCCTTCTCTTTAGCTGGCTGGCCTAGTATATGTCTGCTGTGCGAGTCATCGGCCGTTTCTGATCTACCATGTACCTCCTCTTCGATTTCACTCTCTACCTCGAGGTCGATCCCCTCCTCGCCCTCCTCTCCCTCTTCCCCAGCAGCAGTAGCGGCAGCGGCACCGTCGCCCTCGAGCTTCCTGTACTTGCGCCTCTTCTTCTTGGCGGCGCTGGCACGCTTCTTGCGCTTGGCCTCGCCGACGACGGCGCTGCGGCTCTCGCCCCCGCGCGCCAGGTCGTCCAGCTTGTCGGCCAGCAGCTGGCGCGCGATCTTGCGGTTCTCGGTCCGCGACCGCGTCGCCTGGCACTTGACCACCAGCCCCGTCGGCCCGTGCTTCAGCTGCACCGCGCTGTTGGTCTTGTTGATCTTCTGCCCGCCCGGCCCGGACCCCTTGAGGAACGACTCCTCGATCTCGCCCTCGGGCGGCGGCTTCGGCCGCGGCGGCATCGGCGCCGCCTTCTTGCGCCGCGCCGGCGTGCTGGAGAAGGAGCAGCTGGTCGAGGACGATGGGGAGGGCGCGTGGGGGGGCATCGGCGGCCGAGCTGGGCCCGGGAAGGCGGTACGCAGCGCTGCGGCTCGGGGCCGCAGGCATAGGGTGCGTAGCATGGTATTGAGGTATTTTGTGCTTCTCTCGTCTACAGGCTCATCGGGAGGCCGCTGCCATGGCGTGGCGAGCTCGGTGGGACGCGCCCTGGCCGCGATGTCTGGGGGGGTTAAGGCAGTTGTCAGTGCTTGCTCGGGAGCCTGGGCAGGTACGGCCGTAGTGCAGTGGCCGTTTGCACAGCTGCAAGAATCGTTCTCAGCCTTTCGCGGTTGTCAATTGCTCCCAAGAAAATTGTTTCGAGGGTGGTGCTTGAAGACGAGGGAGCTTTGGACCGGGGGACCCTGAGACATGACGTCCCTCGAGAGTGGGCCCGTAGCTCCCCAAGCTCTTATGCACATCCATGTCCTGGGACCCTGACTTACAACAGAGACCTATAAGTCCACCTTCGAAGCACGGATACCGTTGTCAGTAGACTATCGATAGATCGTTATGTACGACATTCTCAAGCTTTTATAGAGCTCCCTGTCTTACAAAAGTAACCCGCGTACCTCTCTACCCATCAGTCAGTCTGAATTTCTAAACCTACAGTACTACGAAGTAGTCACGGAACAAAAGAAAACAATGGCCCGCCGAGGCCACGCCCGCGTTCTGATGCCTGCCGGCCTCGAATCCACCGTCCGTTAGTTGCGCCTGAAGAAATACCAGTTCGAGGTCACACTGGCCATCAATGTGTGTACGCCCAACGAGAAGATAGCCATCTGTGAGTGCCACGAAACCATCCGCTCCACGGCGTCCGAAGCGTCGGACGCAACGCCGGGCCTCCCATTTCTGAGTCCTTGTAGACTCATTGTCCCGGTTTTCCCCAGATACTACGTCTTTGCTACTGTGCTGCCTCGTGGTATTCGCTACGAACGTCTTCATGTCGCGCCTGGCCTGGGCGATGGTAGGGCACGCCGCCTTCTATCTCGGTGGGAACGGCGGTGGTGGCCGCGTGCAAAATATCAAGATTGGACTCGGAGCCGGGGCACATTGATCATGACTTCGGGCCGTTCATGGAATCGCTGTCCAACGAGATTTCAACATGGTGTGGCAAAGCCACATGAGCGGGAGGCATCACGAGATCAGTTTATCCCAGGCGCCATGGAACCAGTAGTACGCCAAATGGTAGGACGAAACTTGAAGGCATGAATACAGCGCCTTCATGACGAGCAGCTTGGAGAAGTGAGTCTCGAAATACACGGACGGGGTCATATTCATTGTTCGGGTATCCGGATATATTCATTCTCTCGTACGCCTAGGTAGAAGAAGGGGAGTAAGAATACACCCGAAGAGAGGAATCCTCGCCTGCAATCGCCAACTCGTTTCTTGCCGCGTCCGGTCTCCATGCCAGTTGTAGCACGGCTTTGGCGACGCTGAGCCTATATTTTTATCAGAAACAGAACAGCAAACTCGGACACACAAGGGACTTACTCATGTTGTAGGTCAATGCTACTGATGACATTTAGGGTCTCGACGTCGACGGTGTGGATAGTCACCTTGCCTTCCTCTGTCCCAGTAGCAAGGACAAACTTGCCATCTTCAGTCTTGCGCGGCAGGAAGTCGAGGGCGGTTACCGGGTGTGTGGCCGGGATGGAAGCTGCCAGAGAAATTGTCTCGTCTGCAGATCCCCTCTTCCAAAGCTTGACCTGCTTGTCTCGTCCAGCGGTCGCAAAAACTATAGAATCGGACGCTGGCGCCCATGCCGCATCGAGAATCATTCTCGTGTGGCCTTTGGGATTGCTCTGTAGCGGCTGGTACTTGAACCTGTCTTCTGAATCTCGTTGGAATACAGCCCATTGTCTGTCTCTGCCAACACTGAGCAGATATCTATCATCTGGGGAGAATCGCAGGCGGGTTGCCGTCAGGGTATGAGCCGCCAGGGGAGGTCTGATCTCCGTCCACCGCTCCGTCTCAAACAGTCGGATGACAGCATGGTTCAGCGAGCTGGCTTTACACGCACTCGCGACTATGGTGCCATCGTGGCTCGTGGCCAGGCATGATAATTCGTAGCCATGGCCGTACAGCTTTTCGGCCTCCGGCCAAAGGGTATGCCTTGACAGACTGTCTTCGAAAGGCGGGTGGTCAATCTCCAAGACGGACTTGCGGACCGTTGATCCAGGATCAAGTGCTTCCCGGTCGGCCTCCGGGTTGGCTGCTTCGACCTCTTGGTCATCATCCACAGCCTCGATGGCTTTATTCGACAGTCCCAGCACCGGCATGTTGGCGGCATCTGGCAAGTTCTCGATCTGTGAGTCCTCAATGCCGCAAAGCCGGTTCAGTAGTTTTGCAACGGCTTTGGGCTCGTTGAAGACCCGCATCAGCTTCTCATCGGCCCCGGAAACAAATTGAGAGGACCCGATCGAATCGATGCAGTTGATGTCGTACCCGTGAATTTGGGGCCTCGCAATCTCATGCCACGAACCATTACTAGATCCTGCTGTCCACTTCGCATGCAAGCGCGTTGTTTGATCTAAGCTGGTTGACAGGAGATATTCACCGTTCTTAGACCACGAGATACCAGTAACAGATCGAGTGTGGCCGCTGACACCGATGTTGGGAAGCCATTGATCGTTGTCCCTGTTGTACTCCCAGCGACGCCAGCTCCCCGTTCGGCCGAGGGTCACGACTGACTTGCCGTCTGGCGACCACAGGCCCGTCCAGAAGCCACCTGTGCTTCCCGTGGCTGTCGTAGCACCCTTTTCTCGACTAATCTCACCAAGCCGAACGGTAGTGACCCAGATACCCGATGATGGATCGGCCTCCCAAATCGCAAGCGTGTTATCAGCTGAGGTTGAGAGGAGCTGCAGTGTTCCGTTTTCATTCGAGAACCACTTGGCGCTGTATATCCAGTCATCGTGGCCGAGCAGCAAGGCCTCGAATGTGATGGAGAAATCCATGTCTCCGGACTTCAATCGGTGCGCCTTGTTCGATGGAGACTTCCCGGGCAGAAAAGCGCCCATCGTCGGGTCGTTGCCCTCAGCAGCGGCTGCTGGGAGCTCTGTGCCCCGGTGGAAGCGCCAGAGACGAACGTATTTGTCTTGACTGGCAGATGCGAGGATCAAATCGCTGGTGGGACTCGCTTTCTCAAAGGCAAAGTCTAGCGAGCGAACCCATTCATCATGTCCCGCCAGTGTCGCCTGTACTTCAAACTGAGGCTCGGCTGCGGACGCAGCTACAAAAACTTGAACAATATTCCGGGTGCCAGCCGCTGCCAGGACTAGCCCATCTCCCTCCGCGCTCAGATCGCTGAGAGCTATGCAGAGAGGGAAAAACTTGGGCGTTGGCTTGATTGTCTGCAGCAGCGTGGCTTCACCACCTTCCAATCGCCATATTTTGATGGATGCATCTGCTGCACCCGTTGCAAAAACCCTCGAGGTGTCCCGGCGTCTGCTATGTGCAGTTGCTATGCAGTTAATCGACGCTGTGTGCTCTTGGATGGTCTGAACGCATGAGGCAGAACCGCTTGGCTCCAGTTTCCATATTTTCAGGCACTTGTCATCCCCGCCTGTGATGAGAATCGATTCAGTCTCACCCTCAGCTTTGGGCAGAAACTTGACCGCCTTCACGACGTCTGTGTGTCCCCTAAGCAGAGTCCTGATGCCATTCACGGCCGCATCCTGTTCAGCCTCGTGAGTAATTGAGCTGTTGCAAGATTCGGGCGTTGACTCACCTTGGGCTGCCATAGAGCCACAGTGCAGTCGCTGCCAAAGGCTACGATACCATCTTGACTCCAGTCTGCGACCGCTGTATGCCTGTTGGCACCCACCGAGAGGTACTCGATGCCAATTTCGGCCTTATTCATTTCCAGGTCGGATGTGGTATCATTGATGTAAGTATCGAGAAAGGTTTGTCACCTAGGAAACACTGCATTGTGATTGGTCGTTGAATTGCGAAAATCCAACACACGTCTTGACCAGCTTCTGACGCTCCGGCAGAGAGCTCCTGCAGCTGGCAGCGCTGGACACCGGTCAACAATTCAACGAGCTCTCTACCTTTCTGGAATCCCCTGAAACGCTTTTTCTTGTGTATTCAAAAGATATTTTCCGCCTGGCTGCATTATGGAGATGAAACCAGTCTCCCTAGAAGAAATCTGCGGTGGAAATGTAGACATCAGCAGCTGGTTAGGCTAGTTCTAGTGTCGTGAGCTTCTAATATGTCGATGTGTTAGGCGTTGATTGTACATTTGGTTTCATTATGATTTTGTTTCCGAGGAACAGGTGTGTGGTGTGGCAAAAGCCATTGATCGCTTGGATTATATAAGTGAAACACGTTCTTGGACAAACCAGAATCGAGTCCAGAGCACTATACAATGAGATCCGAACAGTACTAATCATGCCTTGACTTTCCCAACACCAGCTTGGACCAGTATTCTAACATACCACCCATGAAGGAACGTGATCTTGGGCGGGATGGGGTGCTCAGCCTCTGGCGCAAATGCGCCAGCACTGTTGAACAAGGCCGACTTGAGACTGAAGATGGCTTCCTGCTTCTGACGGTCGATCCGCGCGCTGATCGAGACCAGCCCGTCCGAGTTTCTCAGGCCAGGGTTCATCGGGGAGCCACCGCATCTGACGGTGATCTCATCGCCCTTATTCTCCACAACCTCAAAGTGGTTTACCATCCTCAAGCCCTGCTCGAACTTGGACTCAGCCAGCTCTGACGTTTTCCAAGCATCATGTTCAGAGCCTGGAGGAGCGTCATACCGCTCTTGCATCTTAGTTTGCGGCCAGAAACCTGCGTACAATTAGAAACACACTCTCATGAATTAGGAAACAGTAATCAAAGAGAGTTCGTTCCCCTTACCCCATCGGCCCCAGATTCCTCGGCAGAACTCCAAAGTCAAAGCCTCCTCGTTGTCCCGCAGATCAGGTCGGATCTTGCTCAGAGGCACACGTTTGATGCAGTCGTCAATCAGTGCCGGGTTGCCCTTCGGGTTGTACTTGGTGTACGTCTTTGTCTTGAACCAGGGGTCGCTCTTGGACATGGGGACCAAAGTGGTGCCGGCTGCGAGGTAGGCCATTCCTGCGCCGAGGCTGGCCACGCCACCGGTGACGCCCCAAATGCCAGCCGTCAGTGTCGTTCGAATGATGCCCATTGTACTCGTTCTGATTGAACTGCAGAGGTAGATTACATCTACAGCACGAATCTTGGGATAGCAACAGAACGAAGTCCAAGAGCTTTAGTTGGTGGGTCGGTGGAGCATGCGGCTCTGAGCTAAACTGGGTAGCTCATTAACAGTTTAGTGGGTATCTTTGGTGGAAACCAGATAGCGCGCAACATATAATCTAATATTCGTTGCGATAGCGACAGCCCCTCCTCATTTCGCCGAACCTGTTCCTGGCTTTAGTGGCCAACTTAACGTGGGCTTTGTCAATTCAACCATCGTGGTTTCTTGATGACAGCGATGTCAGCTTTTGAAGACGACCTTTAAACTGGTGATAGGCTCATGGCTAGGGAATTCTGATGCATCGTTTACTCCTTGTTTTCCACGGCACATTCCCGCCTTTCTCATTGCCTCATCCTGTCCTGATGAGCAAAGAGATAACAGAGAAGTCATATCAGTCGAAATGAGTACGAGCCTTGAAAACTGTTCGAAGAGCCTGTGGCAAGCCTCTATAGGATAGGGCGGTATTCTGGGTTTTACCGCGCCACCAGGCTTGAGGGACCAGCCTCGACACACGGTAGACGGATTCTGCTCATAACAGACCGTATGTTAGTACCAGGCTTTCGCGACAATATAGCCTCGTAATGCAAACCCATGGAAGAGTTCGGGTTGGGCTCGTAGGATACGAGACGAGACATGCGTCATCTGACACGCCCACATTCTTGCCTGTCTCCAAAATTGGACCGTCAGTACGCGGACGCCGTTTGGTAACACCAAAATTCTGGCCCCAGGACACCAGGCAATACATGCACAGGCATGTGAAACTACAGCAAACTACACGCCAGCGCACGTGGAGTATGGTGCGTTTGTTTGTTCGCGGCAATCATGAGTAGAAGGCAGACAACGCACGATGGCAGGCTAGATCTAACGAGACCGTGCACCGGTGATCGACCAGATGAGGCTCACTATCCCTTTAGGCTTCCCTGGCTAGCTATACCTAGACAAGGTTTCATGTGGCTTGATTTCCCAGATCCAATTGCATTGTCAGACCAGACGTCCATAATGATAACTGGACAGCCTTGTCCCTTGCATGCTACACTACTCGGTTAGATCCGAAGAGATCGATCGTTCGAGCCAAACTGCTTCCTGCTTCCTTCTGAGGCGGCGACGCTGATAGCCCTGCCGTACGAGTACCTGTAACTAAACCAGTACTGTTGAACAACAATTCTGTATTGCGTTATGCTACTGTGCGGTGGCTTTCTTCGTGCTCGACCAATAGCTGTTGGTGACAGCCAGGTGCTCAGGTCAACTTGGGGTAACAAACAAGCGGACAGTGGGCAGAGCCACGCAGTGTAGCAGATGGCGTCTTGAGTCTATGGGTTATACTGTGTTGTCAACCATGTGTTTCATGATATTGTTTCATCATATTAAGCCCAGTTGGGCATGATCTTGCCACTGCTGTATGTAAAGGCCAGAAAGGAGATGTACATAGAAAAGTGAGACAAAAGACGAGCAGTGTTGAGCTGATAACTCTCAGATGCTCTCTTTCCAGTTGGTCGAACACCGGCCACCTGGTTACGCATATTAGGTTGTTCATGAAAGGCTTATGGTATGGATACGTGGCCTCACTGGCCTAGCAAGCTGTATCAATCGACTTTCTTTACCCAGGCAAGCTAAGTCCACAGCCAGTCCAACAATAGAGGACGAGAGATATATGAAAGTCACGTGCTGCAGTTAGTCATTGCAGTTGTCTGACTGCTTTGAAAAATCACTACGTCATATTTACCGTAGGGGGCAGTGTTTGGTGGAGAGTACGGCTCAGACTTCCTAGGAAAAAGCTGACACCACTTTGAAATCACGATGGGTCTTTCAATCCACGGAACTGGCAGCAGTGTCTGGCCGAGTTGACGTCGCAGCAGCAAAGGCGAGCTCCGCTTCAGTCAGGCGCACTGGAATCGAGATCTTTCGGACTAGTTGCTCCGGCATCATCCCGGGTGGCAGCCAATCCCCCTCACTTGCATTGAAACATGCGCTTTTGTGTACT
Organism: Neoarthrinium moseri; assembly: GCF_022829205.1. Lineage (NCBI taxonomy): Eukaryota > Fungi > Ascomycota > Sordariomycetes > Amphisphaeriales > Apiosporaceae > Neoarthrinium > Neoarthrinium moseri. The sequence goes on from NW_026055138.1 coordinate 235,323, forward strand.
TTCCGATTCCAGCTGATGCAGCTTTTGGAAAACAAGATGGCAAGCTGTCTGGGTGATCTGCGCAGGGAGAGCAGGGAACCTTGCGGGCGAACTCAAGTATGAGATCTCGATGACGGAATCTCGTGGCACCTGTGATTGAAATCACTTGTCAGACTGGCGCGAGTATGTAGTCGATGTGGCTAGTAAGTAGGGCCGGGCGGCTTTGAAGCCACAGGTCTAGACCAGCATCCCGTTGGTTCCCCACGGTGGTAAAGAAGTCCATGACATCAGCGGCCCACAGCTACCCGGAGTACTGACGCCCTGGCGGCCAATCACGACCCCCGGAGCTTCGCTCCAATCCGACTACTGTTATGCAACTATCTGTGACGGGCTCAGGAACAGCCTCAGCCTGTATCGATAGTCAATGTTGTGCATATTGGCATGGAATGCTGCTTTCGCCCCCAGCCAGGATGGCCACCGAGAGGGAGACAACGAACAGCAGATGCCTCGGCAGCAGCGACAACTGGAGCAGACTCACAGGATTGCTGATAGTGGATCTTGTCTTGAGAAAATAAGGTGTACCATTCGTTGTCCCTGCCGTTCAAGTTACGTCACTGACAACTATTGTGCCTGATGCACATGCTTCCCGTCCGAAACCATCCGCTGGGTACCTACTCCACAAGGCTTGGTGAGGGGTGGTCTAGGTCTCGTCTACTTTGCGCTTTCTTGCATCAATGAGGGGCATTCAGGCTACGGATACTTGTCAAGCCTGAGGCGGTCGATCTGTCATTCGTCCGTTTGTCTCCGGAGCAAAATGATGCCCCTCCTGCTCCTGGCCAGGCAAGCAACAAAGGCTCGCCCAACTAGTATGATGTAATGGCTCTCCATGTGACCCTTTACGTGGGGCACTTGCCTAGTATTGTAGTTACCTGGGCAGTGAATGCATCCATACAAGCAAAGAAACAGCTCCTGCCCGCAAGCAATCACGTCTCTCAACCAACTACTTAAACCCCAAGAATCCCATCCATCCTCCATCTTCTCTCCTTCCATCATCATCACACTCACATCTCACCATCAAACAACTTCACCACACACAAACCAATCAACGCCAAACAACCATCAAAATGGACAAGATCAACAACGCCGCCAACTACGTCTCTGACACCGTCAAGGGTGCTGTCTCTACCGGCTCCAAGGAGGCCAACAAGGAGGTCGCCAAGGACAACAACGCCAGCGTTGGCACTCGGTAAGTTCTCACCCGCTTGTTCATTTTCCAACTCCTTGGGACCAAATCCTAACAAGTAAACCCAGTCTTTCCGCCGGCAAGGACGCCATTGGTGACAAGATCGACGAGCAGAAGCACAACACTTCCGCCGACGTCAACAAGGAGGCTGCCAAGCACTAAACAAATCCTCCCTCTCTGTACGATGAACGAATGGACATGACAAGGGCGTTGGGAATCATCTTATGATACTCGGAATGGATTGAGAACGGTCAACATGGCTGCATTCTTCAGCCAAGGCTCAGATACCCCTAGAATCTAGGTAGTCTAATCGAACTGCCGTTGCATTCCTACTTGAAATTGCCTCTATGAGCGTGAATGTGTTGTTCTCAAAATGAAACCTGATGTTCAGGACTTGCAAAAATGTTCCAATTTTGCGTCTAGCTGCTGGACAGCATTTTCCAGAAGCTTACAAGAAAGCTTGCGTGTATGAATACTTGGGGTAAAAATGCTGGACAAACTAGAAGTGTAGACGCGGGGTAAATCACAACCTATGTAGAGAGACTCCCCAGCTCTCACGGGTCGAGCCAGAACCAAGTTCTAACCGTCACCGGTCTCATGTCTCGCATGAAATTGTTCTAGAACCAAGCCGGAATATGTTGCCAGTGGGTGTCGCTGTCGGTTCGGGATTGAAGCTGAAACATCACAGGCTTGCACCGTCTAGCAATTCCCATCCGTAGTTTCTCCATGGGTTGGCTGACCAAGAATTCCGAGTGATCGTAACTTGAAGCATCTATGTATCTAGTGTGACGCACGTACAGCTGTCAAGCTGCAGCGTAGTTGAGATCCAAAGATGCAGTTTGATGCTGAGACACACGTATATCTTGACTTGAAGTCAAAGTCTCCTGAGCACGGACCATGCCTGGAATCCTGGGCCCTGGAGATTCTTGGCGGGCTGGCGGGCTGGCCTCGAGCGATCCCCACCGAGCCCGCGCTGGACCGTGCGCCCTCCTTTGCAATTTCTCCCACAGAAATTTACAATCCATCAATTTGGAAAGGGAAATCTACTGCCACGACGAAATTCTGATTCTCACCAATTACCCCGTCGACCAGCCAGACAACACCGCCAAGATGCCTAGAGAAATCGGAGATATCAAGCAGGTACGCCAGGAGCGCCGCCGCCAACCGCAGGAGAGACCAAAAGTGCTGACCGTGTGTTTTTCTCAGTTCATCGAGATCTGCCGCCGCAAGGATGCCAGCTGTATGTCGGACCCGACGCCCTGTTGATTGTTGATCGGGCTTCCTGGAGTGTCGCTGGAATGAAGAGGTTCTGACTGTGTACATGTAGCTGCGCGCATAAAGAAGAACAAGGCCACCAAGCTGTCCAAGTTCAAGGTCCGATGCAGCACCCACCTGTACACCCTCGTCGTCAAGGACTCCGACAAGGCCGAGAAGCTCAAGCAGAGCCTGCCCCCTAGTACGGCCTCCCTTCACCCAGCATGGCGATGGGCCATGCCCGCTGCAATCTCCCCTCGAGCTAACCATTTGGCTTTTACAGACTTGCAGATCAAGGAGGTTGGCAAGAGCAACAAGAAGGGCAAGCACAACGCATAAGCTTGAGTAGGGACTGGCGGCGGAAAAGTGTCGACGGGCAGGGGAGGAAAGACGGTGGTCGTATCACTCGATGAACGGCTGGCTATCATGATGCATGAGCATTGATGCCCGGATTGGGCTTTTGGTGGTCATTGACCCGGCGTCTACGGATACCTTCAGGATCTACGCCTGTAGGCCAAGAAATGGCATACGGCTGATGATTCCCACGAAATACAACAAGCATGGCACACCACCCAATTGTTCGCTCGCCCCACACCCAGGACTCCTGACCCATTACCTGGATTGTGATATGGTGTGCTCGACAGTAGACGATGACAGCTTTCGGTAAAGTCACCCAAGTGAATGTCACCGTCGACGCCGGCCCTTTTAGTGGAACGGCCGACGACATTTCATCATATTCTATGAGCTTTTCTTCGTGGCCACGAGCTGTCCGCCCGGCGTTGTCATCGCTCACTACCTGAAATTACTGCATCGTAGCTGTACGAGAGTTGTGACGGCTGAGGCAATGGGTAGGAGGCAGTGATCTGCCCACCCACCAGACCAGACTCATGACATCGTCAAATAGCAAGCTTTTTGCACCGGAAAAAATCAGGGTCACACCTTCAATGACATGTATTATGACAGGCTGGTCGAATTCATTTCCGGGGGAGTTGGTATGAGGATAGCTGTGGTAAGGGTTCTGGTCACGTCCGGAATGGCGACTAGGGTAAAAGCGTGTACCAGAGACAAGCAAGCACCAAGAAGCAATGCATCTTGATACTACAATTCGTGCCGAATTGAAATGCTCGTATTGATAGGTCGCTGGCATCTGGAACCGCCAAAAACCAGGGCAAGGCTCCAAGGCAGCTCCAAGGGTCCCCTCCCCTCCCATGGGCCCTGGGCTGACTGGGCTGCTACTGTCGCCAGCCGCGAAACCACTTAAGACTAGCCCCACGTCGCGACCCTTGTCGGCACGTCACGACGCGACTCCCAAATTGTTAGACGCGCCCTTTCACACATGTCCATCGCCCATGGCTCTTTTTGTGGAGGCCGCATCTTCGGTATAAACAACAGACTCGCCTCCCCCACTGCGACTGAATGCACTCGCCCAGGACCTAAGGAAAGCTCTTTGCAAGCGAGCACCACAGAGATTGCCATCATGAGTGCCGCAGCAACCTTGCCGCAGAAGCGTGTCTTCGGCGGCGCCAGGACCCCAAACTCCAAGAAGAGACGTCTCGAGCCGCTCTCGTCCTCCCCAGCGTCGCGCCTCAACAGTTCCCAGCCGGGCCCTCCCTCCAAGCTCGGCTCCACGCAGCAGAAGAGTGTTTTCGAGTCCGAAGTTCTCGAGAAGCTCAGCCAGGACATCTCGGACCTCAAGCAGAGCAACGCCGAGAAGGACCAGTCATGGGAGCGCCCGCCCGTCGTCGACTTCGACCCCAAGCGGGACAGCCTCACCTTCCAGCAGATCGAGGCCGAGGAAGGCACCTTGCATGGCGGCAGGGCCACCGTCAAGCTCTTCGGCGTGACGGAGAACGGCCACTCCGTCATGCTGCACGTCACCGACTTTAAGCATTACCTCTACGTCGCCGCCCCCGTCTCCTTCACCCAGAAGGACTGCGAACCGTTCAAGGCCTTTCTCGAGTCGCAGATTGCCCAGCACCAGCCTGCCATCTACTCGTGCACCCTGGCCCTGCGAGAGAATATCTATGGGTTCCAGGGCAACACCAAGAGCCCCTACATCAAGATTACCGTCAACGACCCAAAGTTCATCAACAGGGTCCGCACAACCATAGAGAAGGGCGATGCGAACTGGAAAGGTCTATGGAAGGGAGCCGAGGGAGGCATCCTGACATTCGACAGTCTTCAATATGTCCTGCGCTTCATGGTCGATACCAAGGCAAGTTGCACTAGACTCGGCTATCCTGGCGCTGCGTTAGACTGACTGAACTAGATTCCCGGTATGTCGTGGGTCGAATGTCCGGCCAAGTCCTACAAGTTGATGCCGGAGCACGAAAAGCAGTCAAGCTGCCAGATCGAAGCCGAAATCCCATACACACACCTCATCTCCCATGAACCGAAGGGAGAGTGGTCCAAGATGGCCCCTCTCCGTATCCTCTCCTTCGATATTGAATGTGCTGGACGCAAGGGTATCTTCCCAGAAGCAAACATGGATCCGGTTATCCAAATCGCCAACGTTGTTACGCGCTACGGAGAAAATAAGCCGTTCATTCGGAACGTCTTCTGCTTGGATACCACCAGTTCCATAGTAGCAACGCAGATCCTAGAGTTTGGCAAGGAACAAGATATGCTCATGGAGTGGAAGAGATTCCTGGACAAGGTGGACCCCGATCTCATCACCGGTTACAACATTGCCAACTTCGATTTCCCCTACCTCCTTGATCGCGCGAAGCATCTGAAGTGCAACGGATTTGAATACTGGACCAGACTTCCCAGCGTCAAGTCAGTTGCCAAGGAGACAAACTTCTCCAGCAAACAGATGGGCAACCGCGACACGAAAGCAACCAACACCAACGGACGACTTCAGCTCGATCTTTTGCAGCTGATTCAGCGTGACCACCACCTCAGAAGTTACACCCTGAACTCGGTGTGTTCTCACTTTCTAGGAGAGCAAAAAGAAGATGTCCACCATACCATGATCACGGAACTCTTCAACGGTACACCAGAATCGCGACGAAGACTGGCGTTGTACTGTCTCAAGGATGCCTACCTGCCACAGCGTCTGATGGACAAGCTCTCGTGTCTGGCAAATTACACAGAAATGGCGAGAGTCACGGGCGTTCCTTTCAACTTCTTGCTATCCAGAGGCCAGCAAATCAAGTTCATGAGTCAGCTATTCCGAAAGGCACTGGAGCAGAAGTTGGTCATCCCCAACATGAGGTCCGAGGGCTCTGACGACCAGTACGAGGGTGCCACAGTCATTGAACCGACCCGTGGATACTACGACGTTCCTATCGCCACCCTCGATTTTGCCTCTCTATACCCTAGTATCATCCAAGCCCACAACCTCTGCTACACAACTCTCATTAACCCGAAGGCGGTGGAGAAGTTTGGTTTGAAGAAGGATGAGGATTACATCGTGACGCCCAACGGAGATCTTTTCGTCACTGTCAAGCAGAGAAAGGGGTTACTCGCACAGATTCTCGAAGAATTGCTTACGGCAAGAAAACAGGCCAAGAGAGAATTGGCAGTCGAGACGGACCCTTTCAGGAAAGCCGTCTTGAACGGTCGACAGCTTGCGTTGAAAGTCAGTGCCAACTCAGTCTACGGTCTGACCGGTGCGACGACTGGCAAGCTCCCATGTCTTGAAATTGCCAGCAGCACCACTAGTTACGGCCGTCAGATGATTGAGAAGACAAAAGACGAGGTGGAAAAGAAATACTGCGTCGCCAATGGCTACTCCCACGACGCTCAAGTCATCTATGGTGACACAGATTCCGTCATGGTCAAGTTCGGCACAGCGGAGTTGGCAGAGGCAATGAAACTCGGAGAGGAGGCTGCTAACTACGTCTCGTCCAAGTTTATTAAGCCCATCAAGCTGGAATTCGAGAAGGTCTACTTCCCATATCTCCTCATCAACAAGAAGCGTTACGCGGGACTCTACTGGACAAGTACGGAAAAGTACGACAAGATGGACACCAAGGGTATTGAGACCGTTCGGCGAGACAACTGCCTGCTTGTGCAGACCGTCATCGAGAAGGTCCTCAGGATGATCTTGATCGACCGGGACGTGCCAGGCGCCCAAGAGTAAGATTTCTCAAGCCCCCTTTTGTTTTGCACTGATTCTGGAGGCTGACATTTTCCTCTCAGTTACGTGAAGGACACCATTGCAGATCTGCTGCAGAACAAGGTCGATATGTCCAAACTGGTGATTACAAAAGCCCTTGCCAAGGAACATTACGATGGCAAGCAAGCACACGTGGAGTTGGCAGCACGAATGAAGAAGCGTGATGCAGGTTCAGCCCCAGGTCTAGGCGATCGAGTGGCCTATGTCATGATCAAGGGTGCTGCGGGAGCAAAGAACTTTGAAAAGTCCGAGGATCCGATCTATGTGTTGGAGAACAACGTGCCCATCGACACCCGTTACTACCTTGACAACCAGCTCGCCAAGCCTCTGGGGCGTATCTTCGAACCCATCTTGGGCGAGACCAAGGCGAACTCCCTACTGACCGGTGATCACACGCGTTCCATCTCTGTCGCCGCACCGACTGTAGGCGGCTTGATGAAGTTTGCGAAAAAGACCATGACCTGTATGGGCTGCAAGAAGCCCTTGGTCGGCAAGGAGGAAAGTGCGGGCGCTGTCTGCTCAAACTGTGGACCGCGAGTAGGCGAGCTGTACAACAAAACACTAAACAAGGTATCAGATCTGGAGGTGCGTTTTGGTCGGCTCTGGACCCAGTGCCAACGATGCCAAGGCAGTGTGCACTGTGAGGTCATCTGCAGCAGCAAAGATTGCCCAATCTTCTACATGCGCATGAAGGCCAAGAAGGATCTGGAGGATGCGGGCAAGGAGTTGAAGCGGTTTGATTTCGATCAAGCTGCTCTCTGGTGAGACTGCATAGTGCAAGAGTGCAGCGGCATCAAAGTAGAGGACGCAATGGGCATTTGGTAAGGCGAATGGAGTTGGGAGGCAGCATGAATACCTTATTGGGGCAAACTAATGTGGTTAGATAGTGGACTGGCGTGAAGCGCGCCAGCACACATGATACAAGACTTTCTACAATTCGCAAATAATGCCGATCTTGACAAGTTGAGTTATCGGTCAATTGTGGATCACGTACCATGACCCTTTTGTAGAAACCGCATTGTCCGACGCCGCTGTCCTGTGAATCCAAGTTGGAACTGCAGACATGCCCAATTCCGAAGCCGGTTGTTGTTTACATCGGAGATGAACGCGGAAGGGCCGATCTTGTCTCGGCAGCACCTCGTTTTTGCCTATACAGTCCGGTTGCGGAGAGTATAGAACCGCAACACATGTAAGTTCTGGAGACTGAGCCTGATCTAGCTATAGCCCCGCTGCCATGGTCTAACAGGTCCAAGGCTCAACACCGACACCACGCCCATCTCTCTTTGAGAACCGGTCAGGAGATACAAAGACATGAGTTGTATCAACTCGCCCAACGGATAGCTTTACAAGCCTGTCGAGCAGCAGAGCAACAGCAACTATCTTATGTTGCAACTCCCATCTCGGCTCAAGGCGTGGAAGGCTCTCTTTAGAATCTGAAAGTTTTCTGACTAAGATCTTCTCTTCTGAGACTGACCGGAACGCTGATCAAGTCAAACAAGATCAGGTTGCAATTTTTGCTGCCTATAAGGTCCGGTCACGGAGGAATCTGATTATACAGCAGCAATTATGTACCTAGGAAAAAGCCCGAGACTGAGAACAAATGGCGCCTGTGTAATCACCGGAGATCCAGTATAGGCCCCACTAAGGCTGGGCTTACCGACCCGGAAGACGCGAGACGCCTTATGAGGAGAGCGCGGTAGTAACGAGCAAGAGCTGTGGGTTGGGACTTCGATCCCTCCGACAGCGGTAAATGCAATGAAGGCGGCGGTCAAAAAAAAATTTGCAACTTCTTTCGGTGACCAGGCACCCCAGGGCCAAGGGCTGAGTGAAGTGCCAGCAACCTCTGATCACGCGCGTGTCTGTATGCATCCGTCCCCTGGCGGCTCAGCGGTCCGGTAGCGGAAGGCGAGGCTCGCGCGCGCAAATGGGCCGCGGCCGACGACATCGCTCCGCGATCTCCCGCGCCAGATGACATTTCTCTGTTACAGCAGGAATCAATCCTCTCAAGTGTGTAGTTCGTTAACTAGTGGAATTTGGAATATCGTCCCGCCATAGGAGGGGGGGTCCAGTTATTTGCTTTCTTCGAGGCGCACAATACCGGAAAAGTCAATTGCGGGCTGCATGCTTGGCAGGGTAGCGAGGGCGGCCACCCGCCCGCGCAGAGGGAACCCCCCCATTGCGGGCCCTTCCTGAAGCTCTTACAGGAACCAATGCTGTGACCATTGCGTTGCCCGAATTGGCTCTGGCGAATCAACGTGTCATGATAAGGACGAAACTAGCAAGAGCCCCTAACTTAGCGGCCGGGGGATCTCGAAGCCTAGCTGAAAAGCCGATCTGATGGATAGCCTGGCTCTGCACTAGCACGCGCGCCCTGCAGCAGATCGTCGGACTGGAGCATCGTGGGAATTCCGTCATAAACGTGGCATGCATGTGGGAAACACCACACGTGGGATGTGTATGAGTCCGTTCGATCTCAGATGGCTCCCGTGCACTCTTCGTCACCAGGCGCCGATCAGGCTGTTGCGTCCGTTTGGTATGTGTTCACTGTGCTTTGACCTTGATAAGTGCGTAGCATTTCAAGGTTCGGATCTGCAGCGCAGCTATGTCATCAACAGCTGGACGACCTCAGAGATAACGACACAGGACTCTCATGATTTTCCGAGAAGCGTGCATAATGACGGCAGTAGCTCGTCTGGCTGGCTGAAGATTGCTGGACTGGTCCTATCTCCATGCATATGGCGTCCCTTCAGGATGACACCAAAAGCAAATGTGGTAGACCGCTGGCTACGTACCAGCTGCTGAGGCTTAATTCCATTGGTCAATTCGTCGAAACTTGAGGTATAACCTCCATTCCCAACCCCCACTGCGTAGTACGCCCCCATGGACATGGTTTGAGCCCTGTCCCGGCAGCTGGGGGACTAGTTATTAGTCCCATGCTATTGTAATGCGAGTCGCTTCCATGATACTGGGCCGTTGTCGGTGACTGCTTCAGGACCACCCCAAGGTACACTAAGCTTGACCAGCTCAGTCAGCTTCGATGCCGGAGCTGTCAGCCGAAGAAAAAATGTTTTGTGGAAGTGCTCTACTCATATAAAGTATGACGCGCTCCTCATGAGTTGCATGTTCTTCTTTTCGGCCTCGCCCATATCCTTTACTACCCAGCGATAGACACAGCTTTCTTCGAAGACCGCAACCACTTCATATACCACACCTGCCACCCACAAGTTCAAGTCGGAAGCACCGTCGTAACGATGTCAAACCTGCCATCCGAGCCCGAGTTCGAGCAGGCTTACAAAGGTAAGCAACTCAGCCGCCGAGAAGTCTGAACCATTGGCCAACTGAACCAACCTTAGAGCTGGCGAGCACCCTCGAGAACAGCTCACTGTTCACAAAGAACCCTGAATTCAAAACCGCTCTGAAGGTCGTCTCCATCCCAGAGCGCATCATCCAGTTCAGAGTTGTCTGGGAAGACGACAGCGGAAACCTCCAGGTCAACCGCGGCTACCGCGTACAGTTCAACTCGGCACTGGGCCCGTACAAGGGCGGACTCAGATTCCACCCTACAGTCAATCTGTCCATGTGAGTGATAGCCTCCTCACAAATGCCAAGAGCTGCACTGACAACTCGGCAGCCTCAAGTTCCTCGGCTTCGAGCAGATCTTCAAGAATGCCTTGACAGGCCTGAACATTGGAGGTGGTAAGGGAGGCGCCGACTTCGACCCCAAGGGAAAGAGCGACAACGAGATTCGGAAGTTCTGCAATGCTTTCATGAGAGAGCTATCGAAGCACATTGGCGCTGATACCGATGTCCCGGCGGGTGACATTGGTGTAGGTGGACGCGAAGTCGGATACATGTTTGGGGCCTACCGCCGAGAGCGCAACAAGTGGGAAGGTGTCCTGACTGGCAAGGGGGGTTCCTGGGGAGGCAGTCTGATCCGACCAGAGGCTACCGGCTACGGTCTCGTATACTACGTTGGTCACATGCTGGAATATGCCGGCAAGGGCAGCTGGGCTGGAAAACGAGTGGCTATCTCTGGATCCGGCAATGTCGCTCAATATGCCGCATTGAAGTGCATAGAGCTCGGTGCAACTGTCGTATCGCTCTCAGACTCGCAGGGCGCCCTGATCGCCGAGGGCGATGCTTGCTTCAAGCCCGAGGACGTCGAAAAGATCGCCGAAATCAAGCTTGCTCGCAAGGCACTCACGGCCTACGAGCACAAGGGCGCTTTCAAGTACATTGAAGGCGCCCGGCCTTGGGTCCACGTCGGTAAGGTCGACGTGGCATTGCCATGTGCTACACAGAACGAGGTTAGCAAGGAGGAGGCTGAGACACTCGTTTCCAACGGTTGTCTATTTGTTGCGGAAGGCTCCAACATGGGTTGCACACAAGACGCCATCGACGTCTTCGAGGGTGCCCGCAAGGAGAAGGGAGCAGGGTCCGTCTGGTACGCTCCTGGTAAGGCAAGCAACGCTGGTGGTGTAGCAGTCTCCGGACTTGAGATGGCACAGAACAGCCAGGTAAGCCACCCCCATCCTGGGGCCAAAGCAGGAGAACAATGCTAACGAGGCCTGCGCCATTCAGCGTCTGAGTTGGACACGCGAGGAAGTTGATGAGAAACTCAAGCTCATCATGAAGAACGCCTTCGAGAACGGCCTCAACACGGCAAAGGAGTATGTCGAGGCGAAGGAGGGTGAATACCCCAGCTTAGTGGCTGGCAGTAACATCGCTGGATTCGTGAAGGTTGCCCGCGCCATGCACGACCAAGGAGACTGGTGGGCGAAGCTGTGATAAAGTGGAAGCATTCAACCACTGGGACTAGAGAGGAGGCGAGCCCTGAGAGACCTGCCAAACAGGCAGCTGTATGATAAAAAAGTCCTGGGGGTACAAAGGGTCGGTGTTCCTGCAGAGGAGTCCTAGCAATAACGATAGTTACGATAATGAATGGTTCGATTCTTGACGCCTGAGGAAACATGTGGCTTGATCACAACTTCCAATAAGTAAGGCTGCACGACCTGATGGTAATGGCAGTCAACCTGGTGCCTGTGTCAGATGAGGCGTTCACCGAAGGAAGCCAGGGCCCCTGGCTAGTTGGCAAGTCACCAGGAAAGTTGCATGGTGGATCACCAATCTCTCGACAGACCGGAGGCACTGTGGTTCCTACAGGAAACTGCTCGCGGCCGATCTCGAGCTAGTATAGAGTTTCTCCCGGTCACCTCGGTGGCGCATTTGAAACCGTTGTATACCATCCGCAGGGGGAAGGAATTGGGGGTTTGAGCCGTGTTTTTGGCCTGACGGCCCTCCACGAGACCTTTCAATGCGTCGTATAGCACTCTGCGATATTGATCGGCAGCCGCCGTCAAGGATCGAAGGATTCAGCCTGGTTCGGCAATTGAGGGAGAGTTTACTGCCGCTGCTGCACGGCGGGATCCTACTCGTCATACATGGTGATGCAATCGAGCTGCTCCTTCGCGAGCATCCGATACGCGCGCCGATGGACTCGGGAAAGATGGGACGAAAGAGAGACGAAGGTGGCAGTGCGACTAGGCCATTCAGTGACAGCTTTGTGCCTGGCTTCTGGCGTTGCACGGCTGCGGACGCTGCTGAGGAGCGTGGCACAGCGTCTCTCTGATCGAGGTCCTTGATTGGCCGCGACTTGAATGCCCACCACCGTTAGCAACTACTATGGTGCAACCCTCAGCGAACGAAAATAGCAATTGGTCAATTCCAACCGGCTCCGCTTTCAACACTACTGGAGGTAGCACGTCGCCTATTTTAGAATCTTCACCAATTCCAGGAGCCGAGCCGTCGGTAAAAATAAACGAATACTGGGGTAGGACAAAAGGACCGTCAAGATAATATGAAACGACGATTTGTGTTGATATCTTGATGCTATCACTGCGCCGTGGCAGAAACGCACCTATTCTTCAACACCGCGAATGCGCCGAGTAGCGAGCTCGCACCATGGCGCCGTTTACAGGCAGTTGCTGTCCCGTCTCATTCTTCCAGCTGGTTGGAGGTAGCCTACAGTAGGATGAAGGAGGGTCGGAAAGTCATGATAGGCCTATGATGCCACCGGTTGGGTTTACATCTCGAGCAAAACAGATAACAGTCTTCTGATTTGAGGGCTATTTTATCAGAGTTCTGACAGGATTCGGCCGCACTCATGGCTTTTGGGGTGATTATTTTGGCCCGATGGCCAATGCGATCAACGAGACGGGGCCCAGGTCATGAACCCCTGGGTTGGTCGCTCCCTGGCTGACAGGGTACTTCCGCATCCTTCGACAGGATCAGCCTTACGACTTGTGGGTATTCTGGCTTTCTTCAAAATGAACCATCGATGCTGGTCACCATGTCAGCTCATTCGGAAGTTTTGTGCAGCAGCGCGGTGCCTCTGACTAGCCCATCGAAACAGCCTCGGTTGGTGCTGACGTGCAGCATGGATTTGGTCCACGTCGGATCGAGTAGAAAATTGTCTGCACCTGCATCCAGCAGTGCCCCTCCGATCAGCAAGCGCAAGATCGAGTGCCTGTGGTCGGCTGATGACATCTTTACCGTGCCGCAGCGCAGCAGAGACCCCAGCTGTACAATGATATCAGTCTGGGGGCTGAGACGGTTGCGCCGATAAAGATACTCCTCGGTGAGCTAATTGACGACTGTGCTAAGCTGCTGGAAGGACCCTTTCGGTTGCTGTAGATTGGGAGCCTACGACACGAGGTGTTGGAATGACCACCGTCTGGGATGCAATAGGTTTACCACTCCAGGGGCCAAGGATGCCTTAGAGAACGCCTTCCGAGCGGACCCCAACCAATCAGAGACACAAGGTGATAAGACTAGTCTTCCTCTTATACCATAGTACAGTGCTCTGAGAGCTACTGTGCGCGGCCCTTTAGTAGGGTGTTCCAACGGTTTGGCTTCCGTCACCCTGGCCCTGGCCCTGGACCTGGACCTGAGCCTGGGTCGGGGAGACAAAAAATCTCCATTCGTCCAACGTCGGGACCATAGCGTCTCAGTTTAGAGTTTCGGGCGAAAAGTGTCTCGCATCAACTATAGCAATTCGACGCCGCGAGCCAGCCGCGTGCTCTGAACGGGCGCTGGCGAATTTGATCACCGAGTCGTTCGGGACATCCGCCAGGCTCCCACGTGAAATCTTGGGTGTAGACGGATGCCCCAGTCACATACTGTGACGGGGGGGTCGACTCAACTAGTAGATGGCCAGCTGAGATAGCCCTTGCAGTTTAGCGGCGTCTTGTAGCGTGCTGTCCGTGGATCTTATTCGAACACACCCGAACGAGCCACAGTCAGCGCTTACGACCCAATAGAAATGGCATAGCTGCGGACATGTTCGGCCCCCCCATGCATGCCGAGGGGCTCCCCATTCTCAGTAGCACTCACAGTCCTCTTAGCGAAATTGGGACTAGAGCTGCAGGACGAGCCATTCTATTTGCTGGTCATGGTGATGATCCCCAACTATTTTTTCTCTTTTCTCAGCTCTACGCCGCTGCGCCATGTCTCTGGGGTTCACTAGTCGGACGGTTCGTGGGTCGCGGACGGGGGACATCGTCTGCCTTAGTCTCTTCACATGGTTCAATGTCCACTGAATCCATTCCACTTGGGGTCGGAACTGGCAGCCCGGGTTCGACTCTTATATGAAGCCACATTCCTCCGGGCCGGGTGACGGTAGAAGCGTCACTAGTTGGTGATCCCGCGTCTCCCAGCACTCCTTCATTCTCCTGTATAGCAGTACGCTTGCTCTCTTTGATCGGACTTCAGTTCCGTGCCTTGCTTTTTCGAAGATCTTCGACTGAACTGCATCCCCTTCCCTTATACGAGCACTGGCCTATCCCATATTACGGAGAGGCCCGAGGTGGCTTACCAACCATCTTACACTTCAAATCTACTGGGACCTCAATTAGATCCCCCAAGCCGTCATCATGGCCCCCAGTGCTGACCCCCCAATTGCTTTGGCGCCTCCGGCGGCGTTGCGTGCCCGCAAACTCAATGCGCCCACGAACGGGATTAGCAGCGCACTCGCAAATGGAGAGACCGATGGCTATACCAGTGGCCTAGCCAGCAGCACATCTGAGGAGACTCCGCTCTCGCCCGGGGACTACTTGACACATAGTCCTGCCACCAGCCACAGTAGCAATGGAGCGACGAATGGTGATCCTCTAGACGGTTTCCCGTCTCCTGAACCGCCTCGCGGAGTGCGGTTCGAGAGCGGCTCACATCGAATCCACAACATCGGCCCACATGAGAGTGAGGCCAGCAGGCCCGGTAGAATTAACGGCGGTGCCAGAGTACGCTCATGGGGAAAGAGCTCCAGCGGCAATGCGTATCCTCGTCTCTCGAAGCCCTCGGAGTTGATGCGGAACTCCTATGACTGCGTTGTTATTGGTTCCGGATATGGCGGCGGTGTTGCCGCTTCCCGCATGGCGCGGACAAACCAGACGGTGTGCGTATTAGAGCGCGGCAAGGAGCGATGGCCTGGGGAGTTCCCCTGCGAAACTAGTGACGCTCTTGAACAGGTCCACTGCTCAGGCGAGTTCGCCCCGGGTTGGCTTCCAAAGACTCTGGTCAACGGTGGTGATCCCACGGGCATGTACCACCTAATTTTCGGCAACGGGCAGAATGCAGTTGTGTGTAATGGTAAGCATCTATCATGGACTGCGCCAATACTGTGCTAACCACGCTTCAGGCCTCGGCGGCACCAGTCTGATGAATGCGAATGTGTATCTAGAGGCGGATAAACAAACGCTCGCTTCAGAGTTTTGGCCAGAGGAGATTCGAGACAACCCAGCAGAAATGGACAAGTGTGCGTTAGGCTTGACTCTTCCCTGTCGATACTATAGCCCCACCCGCTAACCTGATGATACTATAGACTACAAATTAGCTAGCGAGATGCTCGAGCCTGAAGAGTATCCCCTGGACTGGCCAAAGTTGCACAAACTGGAGCTACTCAAGAAGCAAGCAGAAGCCTTGAATATGACCGACAACTTCCGCAGGGTCAAGCAGACGACTCGTTTCAAGAATGGGCCAAACTACGCCGGTGTTGAGATGGCCCCTTCGGCGCTGACAGGTCAGGACTTGACCGGACTCAATGACGCCTCAAAGAATTCCACCCTGGTTACATACATTGCCGACGCCTGGAACTGGGGCGCTGAGATCTTCTGCGAGTCCGAGGTGCGCTATATCACCAAAGCGCCTGAGGGCCGGGAGGGATATCTCGTCTTTTTTGCATGGCACGGGCGCAACCGTGGTCATTTCAAAGCCAACTTACATGGAGACCTCATGTGGGTTCATGCTAAGAAGGCCGTCTTCCTCGGGGCGGGCTCTATTGGCACCACCGAGATTTTATTAAGAAGTAAAGAGATGGGCCTGGATCTGAGCGACCAGGTCGGGCTCAATATGAGTGGAAATGGAGACATGCTTGCCTTTGGGTATGTGATCTTATCAATACTTTCCCAGTCATCTACTAACCTGACGTCTTGCAGATACAACACGGATCACGAGGTAAATGCGGTTGGTCATGCCCAAAGTTCTCCATATAATCCAGTTGGCCCATGCATCACGGGGATTATCGACAAAAGGGAGGGTCATGATAACTACCTTGATGGATATGTTATTGAGGAGGGTACTATCCCTAAGGCTCTTGCCCCTTTCCTCCAGGCGATGTTAGAGCTTCTCCCAGGCCGCATTGAGCCAAAGGATGATACACTCGTCGACACCTTCAAGGCAAACCTTGCCCGGGTTGGGTCTTTCTTCCTTGGACCATACTATCGCAGAGGGGCCATCGAAAGAACCCAGGTATATCTTGTCATGTCTCATGATAGCAACCAAGCCATCCTTACTCTGAAGGATGACAAGCCAGTTCTCGAGTTTCTCGGAGTTGGGCGAAGCGAGCATGTTAAGCGCCTGAACAAAATCCTTGAGCAGGCCACAAGGGCAGTTGGGGGGACTTTCGTACAGAACCCTTTCTACGCTCTCATGAGCCAAGGGCAAGTCACGGTTCACCCGATTGGTGGTGCTTGCTTGTCCTCCGACGGCACTGGTGCCAGCGGCGCCACAAATCACTTTGGAGAACTGTTCCAAGGGGACGGCGATAAGACTCACCGTGGCCTCATTGTGACTGACGCTGCATTGGTTCCGACTGCGCTGGGTGCAAACCCGCTGGCTACCATCACTGCTCTGGCAGAGCGAGCTGTGGATCACTATGCTCAGCGAGAAGGACTAAGGATCGACCAGACCAAGAATAAGATTCTCGATTTGTTCGGGTCGCCACAGCACAGTCATGACTGCTATGATCTGTCTGAGGATGAGAGCGAAAGACAAGAAACCGTCAGCATCTCGAGTGCGAGCGACGTTATCCGGTCTGCGCAGCGCCTCAACGATGCCGGGTTCGGTTTCACTGAAGTCATGTCAGGTTTCATCCACCACGACCAAGGGTTGAAAGAGGAGACTCAGCAATCATACGAGTTGGCGGCTCGAATTGCTGAATCTCGATGTGAAGCGGCTCGCTTCTTCCTCAGCGTTCAGTCATTCAACACGAGGTCTACTGTCAATGACCCGGAGCACCGTGCAATGCTCACGGGAACGTTTGCCTGCCCAACCATCCCCGGTTCCCCCTTTATGGTTCAGCGTGGAGACTTCAATCTCTTCCGCCAGTACCTAGGTGCACCCGGGACGAAAAATCTTGTTTACCACTTCATGATGCGTGGGACCGACGGTAAACTCCTTCACTTCCATGGATTCAAGATCGTCGACTCGTCAGTAGCACTCAGCCCTATCCAGTTCTGGCGAGCTACAAGCACCCTTTATGTCACCATACGGCGGGCACGAAACCGCGGTGACTTCCGTGAGGACATGTCTGAGGATCAGGCTATGGAAAAGGGCATTGTTATTGCCAAGGGCATCATGAGAATCCAGCCAGCAGATTTTGCAAACCAGATCCTAACCATGACACCAACTGGAAGCAACCTCCTGAAGAAGGCTTGGAGTGCTTTCAGCTTCATGACGTATTTCACCCGCAAATCCATGTCACTCTTCTTGGCTCCTTTCACGCCCCTGCAGTACCCCAGCACCGCCTACAACGGGTATATCAATGAGACACTTCCCGCTGCTGTGTACGAGATCCGTGCAGAGGATGGAGTGGCCACCCGCATGCTGATGTACGAACCAACGAATCCCGATATTCCCACGAAGGACCTCTTCATGGTTCCTGGTGCTTCTGTCGACCACCAGATCTATGCCTTGCCGACTATCAGTTGCAACGCGGTGAACTACTTCACAAGGGCCGGGTATCGGGTTTACATCACTGTACACCGCATTGGCGCCTTGATGGTAGCTCAGAATGACTGGACAACGTTTGATGCTCGCCTCGACATCAGGGCCTGTCTCGAGAAGATCCGCTCCCTCAACCGCAACCAAAAAGTGTATACCATTGCACACTGCATGGGCAGCGTCGCTCTGTCGACGGGTCTCCTCGATGGCAAGATCCCGGCTGAGTGGATCTCGGGCATTACCTGCAGCCAGGTGTTTATGAACCCGATCTGGAACACCATGAACATGATCAAAATCATGGCGTTCCCACTGCCTTTGGACAAGGTGTACAAGGCGTTGTGCGGTTCATGGTTCTCATGCAGTACGGGCCATGACGACAGCTACCTCCAGAAAGGGCTCAACGAGCTGCTCCGGCTGATGCCGGACGAACGGAAAGAGATATGCAACAACGCGTCATGCCACCGGGTGTCGCTGACGTTCGGGCGGTGCTGGAACCACAACAACCTGAACGAGGCGACGCATCGGCAGATTGATCGCTTCTTTGGCGGTGTGAATATGACACTGCTGCACCTCCTTATGAAGCAGGGCTATGAGGGTGGCGTCATGACCAACGGCCCGCTATTCGAGCGCCTCGATACTCCGGACAACATCCGACGCCTAAAGAACATCCCGTTCCTGCTGTTCGTCGGCCGCGACAACGCCGTGCTGTCCCCGATGAGCACCGAGAAGACTTATGAGGTCTTGTGCGATGCCTTCGGTACCAAGGACACGCAGGACAACGACGGCCTGCAGTACAAGCGCCGGGTCGTGCCCAACTACGGTCACCTCGACTGCTGGATGGGCCGCAACGCCTACAAGGATGTCTACCCCTTTGTGCGGGAGGAGGTCGATCGTGTTGCGAGAGGAGAGAAATATCAGTTCATCTCGCCCAATGATGAGTTCAAAGACTTGTAAGATGATGGGAAGGTTCTTTTCCTTGCGATTTTGGTCAAGCGTTGGAGTACGGTTCGGGTCTAGATGGAATACCCTTGGGTTTTGGATACACTGTCGCTCTCGATTTCTGTTGGGCTCGTATCTTGTACTCATAGCATTCTCTGTATCTCTGTCTGCGTAACAAGTAAACAATATACTGCTGGATCAGATACATTTCCGATGTTTAGACTTCTTCGAGTGAACAGAATTGTCGCTAATAAAGCGATACATCTGGTAAAGCTGGCTTCACATGAGACGAAAACTCACACAACTGCAATACGAACAGCCCAGAGACTTAACTCGCCACAGTACCCTTGTACCCAGAAAAACCCGCAAACCCTTTCTCCTTGAGGATCTCGGGCAGCTCATCCTCGACATAACTCTCCTTCCATCCCTTTTCCACTGGTTTCCAGCCCAGCTCGCGCAGGCGGACGGCCCGGCTGCGGCTGTTAAGGCCAATGACAGCACCCGTGAACGAGCCAAAGAGGTCACCGTAGAGCTTGGAATCGACGGTCCGTGGCTTGGGGTCCGCGATCTTGCCGGCCTGGTGCAGGCTCGCGCCGATGAGCTCGGCCACCTCGCGCCAGCTGGGCTCGTGGTCGCCCGTGGTCTCGCAGAAGTAGTACGGGTTGTCCAGCAGCTTAGGCGCCGGCGTGTGCTCCAGGTGGTGCAGCAGCATGCGGTACGCGCGCGCCAGGTCGAGGACGTGGATGTTGGACTCGACGGCCAGTCCCTCGCCGACGTACCCGGCGTAGCCGTGCTTGAGCGCGAACCGCGTCAGCGTCGGAATCTGGATCGTCAGGCGCTTGTGGTTCGGGTTGAAGCCGTAGATTAGAGGTGGGATCATGATAGCGATTTTGGCCTTGTCGCCGAGCTGCTTCTGCTTCTTGACGATGGCAAGGTCAATCTCTCGGTGCGGCGCATCGTCCGAGAGAGCCTCAATGTCTCCTCGGACGTTGTCGTAGTAGATTTTGGATGACTTTGTACTTCCATGGCAGCCATCGTCCAGCAATGAGGTCCCAGAGGTATGGATGTATATGGTACTCAGTCCCTTATCAGCACGTTTCTGGATACCATCTAAAACGGCCTCAACACTGGGCAAGTCGTCTGCCGTCGCCGTGTGGATAACAATGTCATGTTCAGCTGTTGTCTGGCTGATGAGCTCCTTGTCGTGCAGATTTCCAATAACCACCTCCGCCGCCCCTGAAGCCTTGATCTCCGCCTCGCGCTCTTTATTTCTTACAAAACCCGTGACTCGGTATTCCTCCTTGACTAGCAGGTCCAAGACGTTCCAGCCGATGAATCCTGGGCCAATAATGAACACCTTCTGCCCCTTTGAACACATGGTTGCAGATCTGCAATGCTTTGCAACAGTAAATCTCAGTTTCAATTGGGGCTTCTGAGCCTAAGTTGCAGGTTCAAGATGTGAAGAGAATTTGAGAACCGAATGCTGCATTCGGTTCTGAGTATATGACTTCAGGATAGTACTGTTGATCTTTTGGGGTATGTGTAAAGACCCCTTTCCCCGCTCTGGCTTACCCTATGGCAACCTCCTATAAGGTTTGGTATCTTGCCAATGACGTCGCTCGTTGGAGATTTAAGGTGATTCGTATTTGTAAGACCGTTGCATTGCCAGCCAAACCGGCTCCGAAATTTCCCTGGTGGACATGTGGCGTCCTTCAGTCCCGTTGGCGAATGCATGTCATGACCTGATTATCAATCACGGTGGACAAGGTGGAGTTGTGGGACCTGAGATGCATATACTGGACCAAAGTTGAGTAAACCTTAGTGAGTGTAGCTGGCCTTATCTACCCAGTATGGAATTTCTCTTTATTGAGGGGGTAAGGGAAATCTTGTGTGTGAAGACGGCCAAAATATGACCATAAGAACCACTTGGCATGCAACTTGCGACTTCGATCCGTCGTAGTTTTAATATATACTACTGTACTTGGAGCACTAGACCCCCTGACTTCATGTTGACCTCTAGACTACAAAATTCTGAATAGCTGCTTCCTCCAATTTCTATATTACATGAATAGATGAAAAGGAAGGTGCAGTTGTCCTACTGTTACATTTTCAATACAAGCCAGTCATCCATCCTGGGGTCCATCCTCTTCATAGAACCCAATAAGCCTAGTACAGGTCCCTGGATCTCTCTGCCACCAAACCAACGCTTTGACCCAGCAAAAGCCTCGATGAATCCGTCGGGGCCAGAGACGCAGACGAGATTTCTTCCGATAGGCTCCTCAGGCATTTTGTGTGGACGACACGTACATTTCGAAGCCAGGGTTTGGGTGCGGTCTTCCTCGTCGGATACTGAAGCAAGTCTCTCGTGAGAATGCCAGCGACAGCTTTTGTCTGCTCGCGCAAAGACTGGCTGCTTCTGAGCTTGCAAACCAAGCGCGGCATTGATATCTGATTGTGCAATAAAGCGCTCGTCGTCAACAAAATAATCGATTGTGAAGCTGTCTCCATGCTTGCGCTGCAGCTCCATGACTTGATTTGTTAGGGAGGATTCCATAGCTCTACCGCGCTTCGCCTCTTTGGACCTGCCCGTCAACTGCTCTCTACCAAGGCTGTCGACATTTTTACGGTTCGCCCAGAGAATCCGGACGGACAGTTTGCCACTCTGGAGTGTGTTGCTCGTACTCGACGCATCCAACAGCTTGTGGGCAATCTGCAAAGCAGGGGCAATTCCGGTACCGCCCGCAACAAATACCACGTCTTGCGCATCCCCCAGTCGCTTCTTGATGTCGAATCCGTAATGCGGGCCACGCAACCATACCTGATCTCCCACCTGGAGTCTTGACAGGTAATTCGACATCTCCCCGCCGTCCATCTTGCGGATGAGAAAACGGACCTCTCCGGCATCTACCTCACCAGCATTTAATGGAGGCAGCGGCGTGTAATGGCGAGCGATTTGGAGTTGGGGTTGCTTCATCTCAACCGACCAGAGTCCATGTTCCCAGGCAGCCTTGAATTTGGACGCATTTTTGGGCAGAACAGCTCCCGGGCAGCGAATGGTCAGGATGAAAGCTGTTGGGGAGACTTGCTCTTTCGAGATGATGTTGAACGGAGTGAACCTTGTCGTATTGAGGCTGTCGTCCTCGGACTCTGAGAGGCCGTACCAGCTGGCTGAGCCGATAGCTATTGCTGCGAAAGAAAAGAAGAGGGGCTTCCGGCCTCGTCCCCTATTAGGCCGGGGAAGCTCAGCCAAAGATGTCGAAGTTGGACGTGACGCTGTGGTCGAGAAGGACGCCTGGTAGGATGCTTGTAAAGGGGCTCGGTGATATACATGTTGGGTCGCGAAAAAACCCAGATTCTGAGGTTGCCTTGGCCAGCCCCGGCTGGCTCGAAAGCAGCTTGAACATATTTTCGAGGCCATTGCCGCGTAGTATGCGACTCAAACTACGATGATGACTCACACAGGTTTACGTGGTGGTCTCCATCGGTTATGACAGTGCAGCTCACACCCGAAAAATGATAGAGTCGATGATGAATGGGTGATTGAAGAGCTTGGACCGACAACAGCGACGGACCAAATGCAGATAACGAGTATATGCAATTGGAGCTGTCTCTCTCAAACAAGCCTGGCTCGGAGCTACGTAGTTCGGTCGGCTACACGGCGTCGCATCATAACCAAATGACATATTCTCCGATTCGCACATATTATGGGTGGGCTACAACCTGTCAGCCTGTGCTTCAGAGCACGCACGTCGACCAAGTTCAGGCAACCCTGAGACCATGTCGCTCCGATCTCCGCGGCCGACAAGCTTCCGCTTATGGAAACGAGCTCTGCAAATACAACACCCTGGTGTGAGATTCCTGAATACGGTCCCGAAATGCCCGGCGCCGACGTGCGAATGCGCCGAGACGCCCGTCATGCCGGATGGCTTGGAGATTGACCATAAGGGCAAGCTCAATGGCCTCATAACTAGCTACGCCGAACAGGTCTTGATCTGCACCGGCAATGCCGACTGGCCCTCGCGCATTGAGGAAGACAACAGCGGTGACAACCTCGCTGCCGACCTCAAGGAGCTCATCGGCCGGGGCGGAGTTTACAGCGATGTGAGTCTAGGATCAAGCAGCAGGCCGCCCGCAGCGTAGTTCGGCGGCAGCTATGGCTGCGCAGGAGAGAAGAGAGATGTTCGATTGCTGACGGTAAGTGCGCTCCCAGCCGTTCCACAACATCTCTGTTCTCAACTCGTCATTTCCGTCGTCCATCTCGAAGCGTCCGGAAGTCCAGACGACATCCGCCTACCTCCTCCCCAGCTTCAAATATATCCCCTTCCTGCCCCGGGTCTCTTTTGACTCGGTGCAAGCCCTCGTCAAGGGCTTTCTGCTCCCCGAGAAGCTACACCCTATGAACGAGGGTCTGTCGCCCATACACAAGGATCGCTTGACCAGGAAAGAGGCATACCAGCACTTGCTTTACGGGGTGCGCGACGTGCAGGACGTACTTGTGCTTATCTGTGGTCACGGTGGGCGGGATATGCGATGCGGCGTCATGGGACCCGTCTTACAGCAGGAGTTCGAGGCCAAATTGCCCAAGGCCGGCTTCGAAGTTCTGAAGGGCCCTCTCCTAGACGAAAGTGTGTCCGCTCCAGCCTTATCCGGTACCACTGGCGAAGCCCCCTCTACTGCTCGCGTGGGCCTGATTAGCCACATAGGTGGCCACAAATTCGCGGGTAACATCATAATATATGTGCCCCCACGGCTGAACACGAAAGATAACAGTCCACATCCCTTGGCGGGACACGGGATTTGGTATGGAAGAGTAGAGCCGAAGCACGTTGAAGGCCTGATAGAGGAGACAATTGTGAAGGGGACCATTGTTTCAGATCACTTTCGAGGCGCCATCAAGCAGAATGGTGAGATCGTCAGATTATAGACTGCTTCATAGAGACACAGATAGCCAAAGCTGTGCTACAAGGCATTGTATTATAGACAGGACATATCCATTATGAACCAGCTGCATCAGGACATAAATACTTCATGGGGTATCTTGACAATTGAAAACAACTCCTACGTAACCAATTCTGGCACGCGATGCACGAACACCGACCTTCCATGGCCAGAACCCCTGACCGGGATCCGTCTCCCATTAAGGACCTCTTCACGGAGGCCATCGTTTCCATCCAAGTCCGGATCATCCCGCCATATCTCGACGTGCCACTGCTCTGACTGCTCCAACCCAGTAGCCATCTGAGCCACCCGACGGGCCTGCTCCATGTCGCCGACTTCGAACAGCATGACCCTCGGCCGGAGAACGCGGGAGACCTTGAGCAGCCGGGCGTAGAAGACATCCTCCGGCGCACATGCGGTGCCCTGAGACAGACCCGCACCCGGCACGAGTGCCAGCCTGGGCTCGAAGTTCCGGACAGAGCGTCCCGTGTCGCGGTCGAACCCCTGCGTTGAGATGTACGGCGGGTTCGAGACCAAGACATCGACGCCGGCAATCTCTCCACCGCGTTGCCCGACTGCGCTGTTCCATTCTCCGTCCGAGAACAAGTCCGCCTGCGCAAACCGCACATCTCCGCCCTCCAACGCCGTCGCGGGCAGTGCACCGCGCCGCACGTTCCGCTCCAGATTCTCCCTCGCCAGCGCGACCGCCTCGGGCGCGACATCCAGCCCGAGGACGCGGAGCGAGCCGGCGCCCGGGAAGCCGCGGTGCAGGAGCTGGTAGAGCAGCAGGGCGATGCAGCCGGAGCCAGTGCAGACGTCCACGACGCGCAGGGGCCGGCCGTCGGCGGCAGCGGCACCCAGGGCCTTGCGGGCCCGGAGCAGCTGGCTTGCCAGGTGCACGACGTAGGCCTCGGTCTCGGGCCGCGGGATCAGCACGCCCGGGCGGCACCGGAGGTCCAGGGCGCCGAAGGGCTGCGAGCCCAGGACGTACTGCAGGGGCTCACCGCGGGCGCGGCGGGCCACGAGGCGGGCCACGGCGGCGTTCCCATGCCGATTACTGGGTTGGCCCGCCCCGGAGGATGACGACAGCGCGTGCTCCCTGATCCAGCGCAGCTCGCTCCGCGCCGACTGCAGGTCCCGGCACGCGGGCAACAGGGCGTGGAGCTGGGGCGAGATACTGTGGGCTTGGCGGAGGAGGGCAGGTGGGAGGCGGGGCATGTGCGGGAAGGGGGTGGGACAACTGGAGTCTTGATATAGAGGACGAACTTGTGTTGGTGAGTGCGGGCGAGGCTTTATAGTCTGAGTCTGGTCTGGCGTATAAAGAGAATGAAAGGGTTGGGTGAATATAGCGAGGATCGCCATGATTCCCATACCGAGGCCGGGACGCTAACCACGCAGGGTCCACGTTCCAGGTCACCGGATCCGATATTATCTCGAAAACACCGACGGTTTTGTAAGCAATATGAGCCCTTGAATTGGACTATTCGGGTCAGATTCTCTGGTGAAATGTTATATTTGCATTCTGGGGCCGTTTGCTAGTTTCCTAGCAACTACTGGCCCAGGCACTGAGCTGGGTATCCCTCTATATCCTCTCGTGATGTACATGTCTATTTCTTGGTACACATTGTCGCACTTATAGTACAAAATTAGCTGTCTGCCCTCCTTTGACGACAAAAGCCTTCTTGGCCGCGCGGATGTCACATTCGGGCTTCATGACTTTGTGGCGCGCCTCCTCAGACTGCATGATCTGCTCCACGAACCAGTCCCTGAATTCCGGACTGCCCTGCTTGAGCTCCTGCGGCGGTTTCGAAACCGCAACGACGCACCGCAATTTGCCATTCACCTGAACAGCGCATCGGATGTAACTTTGCCCTAGCATTTCGAGCGTGCCGTCGGTCTCCGGCCAGTTTCGTTGTGTGGACTCAAAGATGCCATCCGAAGATGGATGCAGCAAGCTCCAGCACTCCTCGGCAAAGGCTGGCGTAATCGGTGCCATGAGGTGTATTAG
Source organism: Neoarthrinium moseri (assembly GCF_022829205.1). NCBI lineage: Eukaryota > Fungi > Ascomycota > Sordariomycetes > Amphisphaeriales > Apiosporaceae > Neoarthrinium > Neoarthrinium moseri. The sequence continues at coordinate 261,084 of NW_026055138.1, forward strand.
GCGGCTGGAAGATTCGATCTTGACAAGTTCAGAGGCTGGTGACTCCAACAAGACATTGGTCCACTCCATCAGATGCGAGACGGTCGTGTTCAATGCATAAACCTTCTCGTATGACAGCGTCACTGCTGCAATGCCCTTTTGAGTGGCACGCCAGACATCAACGTCTGCATCCCATTGCGAAGTAGCCTCTCTGTCAAAGCCCGCGGTAGATTTCCCAAAGTACTCTTTCCCGTTCCAGGCGGGCCCTCCCTTGACGGGCGACAGAGCAGCAACAAATTTGTGCAGCCGTTTCAACCAGCGTGTAATGCCGGCAATTTTGTCTTCGTCCCAGTTGACCACGTCACTGACAGGGGCCTGGAAGAGCATATGCGCTCTTGTTGCATCGGCCCCGTACTGCGCAATGAAAGTAGTCGGGTCCACGCCATTGTGCTTGGATTTGGACATCTTTTCGAACGTAACGTTGGGCTTCGCTCCAGTTTCCACGACTTTGGGATTTGAAGCGTCAGATAGATCAACTTCGTCGGGCTTCAGAAACCGTCCTGTTTCCGGATTACTGTAGGTTCTGCCATGCACCATACCCTGCGTTATGAGTCGCTTAAATGGCTCAATGAGATGAGTCTCGGCGGCATATTCGGGGTAAAGGGCGTCGACCACAGCTTTGAAGAAGAAGCGGGCATAAAGCAAGTGCAGGATGGCGTGCTCGACACCCCCAATGTACAGGTCGACCGGAAGATTCTCTTGGAGCGCTGACTTGGATATGGGTAGTTTGGAGTTGGTCGGGTCAGCAAATCGCATAAAGTACCAGCTCGAGTCAACAAATGTGTCCATCGTGTCTGTATCCCTCCTGGCGGGGCCGTGACATTTGGGGCACTCCGTCCTGATCCAGTCTTCCGCGGTCTCCAATGGGTTTCCAGTCCTCGCCTCAGCCCAGTGATGGTCAACCCGAGGGAGTGCAACGGGGAGCTCCTCGTCAGGGACAGGCTGAGGCCCGCAAGACGCGCAGTGAATGATAGGGATTGGGGTGCCCCAATAACGCTGGCGGCTGATGAGCCAGTCGTGGAGTTTCCACTTGACAATGGGTTCGGCCAACCCGGAGTCCGACGCGATTTCTTGAACAATCCCCTGGGCTGCCTGCTCAGAAGGCTGCCCTTCATAGGATTTCGCCAAAGACGTCATGAAACCCGCGCTCAGGTAAGGCTCACCAGAGTTCACAGTAGGCTCGCCCTCTGTTGGACTAACAGCACGTTTGATGGGCTCACCTGGACAGTGCTCTTTCCAAAAGTTGAAGTCCCTCAGGTCGTGTGCCGGAACGCCCATGAGAGCCCCTGTTTCGTAGTCTGCCCTGACGTAAGCGGCCACATATACGGGTATAGCTTCGCCCGTATGCGAGCCTAAGGGACTGGTAGCTGCCAGATAGGGAATTTTATAACCAGCCATGGAGGTATGAGGCAGGTCTTTGGCTTCGGCTAGGAATGCACGGAGCTTGTCATCTCGGTCGGCCAGGCTTTGCACCAAAGACGACTGTGGCGACAGGGCAAGATACTGAGCGGCAAATATAGTTTCTGGCCGCGTGGTATAGACCTTCAAGGATTCAAGAATGGGCAGCTGCACAACGTCAGGGAGGTCGGGTTTTAGAGCAAACTGGTAATACGCGCCGTCGGTGCGCCCAAGCCAATTCCTCTGTTGCGTCAACACCATCTCGGGCCAAGCATCATCGAGAGCTAGCTTTTCAAGGTCTTCCTGTAAGGACTCCTGGTACTTGGTGATCCTAAAGAACCACTGTTCGAGCTGCCTCTTTTCAACCTTGGCCCCTGACCTCCAGGACCGCCCAGCGGCATCCACTTGTTCGTTGGCGAGCACGGTGTTCTCCACGGGGTCCCAATTGACCTCGGCCTTCCTTCGTTCGACCAGCCCCTTCTCCATGAGCAAGAGAAACATGCGCTGGGTCTGGCCATAGAAGTCGGGATCGCAGGTCGCAAATTCCTGTTGTAGAATCCATGGTCAGACTAGGGGTGACGAAGGCCTCGGCGTCCGCAGAGTTCCACTCACCCTCGACCAGTCAAAGCTACCGTTCATGACGCCCAGCTGCTCCTTCATACGAGCAATGTTGTCTCTGGTCCACACGGCTGGGTCTATGCCCCGTTCGATGGCAGCGTTCTCTGCAGGTAAACCAAAGGCATCCCAGCCCATTGGCAGCAGGACCTGCTTCCCTTGCAATCTATGATACCGGGCCATGACGTCGGCAATGGTGTATACTCGCAGATGGCCCAGGTGAAGGTTGCCCGACGGGTATGGGAACATGGGCAGGATGTACATGTTCCGCCCAGCTGCAGGGGCCGACGCGGCACGGTTGCTGGTCAGAGAGGTCCCGTTGGGGTTGGAAGCCGAGCCGTTTTGTTTCCATGCCTTCCGCCATTTCTCGTCAAGGGCTGGCAGGTCTAGACGGCTCGCATCGGATCGTCTGGGAGCGTTGGTCGAGGCATGGCAGCGGATGGCTGGCGTGCAGATGCGCAAGGACGCTACACGTCGGCCGAGCCGGGCTCGTGTGTGATGGAGAAGAGACTGCATTGAGCGTCGTTCATGTTCACAGAGCCATGTCACGGGAACGACAGATGTACAACACGGCGGTCTTGCGCGTCGTCGTATCACGGTACCGCGTTGAAGAGCTACAGTGGGTTGATAGTTGCCGCAGGCCAGCATTAACCAACCAACCAGCTGCTCGCAGCCAACTGTCGGCTCTCGAGTGCCAGGGTCTCGACTTTTTTTCCCTTCCCTTTTCCCTGGCTGGGCCTAGCCGGCCAATGGCAGCCACTTGCATGGATTGAAACGTCATGGGCTGCTAGCGCACTTCGGCAGGGGCGCCAAACGCTGCAGGGCGCCTTGGCTCGCGAATCCCCCAAGCCATCTGATCGATCTGGGGTAGATTGGTGACAACGCTTGGTCACGTACTTTGTGCACAGTCACGGGAGTCAGTATTCTGTCCGACTCGGAAGCCAGAACGAGTGTTCAAATGCACTTGACTTGCAGGGGAAAAAAAAAAAAAAAAAAAAAAGCTCGGTGTAATGTACACAGCAAAACCTTGGGACGAAAGCCTGTCCTGGACAGGGCGAACAGCTAGCTCCCAGTCTCAACCCTACAGCTTTTTGGAAGGTAACACCCCTAGCGGTCAGGGGTTCTAGGTGTTGTTGGCACTACGACAGTGGACTTGCCCCCCTACCCGAGCCACAGCGCACGGGCACCTAGTTTTAGTGTCTGGGAAAAGGAGCCTCGAGGCCAACGACAGCGGCTTTCAAACAAGAAACACCACACCCACGATGCGACTCCTGTGCTAAAGTAGACCCGTTACCACCGCCATTGTCTTGTCTGCGTGATTCCACCAGGCGCTTCCGCAACCGTACATAGCCCCGAGCTCTTGTCTGCACATATATTAGCAGCATAATTCATCTATTGTCCATTTTCAGTCACGCCGCGAGCCTCCACGTACCCGTGCATCTTGCGCCCGCCGGAGCACTATACTTCGAGACCCTACTGCGAGCACAGAGCTGCACTGCACGACAATCCACATTGGGCGCTCAGCACGCAAGTCCAGGCACACCAGGCGCACCCGCTGCCATGCTGATGAGCCGCTGACCGGACTATCGTTCAAGTGGATTGGGAAAAGAGAGAAAAAGGAACACAATATCCCCTCGAGACGGGTCGAAGGCGAGCTTGACAGGCTCGAACCGCGACAATGCCAGCCCACTACGCTGGCCTCCAACCGCACGCCCGAGACTCGCTCGAGCTTGCATCGCTGGCCTCTTCCAGTCGCGGCCCCGACACATACTCAGACACAGACTCGAGGCCCTCGATATCCTCCTCCAGGAAGCTGTCTCTCGAACAAGATGACCCCTTAGACGACAACAACCCCGCAGCAAGATCTGGCTTTGGCCACGGCCGCACCTTCTCGACCGCTTCCAACTTTGACTATACCGCGAACCTCTTCCCGCTGTCCTCGTCCGCTGGGAATGGTTATGCGCCGCTGGGTGCGCCCACGTCGGCTGCACACCAAGCCGGCGGTCTGGGAGGGACATCGCTCGAGAAACACAAGACCCTCACCTATCTGAACGGCCTCAGCTTGATCATTGGCCTCATCATCGGCTCGGGCATATTCTCATCGCCCAGCCAAGTCAATATGAACGTCGGCTCGCCTGGCGCCGCTGTTATTGTGTGGGTCATAGCTGGCATCCTGGCCTGGACGGGAGCAGCAAGTTACGCTGAGCTTGGTGGCGCCATCCCACTGAATGGAGGGCCCCAGGCGTATTTGAGCAAGATCCTGGGCGAGCTCGCAGGCTTCCTCTTCACCTGGGTCGCCGTGCTGGTGCTGAAGCCTGGCAGCGCCGCCATTATCTCCATCATCATGGGCGAATACTTGGTGCGCGCCGCCATCGGCGCCGAAGCAGAGACCGTGAGTCCTTGGATCAACAAGGCCGTGGCCATCGTGGGCCTGTCCATCATCACCTTCATAAATGCCTTGTCGACACGGTTGGGCACGCGCATCAACGACTGGCTCATGTTTCTCAAGTTTATTGCCTTGACCGGCGTAACCGTTGTTGGTGTCGTTGTTGCACTGACGGGTTTCTCGTTCTCGGGCTCGGCCAATTCGGATTGGAAGACTCACTCATGGTTTGAGGGGACAAGTACAGATATCAGCAAGTGGGCTGTTGCCATATACGCTGGACTTTGGGCCTATGATGGTTGGGATAACGTAAGTTGGCGGGCGAATGGGGGCGGTGCTTTTATGACTATTGAACACGGCTAACAGCGACTTAGACCAACTATGTTGTAGGAGAGTTCCGCAACCCAGGGCGTGACCTTCCTCGTGTCATTCATACGGCGATGCCACTAGTTATCACAAGCTACGTTCTAGCTAACGTTGCTTACTTTTTCGTCTTGCCCATGGCTGCAATCAACACCACAAACACCGTGGCAGTCATGTTTGGTGGTAAGGTCTTTGGCCCGATCGGTGCTTTGGTTCTGGCACTCATCGTGAGCGCCTCGTGTTTCGGGGCACTCAACTCGCAGACGTTCACCAGCAGCCGCCTCGTATATGCGGCGGGCAAAGAGGGTTATTTCCCAGCCCTCTTTGGGCGCATTGGCCTCCACTCGACTGAGCCTGGCTTGTCTGCGACAAGAACGAGGAATTGGTTCTCAAAGCGGCTTCATAACATGCTGGGTGACGAAGAGGCCGGCTTGTTCTTCACGCCGGTCAACGCCCTCTGCCTGAACGCAGCTCTTACGCTAGCATATATCCTGGTCGGAGAGTTCGGCGAGCTGATCACGTTTTACGGCGTTGCTGGATACACCTTCTACTTCCTGACGGTCCTGGGACTTATTATACTTCGTGTCCGGGAACCAAACTTGGAGCGCCCTTACAAGACATGGATTACGACTCCTATCATCTTCTGCTGTGTCAGTCTGTTCTTACTCAGCAGAGCTGTCTTCGCACAGCCTCTGAAGACTTTGATTGTGATAGCCTTTGTCCTGATTGGCATTCCGGTATATTTCTGGAGAATCCACGGACGGGATCAGGTGACAAAGCGAGAGGTCGGTGGTCTCGACTCCAAATCTGGTTGGAAGTTCTGGAAACGCTGGAGGAACTGAGCGATGCCCTAAGTATAACCATATTACTGCTGGCATTTGCATATACCACGGCGTTTTTGCGGTCTGCTGGGTGCGAGGGCATTGGCGTATAGGAAAAAGCTGTTATTGGATCGGCATTAGCACATATATCAGGAGGTACATGGTATAAGCGTATATACAACCCTATACAGTCTTGTTAATATCAAGACACAAGCGAGAGCTGCTTGGCTCCAGATTGGAGCGTATCTTCTTATCCAGTTGGAATTGGTTACCATCCACGTAAAGTTTCTTTGTTTGTGGTGACAACGCGACTGCGAGTTCCGCAGAGCTGTATATTCGTGCCAAGGTCTCATAGCGTGGGATTTTCGGTGGCACACCGGCCGATGTCGTGATGCCGATTCAGCTCCGGAGCTCCACCACCCGGTCGGGGCTGGCACGACTCCATGCGAGTCATCGCCCGATGCTTTTCAACCGTGAGTGAAAATTTCCGCTGTACTCTATGCTTTGCCGTTCGCGCGTATCACATCGAGGCCTAAACATTCTCCACCCTAGCACCCAAGGGCATCTGCTATCGTCGCACAACGTTCGTTCAAGGCGTCAGTTCTCAGCCGCCATGGGCTCCGTCGGCAACACGGGCGGTGATGTCCCGGGCCCCTTCAACGTCAAATCCGTCGCCATCATCGGCGCCGGCCCCAGCGGTCTCGCTGCCGCAAAGTACCTGCGCGCCCAATCCCGGGCCTCGGCCGCTTCGCCAGCCCCTTTCACCCGCATCACCATCTTTGAGCAGCAGGCCCAGGTCGGCGGCGTGTGGTATTACTCCGCGCGGCCCACGGAGACACAGCACATCCCGCAGACATCGCCCTTTTGCCCACCGGACCCGCCGCTGCGGCCACGCGAGGGCGAGGACGATGGCTCCAAGCCCCCGATCTTCCCCAGTCCAATGTATCAGGACCTGCATACCAACATCCCGCATACGTTGATGCAGTACTCGGACATGCCCTTCCCTGAGGGGAAGCCTATCTTCCCGGAGCGCGAAACCGTGCAGCGGTATCTGGAGGACTACGCGACAGACGTGCGCCACCTGATCCGGTTCTCGACGTCCGTGATCGATGTGAGACCCGAGGCGGAGGAAGGGGAAAGCGATCGGCAGGTGAGCAGCGAGCGCTGGACCGTTGCATCCCGCAACCTCCTGACCGGTGCCTCCACCACCGAGACGTACGACGCCGTCGTTGTGGCCTCGGGTCATTACAGCGTGCCGTACGTCCCTGACGTGCCGGGGGTCCGGGAGTTCGATGCCGCCCACCCCGGCGCTGTAGCGCACTCCAAGCGGTACCGCACTCCGGACGCCTACGCCGGCAAGAAGGTGTTGGTTGTGGGCAACTCGGCCAGCGGGCTCGACATTGCCAGCCAGATCGGCCGTGTCTGCGCCGGCCCGCTGCTCGTCTCGGTGCGCACGCCGACGCCCGATCGCGTCCGAGACCACATCCCCTTCGAGGAAGTGGCCGAGATCGAGCGGTTCCTGGTGGCGGAGCGGGGCGTCCGGCTGCGGGACGGGCGCGAGATCGTGGGGCTCGACGCAGTGCTGTTCTGCACCGGCTACCTGTTCACGTACCCCTTCCTCGACGCCGCCGCGGCGCTGCGCGGGCCCCCGCTCGTGACCGACGGCCGCCGGGTCCAGGGCCTGTACAAGCACTTTGTGCACATCCGCCACCCGACGCTCGCGTTCCCGGGCCTGCCCATCAAGGTGATCCCGTTCCCCGTGGCCGAGGCGCAGGCGGCCGTGTTCGCGCGCGTGTGGGCCAACGCGGCGGCGCTGCCGGGGCGGGCCGACATGGAGGCGTGGGAGCGCGGCGAGGCCGAGCGCCGGCCCGCCGGCCGGTTCCACGTCTTCCCGGCCCAGGGTGACGGCGAGTACATCAACGAGCTGCACGCATGGGCGACGGCGCGGGCCCCGCGGGATGGCGGCAAGGAGCCTCCGTGGTGGGATGCCGAGATGTTCTGGGCCCGCGCCCTCTACGCCGAGGCCAAGATCAAGTTCGAGCAGACGGGAAAGAAGGCCAAGTCGTTGGCGGAACTGGGGTTCCGGTACGAGTCCGAGCCGGGCAAGGGGGAAGAGACAGGGGCGATCCAAGAGAAGCTAGATATGGCTGGCTGACGGGAATAAACGAGGATTCATGAGTTTATAGACTTCATTGATGTCGTCCTTTGTGGGACGGAATGCTGGGCTAGACATTGTATAGCAGATGTAGAGTCTTGCGCTTGTAGGTCACTTTGGCTCGGCTGACGACGTAAATTGCACAAGAGTTTCAGAGCTGTGGCAGCAAATCATTTAGATATTATATTTAGCTGTGGTATTAGAGCCATCTCTCAACTCCTATGTACCAATTCACTGTCAACTTCAATGCTATTGCCCCTCGACGCCAGTTACATATGCTAAATCTGCCCAGTGGTATCAAAACAATCATATCCATCATTCCAAATGGCTAGAGCCAAGACTATATCCTGCCCTTTAAGCCCATACATCGCCAGAGAGGTTGTTGGCGACATATTCAGCATCCTGCGACACGTAGTCATTGAGCTGGTTCTCAAGATCCTCATCGCTGACATCCTCGCCGTCTCGCCTCTTGAGAGGGGTGCCATCGGGGCTGCAGCCGGCGATGGCCTGGAAGTAGTAGCTGTGAGCATCTACATCAAGTCCCAGCGTCCCGGCGTTGCAGGCGATGTTGGAGTAGCCCTCACAGACCTTGATCTGGCTGGCGGTGTACTCGGTGGTGGTGGCGTCACCGGTAGACAACCAGTACTCGGGAGTGGTGTGGCGGTAATTGAGGATGATCGGGGGCAGACGGGGAACCGGGTCGTCCAGGTGGGTGACACGGTACTCGGCACCGGCCTGAGCGGTCACATACGCCACGAACTCCTTGTTGCCAACACGCGGGCTACCGTATCCGTAGATGTCGATGGCGTAGCCCTTGTTGCGAACGTAGGCAGCTCCGAGAGTGGCGATGGCAGCTCCCAGGGAGTGGCCGGTGAAGACAATGCTGTAGTCCGGGTGAGCCTTCTTTGCCGCAGCAATGGCAGTCAGCACTGGGCTGGAGATTTCCTTCCAGGCAGCGAGGAAGCCGGTGTGAACGAGACATCCAGTGGTCAGATCGCACAGTTCTTGGACGAAGACGAGACTAGATCTGAGTTAGTCGAGGCGTCACGTATGATTCATATATTGCAATCACTGACTTTGTGATCCAGTTTCGTACGGAGTGAGAGCCGCGGAATGATGCCGTGATCACCTTCTTCTTAGCGTCGGTGGACACAAAGCCTTGGATGTCGGTCGCAACGCCACTATGCGGACTGTTAGCGAAACACTAGTCTTTACTATGCGTGCTAGGAAGTACTCACGCAAAGGTGGCTGTGACAACTGCGCCGTTCGACTGGACAATGGGGCAAGCATCGTCTGAGCAGGCAATAGGTGTGCCTGCGTCAACCTCTGTGTTGCAGTATGCGGCGGCGGCGTATTGGGCATAGAAGTCGAAGTTGGAGACGTCTTGGGTAGTGACCGTGGCAGCTACTCCATGTTAGCTATATGCCCCAAGGATGAGTTCCAACTACATAGCGTTGATTGGGTGTATACCTCTGTTGTTCAAGTAGAGCTTGAGTTCATCAGGGATTGGTCCAGCAGCCGCTGAGAGCGCAAAGCTCGAGACTAAAGTCCAAGTGAATGGCTTCATCTTGTAATGTGCAGAACAGAAGATATTGAGTAGGCTTCGACGCGAGAAGCAAGACAGCCAAAGATTATGTCAGCTTAGCAAAGCTGCGGAGAGAGGCAGGCGGCTGTGGGCGTATAGGACACGACTGCTCGGGATATGGAAAGCATCGTGACGAGCCTGGTGTTATATACCTAATCACTACAGAGATACAGAGGTGTGTCTTCTAGCCCACCAGGTTGGGTCACCCTTGCGGGGGCCATCTCCAAATCGCCTCGACAATCACTGATCCAGGGCCCCTGCCACCTCAAGACATGGGTAGACGAAGGTGTAATCGGCAAATACCACCAATGTGCAAGGAATGGATAGGCGTTCCTGGAGTTGTCCCTGGAATAGTGGAGTTCAGAACTGCACACTCAGCTCGGAAGCTAAGGGGGCCAAGCGGCCAGTGACGGTCGCCTATTGGTGCATTGTATCTTCATCTCAACAACTCACGGGAACTCGTCGCGGATCTTGCGGCTTAGTACAATGGATGCATACATTGCATACGAATTGGTTGTTGGAGAAGGAAAAATGGTGTGGTGGGGGCCGCGGCGGATAGTCCGAATTCGATGACCCATCGTCATGAGGCCAGCCCTAGCACTGCAGCCACACCTCGTGGCTCGAAGCGCCCAACGTCGAGCGCACAGTTCGCTTGTTGGCAGCGCAGCCGGTGATGGCTTCCCTATCCAGACACGACAGCCTCCTAGTCAACAACAAAAGACCGCTCACCTGAAAACAGGCGTACCGCCGGCGGTGAAATGCGCAAATCAGGAGCCAAGACTCCACTTCGTCGACAGGAATAACCGATCTGGAACCGTAGGTCCCGGCTTCCCCAGATTTTGGGGGGTTGCATCGCGAGCCTATAGGATGAGATAGTATAGACCTCCAGGAACTATTTGCGCCACGGGTTCCGGGGGGAATGCGACGGCCGCCGCGCAGATTGTCAAATATTACATGTGCGGAATGCACAAACGTCGGCCGCACCAAAGATGGTGTTGTAGATCTTCAGCTTTTCGGGGGAAGGACCAGCTGCGCAGCCTACTTCTACAGAATGGCGTTTGCCGCCGCCCTGGCAGCCTGGTGACCGCCTCACAGCCGCGGGGGATTTAGGTAGCTGGCCACAAAGCAGCTGAATCGAGGGGATCACACCATAACATTTCCGATGGAATCCCGCTACGAATAGTGCTAGTTGTGTCAAGTGACGACGGGGAGATCGGCCGACTATGGCTTAGTCTATCACATGGGATAAGAGGCACGTCTTTGTGTTCATCTGTGTCCAACTGTACGCGACTTGCGCTATATCGATTGGACCTGCTGGTATCCGTACCATAGGTAGTACAACGCCTTCGAAAGTGTTGAGCTGCTCCAACGTGGCTGGTCCACATTGAACGGTAAGCTATTTCTCGGCATCTTAGCAGCCCGTCATCCCGTTCGAAGAACCTTGTTATATTCGAGTGCATTAGTACCACCGCCTTTCGCAGGTCCTTCCAAGTTCAGCAACCGAGATCAAGTGCGAGCTATACACGCACAACGCATTTATCAATCTCGCCCAGCAATGAGAGAATGCCGCAAGTGTGGTAATTTTCAAGACAAGGCGCATCACTTCAGGCCCCCAACCAGCGCTGATGTAAGTCCTTGTGTTCCTACGGCAGTGCTTGCATGAGAATGCGAAATTGCGTAGGGTTCATCTACCCATGCTCGCCATGCTGAATCTTATTTTCAAATGTCCCCGCCCTGGTCCACAGCAGCCTCAACGTCTGGGCGTCGCCAAAAAAAAAAAAAAAAAAAAAAAAGAGAGAAAATAAAAAGATCGATCAAGAACTCGCTTACGATGGCTTTGCTTGTCCCGGAACACCTACTCCCTGCGAAATTGCTTCATCACAATCTGAAGTGAGCACACAGACGTGCCCTCTGGCTTGCGTCATGGCTTTGATATGAAGACGTCTGGCATACTCGGCCTCGGGATAGCTCTAGCGACCGTTGTCTCCAAGTAGTCTTTCCGCTGTCATGAACCGTATACCGATTGCAGTTAGCTGATAGGCGCCCCAAGTCATTCTTAGCTTCGGCAGCAAATCTGCTTTCAGGGGACGAGGTCCACTGGCGTTCCCTCTTTTGTATTCCAGAAGCTCGGAACAGCTCGCGAGCAAGCGAGGTCAACGTTGGCCTGGTTGTTGCTGCAAGTCACGCGCTATGGAAGCCGGGGTGTTCCCTGCCCTGCTCCTGGTCGAGGAACCGTGCACCGAGTGCTCTGCGATCCCGCCTCAAACTACAGTATGGAGCCGCGCATTTCGCGTCTAATCCGCCGAATCCAGCACTCACGATCCATCCGTAGGCGGTGAAACCTATCGGCGTCCCATATTTGAGGGTCGCTGCATGCCCAGGTGCGAACTGATAGTGCTGAAGGGTTTCGAGGCTGAGCTGAAAAATCCCTCCTCAACCGTCCAGGAACCGGTCCCACGGCCCCCCAATCTGCACCTGGGCAACCATTGAGCACACTGGCTTACGTGAGCTATCATCTTAGTAGACATGGCATTTCCCCGAAACTGGGCAATCAGGTGCCCGCCGGGATTCGTCTGTCGACCGCCAGACGGCGCTGCATGCTGGGTCGTGCCAACTTTCTGCACGTCGTCCTGTCAAGGTCCTACTCGGATGCGACGCTCCCCTCCCCAGTGAAGGCTTCTGAGCAGGATGGCAGCCTGTGATGGCCGCTTGGCCTGGTCACAGGACGGTTCTTCTGATCACCCAACCGCCCCTCAGTGCCACTTTTCCGGAGACAAGGCTCGTCCCCAGATATCCTCACAGAAGTGACGACTAGTTAGTAAAGGTAGCATTCGGAGTTGTTTGCGCCCATGACTTTAATTGGAAACAAAGCCTTATCTGTCACGATCAAAGAGGCAGCTGGATACCGATCTTGCTTGCCCGCACTGCTGAATCTGTTCCCCAAGTGCCGCGCAGCCTGGTGGATTATAGGATTAGGGAGATCCGAATCTCGCGTGCCAGATCCCCACGCGCGGGTCGGATTTTGGTCCGCTTGGCGTTCTCGTTCTCCGAATACGGTTCATGATGAGGATCTGCATATTATTGCAGGACCCCAAGACTCACATGCGTTGCCGGGCTTCCTGGCTCTGCTCACCCTTGAACCAAAGGGGGAAAAAGTGATGGGCAATTGGGCACAAGAGCAGCCGTGCATTCCCCTGTCGAGCCCATTTTAGGCCTGTCAACCATAGCCATGAGATCATACCTTGCATGTCCATGTCGCTGCAGATTCTTGGCAACCAATATGTGGATTGTTCATTGTATAATCCTCAAGATCCGCCAATGATATCGCAGTGGTTCCTGGGGATTTGTCTTGTGATGTGCCCGTGTAGGCGAGCAGCTGTTGTCCCTTCGAAGTATATTTAGCAAGCTAAAGCCACGATAACACCGTCCTGGTGGTGATTTGTGCGCTGCCCCTTCGTCTCCCCTCTCGGCACCAGAACAGCAGCAAAAATGGTAACTCTAGACTTTGCGGCGCCTCCCGGGCTGCGAGCGCTCTCCTTACTGTTTCTGTCCTGCTTAATCAACACATCCTCTGCTGGGGTCCTCCAACCCCGAGATGACGTACCGGCCGGCTATGTTTCCGCACCGTACTACCCGGCACCACACGGCGGATGGGCCGACGATTGGGCAGAAGCTTACAGCAAGGCAGTGGACCTTGTCGGGCAGATGACATTGGCTGAGAAGACCAATATATCGAGCGGTGTTGGTTTCTTCATGGGGTAGGTACTCCTTGTCTTTATAGGCGCTGCACGTTGGCATCCTGGGGTATTCTGACGGGCAAGTAGACCATGTGTAGGCAACACGGGCAGTGCTTTACGCCTTGGAATCCCGCAATTATGTCTGCAAGATGGACCGCTAGGCGTTCGAACGACCGACAATGTCACGGCTTTCCCGGCCGGCATAACGACTGGCGCGACCTGGAACAAGGACTTGATGTACGAGAGGGGTGTGGCATTGGGACAGGAGTTCAAAGGCAAGGGTGCCAATTTCTATCTGGGCCCCTCGGTGGGTGCTTTGGGTAGGAAGCCTAGAGGTGGAAGAAACTGGGAAGGGTTTGGTTCGGATCCGGTGCTTCAAGGAATCGCCGGGGCGCAAACGATCAAGGGAGTGCAGGAGCAAGGCGTCATTGCTACCTTGAAGCATCTCACGGCCAACGAACAGGAGATGTACCGGATGTACAACGTTTTCCAACCAGGTTACAGCTCCAACCTCGACGATCGCACCATGCACGAGCTGTACCTTTGGCCTTTTGCTGAGGGTGTCCGCGCAGGTACTGGCGCTGTCATGACATCGTACAACGCCATCAACGGCTCTGCCACGTCGCAAAATGCCTATCTCATCAACGGCTTATTGAAAGACGAGCTAGGGTTCCAGGGGATTGTTATGACTGACTGGCTTGCCCACATTTCTGGCGTACCCTCCGCACTGGCTGGGCTTGACATGAACATGCCTGGCGACACCATGATCCCCATCATCTTCGGGACCAGCTATTGGATGTATGAGCTTACACGTTCGGCGTTGAACGGAAGCGTGCCTATGGACCGCATCAACGACATGGCAACACGAATCGTGGCGACCTGGTACAAGATGGGCCAAGACAAGGACTACCCGCGTCCCAACTTCTCCTCAAACACGCGTGATCGGGAGGGCCCTTGCTATCCCAGCGCCCTGATCTCACCAACGTGTGTCGTCAACCAGTATGTCAACGTGCAGGCCGACCACAAGGTCGTCGCCAAGCAGGTTGCGCAGGAGGCCATCACTCTTTTGAAGAACAACGGGAGCTTCTTGCCCATCTCGACCTCAGCGCACCTGAGCGTTTTTGGCACTGACGCTCAAGCCGACTCCCAGGGTATCAACTCGTGTACCGACAAGAGCTGTAACCGAGGCCTTCTGGGCATGGGTTGGGGCTCTGGGAGTGCAGATTACCCCTATATCGACGATCCCATCAGCTCGCTCAAGCGGAAAGCCAGCAATGTGACCTACTATAACACCGACTCGTTCCCGTCCGTCCCCGCCCCCGGAAAGGACGACGTGGCCATCGTCTTCATCAACTCGGATTCGGGCGAGAACTCCTACACGGTCGAGAACAACCACGGTGACCGCGATAGTTCGGGGCTCGCGGCATGGCACAATGGTGACACGCTCGTTCAGAAGGCCGCTGCGAAGTACTCCAACGTCATCGTCGTTGTCCACACCGTAGGACCGATCGTCATGGAGTCCTGGGTCAACCTTCCCTCCGTAAAAGCCGTCCTGGTCGCTCACCTGCCAGGCCAGGAAGCCGGCGATTCGCTGACTGAGGTCCTCTTCGGCGAAGTTTCCCCCTCGGGTCACTTGCCCTACTCGATCCCCGTATCGGAGGACGACTACCCGGCCAGCACCGACATCATTACATTTGCGCTCGGACAGGCCCAGGATACGTACACCGAGGGTATTTACATTGACTACCGGCACCTCAACAAGGCCGGCGTGAAGCCGCGATTTGCATTCGGACACGGCCTGAGCTACGCAAGCTTCGAGCTATCGGACGCCAGTATCGCCTCCGTCACTGAGCTGTCCATGGTGCCGCCAGCGCGTCCCGCCAAGCCCACGTCGCCCGTCGCCTCGCTCAACACAACGATCCCCGCTGCTTCCGAGGCCTACTACCCGTCGGGCTTCAACCGCATCTGGCGGTACCTGTACTCGTGGATGGACCAAGGCGACGCCGACAAGGCCTACGCCGTAGGGCAGTCGGGCACTGAATATGCGTACCCGGCCGGCTACTCGGAGGAGCAGAAGCCCGGCCCCGCGGCGGGCGGCCCCAACGGCGGCAACCCGGCGCTGTGGGACGTCGCCTACACGGTCTCACTGACGGTGACCAACTCGGGCGCAGGCAACTTCTCGGCCAAGGCCGTGCCGCAGGCGTACGTGCAGTTCCCCGCCGACAGCCCGTACGACACGCCGCCGATCCAGCTGCGCGACTTTGCCAAGACCGAGGCCCTGGCTCCCGGCGCCAGCGCGACCGTAACGCTCAGCCTGACGCGCAAGGACCTGAGCGTCTGGGACACGGAGCTTCAGAACTGGGTCGTGCCTCCGGGTGAGTACAAGATCTGGGTTGGGCAGGCCAGTGATGACCTGACCGTTGTCTGCTCGACGGAGACCGGATCGTGTGAGGCTGGGGTTGAAGGGCCCGTGTAGGCTGTTTCGATACTATGACTAGCATAATACCTGCTTCACCTTGTTAATGTCAATTCACATAATTCTACGACTAACGATATCATTGTGTTGAATGGAAATGTTGCACTAAAACCAAACACGCGCGCGGAATATTCAGTAGCAATTGAAGAATCATTGAGCACATCTACGAAGCGGTCATCGAGGCGGCGTGGAGCAAGGCCGCATCGTGACATAGATTTTTGGCTTGAGTTAGCTCATCACGATCCTTGAAAGTGAATAAGCTATTGCGATCCAATGCGCCCTGTGATCCAATGATGACTGCTCTTGAATTGCCGTGCGGGCCCGCGCCGTAGCTTTCGGTCCAGGAACTGGAGGGAGGAACGGTCTGAGGCTTAAACGTACTATATTCCCAGTTTCAACTTGGTCGCAGTCGGGTGATGAGAAACTAGACGTTGCTAGGATCACGGATGCGGCGGACATCGAACACATCATCCGCAGTGGCTCAGTGCGGAATGAGTTGGAGCGCCACAGCTTGTCGTGGCTTAAGTTGGCAGCGACGGCCAATCAGAGGGGCGTGCGCGCATGATCCCTGCCGGGTGACGTCGCTTTCGTCACTGGAGGGGCACCTTTCAGGGTCCAACCTCACTGAGGCATGTGCCAGATTGAGTAATAGAGTTCACAGCCATCCGTCATCGCCACCATTAGTTGATCGGCCTTTCACGTCTTTTCAGCGGGACTGGGCCACTTCCAACAGGAAAAGAGGGCGCCCAGACGATCCAGCGCGTCTAGATTCGACGTCAAGTCAATTTTATGATCGGCCGGCACGTCAACCCGAGATCCTGCCCTGGCGCCTCTCCCGTGTATTAATTAATCAGTCCCCTTGCTCTTCGGCGGACCAGGTTTCTTTTCCATTCCCTATCAAGTTCTCGGCATTTGAGTCCAATCAGTCTTCGCCAGCACCTATATCGACTATTCTTATTTTTGGATCGCCAACACTTTCATCATCATGGGCTCCAAATCCGGTCTCGCCCTCAAATTCCTACAATGGTTCATCAGAGGCATTGAGTTCTGCTGCGCCGCGGTCGTCCTGGCGCTGTCCAGCTACTTCCTCGCCGCTCTGCACAACCATAACATCACTATCCCGACATGGCTGCGCGCCGTTGAGGGCATCTCGGGCGCAGGTGTCTTGTACACCTTGGTTGGCCTACTGCTGTTGTGCTGCCTTGCTGGACACCCGTTCACCTCATTCGTCGCCATCGTGCTAGATGTGGCCTTCATTGGCGCTTTCATCTACGTAGCCACGGCCTACAGATCAGGAGCAAGTTCCTGCAGAGGCACTGTCGATACCCCCTTCGGCACAGGCAACGCCAACGACACCCCTACGGGCAACACAGATGGCTTCACGAATCTGCCCACGTATCGACAGGCCTGCCAAATGGAGACAGCTTGCCTCGCTGTCTCGATCGTTGCTATGTAAGTTGCATTGAGCTGCAATCTAGTTCTCACGTACTAACGCCAACTAGCCTCTTTTTCATCTTCTCCATCCTAGTGGAGTTTGTGCTGGTCCGTCACCGTCGTAAGGAGTCACGCTTCGGCCCTAGCCCGGCCAACAACTACACCTCTGGTTACGGCCGTCGCAACAAGTTCATGGGTCTGTTCAAGAAACGCACCACCACAGCCGAGGACCCCAACGCCCTGCCTATGCACACCACCCCTGACCAGGTCCGCCAGAGCTACAACACTGAGAGTACTGCTGTTGGTCATGATCCCGCCCTGCACAACAAGTACGGCGAGTCGGGAATGGGCCACGATGGACGTACTGCCTACCCTGAGCAGGGCGTCACCGGGCCGACTGGCACCACTCACCCTCCCGCTGGTTACCGCTATAACGACGGTACTTACGCTGCCTAGATGGGATATTGATAGTAGTTCCCCATCGATACATTGCTAGATGTACTATTAGAGAAAGGACTGATGACGGATGGGAAAGATACCCGGTTAGTCAGGGTGTCGCATCTTGACGATCTGTACCCTGCAGCCATATGAAATGAGAAATATGAGACAATTTTGGTGTAGATCACGCTGCTGGTAGCTAGCATATAATAGTAATAATTTATCATGACCAAAAATTGCAAGACTCTCCACTAAGTCCATCTGTAAGGGCGAAAGAGAAGTTGGGAAGCCATGGCGAAAAATACAACCATTCGTAGTATATCATGGACATCCTTCATTGGACTATGCTCAAACATCCACAAAGCATGTTATGGTAGGTTGCACTGCACAATATCGTCGGACTTTGTCAAACTTAATCCCAAGATTGTATGCCTTATTAAAGGGTATCTCCATAGGCACTTGCTAATGCTCTGACACGACTGTAGCCCGTGAACGCCATAACTCCTTCCCTTGATGCTGACAAAAACTGATGCGACAAAGTCTAGCAGGTGGTGGGAATATGTACCATCAAGCAAAAGCAACCCTCTTCTTCTTGGGCTTCGCCGCCTTGCTGCCGGCGGTCATGGCATCCCTGACGGCGGCCTCATCGGCATCAGGAGCGCCGTCGGCCTTGGTCCTCTTCCTCTTCTTGCGCAGGGACTCCTTGGTCTCGTCGAGCCTGGCCTTCCTCTCCTGCTCCTTCTTCTCGGTCTCTACCCTGCGCGCCTCGCGGATCTCCTCCATCTGCCGGGCCTTGATCATCTTGGACTCGATCTCACCCTCCTTGTCGGCCTGGACCAGGGCCAGAATAGTGTTCATGCTCTCCTGAAGAAGATGTCAGCGGGCTTTGTCTTCTGTTTCTACCCCCTCTCTGCACCTCTTGAAATGTACGTGGGTGTGCTCGGTGCTATGCTTGACTTACGCGATCGTCCACAAAGACCTTGCCCTTCTTCTTGCCCTTGGGCTTCTCGACACCGACGGGCGTGATCATGTTCAGCTTGGGAATTCCGAGCTCTTCGGCGGTGTAGGTCTTCTTCTTCTTCTTGTTCATCAGCGCCGCGAGTCCCTTGCCCTTGCCGGGCTTCGACGACGGCGGCGGGCCCTTCTTCCTGGACTTGACAATGCCATCTACAGGCCCGGATTTCGAGGCCTTGCTGCCGCTGATGCCGGACTTGTTGGAGGCATGCTTGTTCTTGACTGTCTTTGTTCTTGAGACACCCATCTTGTCGATCGAGACGTGCGCGCGTAATGTGGGCGGTCTGGGAGAGGAGGAGACAGACGTTTGGTGCTGTCCGCTGGCTGGGCTTTCAATCGACAGCTTGAGCGACGGCCGGAACAATAAATTTTTGGACCGTTCTTATCGATAGCCAGGCCTGGCGGTCTGGAGGGGTCGGGCGCCGGGGGTCAGCTGGAATTGCGATGGCCTAGGCCCCACAGTGAGCCTCCCACCCCCGCCACAGCCGTCAGCTCGCAGCGAATCGGCCGCTATCCGATTTGCGGAAGACGGCGGCCAGAAAAAGCTGTGAACGAGCCGGTCGGACAACGACAACCTACAGATCTACCTTTATCTGGACTCTGTATCGTGCAGATAGCCTGCCGTCACCCGAAGCCGCTCCCCTCTCTCCCTCAGACCGCTAAGCAATCCAAAATATGGGTGCCGAAGCCCCTAAGCAGCGCTGGGCAGCCCTCGCCCGCGACACCAACGAGACCAAGATCCAGCTGGCCCTGAACCTCGACGGCGGTGCATTCCCCCCCGACACGGACCAGCGTCTGCTCTCCAAGGACGATAGCCATGCCACACAGGCGAGCAAGTCTCAGACCATCGCCGTGAACACCGGCATTGGCTTCCTGGATCACATGCTGCACGCATTGGCCAAGCACTCGGGCTGGAGTCTTGCCATCAACTGCAAGGGCGACCTGCACAGTAAGCTGCTTTTTTCATAGGCTCCTCCAGGCTCCCTGAAGCCAACTGGCTGACATTGTATCGTCTGAACAGTTGACGACCACCACACGGCCGAGGACGTCTGCATAGCCCTGGGATACGCCTTCGGCACCGCGCTGGGCTCGGCGACGGGACTGGCACGGTTCGGGTCCGCCTACGCGCCCCTGGACGAGGCTCTGTCGCGCGCCGTCGTCGACCTGTCGAACCGGCCCTTTGCCGTCATTGAGCTGGGCTTGAAGCGCGAGAAGATTGGCGACCTGAGCTGCGAGATGATCCCCCACTGCCTGGAGAGCTTTGCGCAGGCTGCCCGCATCACCATCCACGTCGACTGCATCCGCGGCTTCAACGACCACCACCGCGCCGAGAGCGCCTTCAAGGCCCTGGCCGTCGCCATCAAGGCTGCCACGAGCAGGGTTCCGGGCAAGGAGGGAGAGGTGCCAAGCACAAAGGGCACGTTGAGTGTCTGAGTTTGGAGATGCCATCAAATAGAAATGCGTAAAAGACAAACCACCTCCCCACCAACACATAGTTGGCTACAGAGCCAGCTGTTTAAGCATACTTCTGAATACAACGAACGGCCCCAATGGCTGGCTGGCGATGGTTCCCGATATGCATATGACATTGACAACACAGCTTGAGATGGAAGACTGGGATAAACACGATGATCACGGTAGCACCTGGCCTTTGAATGTGGCTGAATGAGGAGCGCAGTTGCCAGGTTTCAGGACTTCGGATGCCATGGGAATGGAAACACAATATGCCAGAAGGGCGAAAATGAATCTTGTCTAGTTTGACATTATTCACGAGCTGAGATGTATAATTTGACTTTGCGCCTAACTAGAGAATTTGGGATATAGAACTTGGCAAGGGCGATAGGTGTGCAACTCTATTTGTGTGTACCGTGCTCGGGCATCTGGTATGGGCTGGGGCCTGTTATCTCTGTTGCAGTGGAACTAGGTAACGTAGACTAGGCCTCGAACCAGCTGCTACCAACCTCGATGTTATAATTGACTGTTACACGGAGTTCGCCTCTAGTAATTGTTGTGCGGAGCCGCATATGTATATCGCCGCAAGACACTGCATGTTGTCCGACATGAAGTGGCTCGACTGGTGAACCTAAGCACAAGTACCATAGTTAGATCCGGTTTACCAAGGCAATGCATGTGTGATGACATGCTACTAGATATACCCCGTCTAAGGCGACACGATGCCGAGTGTACTATTAGTCTGTCATCCGAGTCTATTTCAAAGTTGTTTCTGCCATTTATTTATACGACCAGTTTCTCAATATAGACTTTCATTTTTCTGGCGATTAGCGATATATTCCACCCGTTGATCTAGAGTCCATCGATTACGGTATAGGCCCATAAGACCAACCAATGGTGACCGTCCGAACGGACTTGAACTAATTTAAGTTACCTATGTACCTACTTTTAAGGCGTTTTGCGTTGATAGTAACTGGGACGGAGCAAGCCGGCTTATAATTATTTCCCTAGCGTAGCATCGAAATGGGCACAGAAAAATATACAGGCCTGGATGTACCAAGTCCGAAAATAGACCCTCGTTAGTCCCGATTTGCCCACCCCATCCCAGCAGAATCAAGTGAACCCACATTGGCCAATGTGGGAGATTGCAGCGGGCGTGATGCAAGTGTCGTTGGCTCAAGTCAAGACATCCAGACATTTGCGATGGACTCACCTCATTGAGATTCCTTACCCACAAAGACGTTTGTTGCGATGCCGATCATGACGTACGACCTGGGACGACTTCAAGATGTCATTTGTCTGCAATTGGCCTGCGAGTCTTGTAGCAAGCATTCCTCAAATGAAGAGCAACAGGCCGTGGCCCACACTGATGGCTAGGCTGCTTTTCGACCGAGGCCAGCCCTGTCACTGGTATTGCCCGTCCAGCCCCGTCACCCCCCAACCCCCGTTCCTTGGCGCTATCCGTGCCCTGTGCTCCTGCTGGACCTTGGGGGTGATATGGGCAATGTTGAAATGGGTGCGCAGAAGACTGGCCTGCCTCATCAGGTAGCACTGCTGCGACCTGGTGAATTAGATGGCGCCGTGGTGTTTGGATCTCATTCGTGGGTGGCACCCAATACCAGAGGGGCTAGCCCCCATTGACACGGGGCTATTGAACGCGACGGGTGTTCCTGCAGCAGTGCAGACACGAGAACGAGTGAAAGGTGAATACGAGCTCTAGCAGCAGTCGCAGCATACCGCCGCCATCTCAGGTGAGTCTCTAGCTCGTCAGCCACGCTGCCGCTAGCATCCGTCGTACATAGTAACTCACACCAGATCTCCCGCTCCACCAACAACCAAGGTCTGCCCTGAGTGGTTGGCCGCGTCCAGCTAGCAGACGAGCCTGAATTTCCGCCATAGTAGTGCATACACAGATGGCCAACTAGCTATGCACGAAGGTTTCGTGTCTCTCTGCGGGCTACTTCTTAGTCAACGGACACAGCACCTAGTAGGACGGACAGCCAACAATGTTGACTCTGCACATGCCCTGGGAGGAGCCGGAGACAAATGAGAACGATCCAACGTGCTCTGATTCGGATAGCCAACCGTCGCCCGGCTTGCAACTACGCCGCAATAGGCACTGCAGCGAGATCCCAATGTCCGTTGAAACTTTTCGCAGATTCGCTCAGATCCCTAGCTGTGTGACCAATGAGGCAGGCCTGTCGCGAGCTCTGGCCAATGAGTCGCCTTGGCGGCCCCCCGGTCGGGTCGCGGTGATTGGCTGGCGCCTGTGTGAGACCCTGCCCCCAGAGAGACAACGCCCATGGCAAGCGAAATGAACCCCATCGCAGCGCTGCGTAAGTCCCTATCCATAGTGCCATCTGCGCAGGGGGGAAAAACACACGAGGACGGGGACGGGACACGGGCGACTCTCCAGTAGGTAGCAATTGTGGCCCCAGACGCCGCATCTCATTTTAATTACACGGCGGCATCTCTGACATATTATCAACCGGATGGGTCGCCCAGCGCTGTTTTACCCGTCCGTTTCTTCTCCTTCTCTCCCTCCACCTCTGCTCTCTGCCGACCGTGGTCGTCGTGATGTGGATGACTGGTTCCCGCGCCCAAAGAACGACGACCGGATGAGACGTGGACGACCAACTGCAAGGCAGCTTAGCACAACAAGCAAGAGTTTCTGGGAAGCATCGCATCGCTTGACATCGCACCGCACCGAGCCAATCGACCGACCGACCGCCCGCTGAGGAGGACGATTATGGAATTATCCGGACGATCGACCCCCATCTAGCGCACCTCCATTCGTTCCTTCACCCACCCACCCAGCACGCACCCAGCCTGCCAGCCCAGGCGAGGCGAGTCAGCACGCAGCAAAAACCTGCCCAGCGAATCCAGTCACTCATTCAAGCTCGTATTCATCCTCACCGCCACGCGCGATGACCGAACCAGTCTTGGGGTCTTCACTCCTTCAGGCCCAGGACGACCATTCTTCTCACCACAACAACAACAACCATCACAACCACATTCGTTCCCATCGCCACGAGCGATTGCACAGGCGCCAGGCCGACAGTTCCGACACCATCGTGCAAATCGTCCAAACCGTCTCAGTCGTTCAGCTCATTGATGCATCGGGTGCAACCATCGGCGCCAACACGCAAACCTCGGAACCGTCGACCACCGCCTATGCTGTCGTACCTACCGTTGGCATCGAGAGCACCCCGGACCTGACCTCTGCCGTCGTCGACGATGTCACTAGCCTCTTATCGACTATTCTTGATCCGACAGCGTCGTCAGTAGATAGCGCTACGACGTCTTCGATGCCCTCTTCATTTCCGACTGTTGAATCTTACGCTGCAGTTACATCCGCTCCTTCATCCGGTTCATCATCTGCTTTTCCTACTTTCGCTGGCGTTACCAACTCTACCACAGGTGAGCTCCACCCACTCATGATTTCCAGCAGTGCACCTCGCATCTAATCATATAACACAGTCGCGCCGGCTTCATCGTCACTCTTTAGCAATGGCACCGCGTCATTGAAGCCCTTTACCGCAAACTTGACTACTTCCACTCTTCCTTCATCGGCTGGAACAATTCTATTCAACGACACTTTCACCACCACAGTTTTTGGCTCATCATCGGGTTCTTTCACACTTGCATCCACCACTGGAACAGCAACCTCGACAGGAACCGAGGATGGCGGCTCTGTGACAGGCTTTGGATTTGGCGGCAATGGCGGCACCGCCACCGGGGAATCATCCCCTTCTTCTACTTCGACGGAGGATGCTGGCTCCGGATCCAGCTCTGGTTCAGCCTCGCCAGGAACTGTAGCAGGCAGTGTTCTGGGCGCGGTGGCCGGCGTGGGCCTCATTTTGATCGCTGCTTTGATGCTTTTGCGGTATAAGAAGCGACAAAGAGGTCTGAGGCTCAGCGACGGCAACGCTATACCCGGCACGCGTGGCCTGATGATTGGAGGTGGTGGCCCAACTTCTGGCGGTCCCGGAGGCATGGGCGAAGTATCACAGCGACGATCGGTCCCATTTGCCGTTCCCGCAGCGCTTGCGAGCTTGACAGGCTACAAGCGTTACTCTGACCGAACCAATGCGTCTTCGGAAGGACCCGAAAGGGGATTTCAGAAGGTGTCCGGCAGGAAACTGCCTTCGGTCCTGCAGCATGGCGGAGACGGGTACTCAGACCCCACCGACCCCCGAAACACCATGATGAGCGACCAGTCCTTCTACCGCGATTCCACCGGCTGGTGGGGAGGACCCGACATGCCAAGGGTGGCCGTTGGATCTCCGATGCGCCCCGAAAGTGGCATTCCGGTTTTCCACCCGGGCCCGGCCCGAACACCCGTGACCGAGTCCGGCCATTTCAGCGATACCCTGGAACCACCTGCCATGAGAGACCCCCTGGGCCGCTCTCATCCCTCGCAGGACGGTTCAAATCGGTCCCATGGCTCAGGCTCTCGGTTCACCGAGGAGATATGACCCATCGATTTTGCTCATTCACATTGGCGTGCTGCACTGCTTGTATATCCTTCACACTCGATGATACCGCTTGACATTCTGTCGGCTTCTGTTTATATGCCCACAGCATAGGATTGGCGTTTTTTAATGTTTGGCTATTAGTGAAGACTCACGAGTGGATGAAAGGGCTCTGTGAAAGTCCTACCTGTCCGCGTATGGCCAAGATTTTTACCGTGTACATAGTCAGTTGGGGATATTTACAAACCCGGACTGAGAAGCATAAGGATCACCCGGAAAGACTTCGAGATCTCCCGGGTCGTCTATAATCTAAAAGCATAATTGTGTCGGATGGCAGCACTTTGATCTCGGACCTGTCCATTGCCCGGCGTGAAAACTCGACTGAGACTTGTTTCCTTCGATGCTCCACATTGACGTCTTGACCCTGTCAAGCAAGGTTAGTGACAGCTGACGTATTCTGACTTGGGAACTGGCCGACAAAACGACGTGTTCAAAGCTATCCAGGATGCATGTGCGTTGCGTAGAGTTGCCTTTTCTTGAATGGCGACAAGAAGATCAGAGAAGGTCTCTTCGCATGGCAGCCTGAACATTGTTTCGATCTACGGGAAATACAGACTCTCAACTGGTCCCTACACCTTGTTTGATGGGGACTGCGGCGGAAGCGGTTGTCGTCTTGAGACGGTGCTGAAACTTCGCGACCCCATGCCAACCCTTGCTGTGCCTTGTGCCGTCCGCTTTGTCGCGCAATGACAAATTCTTGGAACAGGGGAACAGGCCCGACCCATCATTCCCTCCCGATGGGAGGCCTGTCGCTGCTGGGCTTCCTGGCCGTGCTTTTTGGGCTTATCGCAGACGGAAAAGAAGCCGTGATGCTCGATTGGGCGTTTATCATGAGATGCTGCCCAGGTGCGGGACGGATGAAACGTCGACACGGCACACTTTCCACAGCACACGGTGGAGCGGCACACGTGGTGTTCTCCAACTAAAATTGTGGGCGGAGTGCATGTATGTACGTTAGACCTCAACCAGGGCTGAAGCTGCGATAATGAAACTTGACTACGTAATTCACTAGTATTATTTGAGGTGGTGCAAGGCTGCATCTGAGATGGTTGACCATAGACTTGTCATTGTGTCGTGAGTTTTGATAAAGAAAAAGTCCAGAGTGGATAGTGGAACCAAACTCTGCCCAAGTTTGGACAAGCTTTCTTGAGATGGTCTCAACCAGTCTGAAAAACTGTCCGAGCTGACTTCTGACGAACCTATTCGACGTGCCGCATTATCCAACAATGCAATACTCCGTCACGCATATATAACACAACGACCGGATCTCTCGGCTTATGGAGACACAGTGTTACAACAGTTCTCGAATTTTCGAGCTCCCTGACTGGTTCATATAGGTGTCATTGTCTAAATGCGGCAAGAGGGGCTATCGGACGGGCTAAAAGGTTTTCTGCGGTTCTAGCCGCTGGGGCTTTACATAGTAGCACGTAGGGCGGCCGGATGGTCTTTTGTTAGGACTTTCAGGTTACGCCGAAGTCCGCAGCCGTCTATCGTGCCACCGCAGTAAGCAGCACTGCAGGCGAATTGCTGTTTATAGACGTTTTGCACGACAGCCACCCAGATCTTGTCTGACGGTTTGTAGATCCAGTGTGGTCGCTCAGACTGAATCAGACCAGGGGTCCTGATAGGTACGCAATGCCCTGAGGGCTATGGGTTTACGGGACCCAAAGGATCCTGGAAAGGGAGCTCCCCTTGTTCCAGGGGTCCAGCAACTCCAGACAACAGACAAGACCTCCAGCGCATCCAGGCAACCAGGCTGCATTGTCTTGTTCCTGCTCAATCTCTCGGCAGGCCAAGGGCGTACTGTGATACTCGCCAGAATCGAGAGCTCCAGGGCCGTGGTTCGCGGGCATTACGCCATCGATTGGCGCTCTGTCCCGTCTCTGCTGCAGGACGGATAGTCATAATATAGTCATGGTGCCATAGACCGAGTTTGGCGCGGGACTCCGATTTGCGCGGGCTAGGAGGTGCCAACCCCCCTAGACGTCGGTCGGTGCTTACCAATGGGCGCCCAGCTCTCCGACGGACAGTGCTTTACCTTGGCAACTCCTTAGGCCCCGAATATCTATGATGGTGTGATCTCCGGCATCTGATGGGCACCGTTGAGCATCAGTGCGGTCGTCATGGCAGTGGCCGTCCTTTTCTCTTCCGGCTGCCTGTCCTGTGGCCTGCCCTCTACCATTAAGCTGTTGAGCTGAATACCAATCCACTCATCTCCATCGTCCACTCGACGAGCCAGCCAACCTTACAGGTCTCTCGTTCTGCTTCTGGACGATCTTGCTTGGTCATCCCTGGTCGGCAACTCGCGGCCGTCCTCCCAACCCCACGTGTGCACTAGGCGTCTACTACGGTACTGACACCCCGGTCCCCAAGCCAAAGCGCATGTTCCCCAGGGTGCCGGGACGGAGTTAAGCCTGCCAACACCCTCCCAAAGGAACCGCCCATAGGTGGCTCAGCCACCATCTGAGACCTACAGGCAGCCCGCGAGAGCGAGGGGGAAGCCTGGGGAGGGGGTGACAAGAGCGCCCCAAGCGGACAGCGGTGTTAGCGCGTTGCATCTTGTTTTAGCTCCTACACTTTTCTTCGACACAACCGATCAGGTCCTGGTCAGCCCACTTCTTTTCTCCCATTTCCCGATTCCCGTGCATCGTCCAAACGATATCGAGGCGTGGACCGGCAGTTATAGTGCCATCCAGATTGCTCCAAACTCTCCCCTGGGAACCGGCACCGCTCGCCGCTTATTGCCAACGTCGCCGCGACCCAACGCCCTTGGATTCTACACGAATTGCGAAACCATCCACGACGACACTCGGCGCTGAGCAGCCACCGCAAGCCCACGCTATCGCCTCGGCCAGCGGGACACCGACGACGAGCAGAAAAAAGAGCAAGGTACTATGGATCACCTGAGGGTCGATCCGGGGGGCTTCCAGATTCCTGGAATGCACCCGCCGCCCATGACCAACCAGCCGCCCCAGATCTTTGGGCAATACCTTCACGATGGCATGTCCGTGCTGCCGCCGGAGCTGTCCATGGCGTTCGACCCCACGGCGCTGATGGGTGACGACCAGGAGGCAAAGAGGAGGAGAATAGCCCGGGTGAGTGCTGGGCCCGACAGTTTGGCCGTCGACTTTTGTTGTTGCAGCAAGCAGTGGGCTGACCCTAAACTCTTGTGAAGGCTTGCGACATGTGCCGGAAAAAGAAGATCAAGTGCGACGGCAAATTGCCCGCGTGTACGCATTGCATCAACTACAAGACGGATTGTGTTTTCACTCAGGTCGAGAAGAAGCGAAGTCCACCGAAAGGGTATGGCGAACACCCGGAACCTGAGAAGCTCTCGTAGTGTCGATGACTAACACTATACTCAGCGCCAAATACATCGAAGGCCTAGAGAACCGCTTGGGCCGCATGGAGAGCCTGCTCAGACTTGCTGGTGAGCATTTCCCTCCCGTTGGCGCCCTGGCCCGCCTTGTGCGACCGCCCACGGCGGTTTCGGGGTTTCAGCTGGCTCGCCTCATCTGACGGTGCTGACAAATTATGCAGGACTTCTCGGAGAGGACGATGAGGATACCGACCTCGGCACTCTCGAGAAGCGCCTGGCAGAGAAACGTCAGCAGTCAAGACAGCCATCGCAGCCTGCCTCCAACCCAACCTCGCCCTCCCAAGCTACTTCGGGCCAAGATGGATCGGGCTCGACACCTCAGAGCGCGCTTACCTCCCCCGAGCCAGCCAAAGATGAGAAGACGAGGCACTCGTCCGTACCACCCGAGAAGAGCGAAGAGGAGGTTGAGGCTCTCTCAGAAATGATGTGCTCGCTGGTCACAAACCAATCCGGAGAGACCAGATACTTTGGTAATGCAGACCGCCTTCAAATTGTTGCACAATGTGACCTAACTCAATCATTCTAGGCTCTTCATCGGGTTTCTCTATTTTCTCCCCGAAGGGTATTTCATGGGTCAACGAGAAAACAGGAGACAATGCATTCCAGAGCATGATCTCGGAGGTTTCTATTGACGACCACAGGTGGACTCGCTGGCGGCCCGAGATCTTCGCTGATGTCTTCCGCCGTCCGGTTTACATCCCCTTACCGCCAAAACCCGAGGCCATGTCACTGCTCAAGGACTACTTTGAGAACTTCAACTGCATGTTCCCATTATTCCACCAACCCACCTTCATGCACCTGGTAGAGAAACAATACTCGAATGAGCCCTACGAAGGTTCGGGCTGGTGGGCGAGCTTGAATGTTGCTTTGGCAACAGCTCACCGTCTGAGGGTTATGAGCAAACTCGTCCCCGAGGAAGAGGATGACAAGGCTTGGGCATACATGAAGAACGCCATGGGGGTTTTCACCGAATTAACAATGCGCAACACGGATCTTCTCAGTGTCCAGGCCTTGCTGGGCATGGCAATGTTCATGCAAGGGACGCCAAACCCACAGCCTTCGTTCCTTCTGGTCGCCGCAGCTATCCGGCTGATGCATAGCATTGGGTTGCACAAGCGTGGCAGTGGATTCAACCTGAATCCCATCGAGATTGAGCAGAGGAAACGAGTCTTCTGGATTGCGTATACTCTGGACAAGGATCTGTGTTTGCGCTCAGGCAGGCCACCTGCCCAGGACGATGACGACATGAATGTTGAGCTTCCGGATGCGGATCCGGCAGACAACATTGGCAATATCCCTCTCGCGGATGGAAAGGGCAAGATGAACTTGTTCCGGGTCATGTGCGAGCTGACGACTATTGAGAGCCGTGTTTACAAGCGACTGTACTCGACGAAGGCCGCAAAACTCTCCGAGGGTGAGCTTCTGCAAACAATCGGAGAGCTGGACAAGGAACTTGAAGACTGGAAGGACAACATCCCAATTGACTTCCGGCCAGAGCATGAGATCAAAGCCTCGCATACACCGCTGATTCTGCATGTGGTTATGTTGCATTTCGCATACTACAACTGCCTGACGACGATTCACCGGATGTCTGTCCACAGGGGTTACTGGACGAGTCGTCTGTCCAACTTTGCCATTCAAGGTTTAAATGCAAAGCCGTTAAATCCGAGAGTCTTTGCTTCTGCCGCACTGTGTGCTTCCGCGGCACGTGCGACCATCTCCTTGCTGAAGTACATTCCACAAGGTGATAACCAGTGTGTCTGGTGAGTATCTGCCTGGCCATTTCCGAAGTTTATTGTTACTAATCTTGTTAGGCTTATCCTTTACTTCCCTGTCAGCGCTCTGATGAGTCTGTTTGGGAATATCCTGCAAAACCCGTTAGACCCGAGAGCGAGATCGGATACGAAGTTGATGAACATCGTGGTGACATTCCTGTCAACGCTTGGCCAGGAGGCTGAGACAGGCGGTGTCCACAGAATGCTGGGAGTGTGCGCAGAATTTGAGCGCATTGCGAAAGTAGTGATTGACAAGACTGAGAAGGAAGGATCCAAACGCAAGAGGAGGACGCAAGACCCGCCCAGGCCTATCAACCCGCCGAATGCAAGCTCGCAGCAGAACGCGACACCCCGGCCGACATCTTCTCAAGCAACACCAACTCCGCACTTCAACCAGCATTCCATGGCACAGCAACAGGGTTCCCCTGGCATGAATGGACAATCGGGCTCGAACTACCATAGCCCCATGAACACCGGGAGCTCTGGCAATGGCCAGGCACCCCGGGACGGGCAGAACGCCTGGCCACAGGATTATCCCAGCACGGGACCGATCTACGATACGCCTGACTTCAACAACTTCCATGATCTGACAGGCTTCGGACAGCCGATAGCTTCACCTCCGATGCAGAATGCGAATGTGCCGGGTGGCTTCCAGCAGCCGTTGTTACCGCAGGATTTGTGGCAGCTGCCTATGACCTTGGACTGGGACTGGGCAGAGATTAGTGGCGGTGCCTACCCCGGATTCGAGAATGGTAGCACGATGCCCAATGGCGGTTGAAGGCCGACATGATATTTTCCAGAGGGAAAACTAGCGATTTGGTGGGGTTTAATGAGTCATGAGCATTGTTGTGCAGTCGATCATATCATGAAGAGGCGGACGGCGTATTTGTTTTGCGTTTTTGTTTCCTCTTTCTTCAAGGGGCATGCAGGCACTTGCTACTCAAATCAGTCAAGCGGATATGGGTCTTGTTTTAAGCCGGATCCCACTACACCTGCTGTACATAGGGCGAGAAATCGTCCTCAGGAGATGTGGGGGTTCGTTCAGTAGCTTTGGCGCGGTTTGGTAGATGGATGGAGATATCCAGTTTAGTATCTAATGTAGCAGTATCCAAAAATCCACCCTGATTATTACTTGTTCATGAATACGGACGTCAGTCCTACGTCTAGTGAAAGCGGTGTGACGCAGAATGTAGATGTTGCCCAAGTTGGTTCTCAATCCGTGCCTGGTACGAGCTGGCGGCCAAGGAAAACATCCTGGGGACTGCTGAGAACAGAAGACCGAATAGCGTCCTACTGATATCTTGCACGACGAACGTCCATCTATTAAGAACCGCTGGCTATCGTCACACATGGAAATCTAAGGGGAGAAGCCCGGGATTCAAGCATGGATGATAGGTACCTTGGCAGTCCAGAATACGTTCCCTCCTGATGCCTGATTCGTGATCTCGTTGACGTGAGGCCAATCATTGGTCGCGGGTGGAAAAAACGTGCAAGGTGAATTCTGGTTGGATGGCCATCTGGCGTTTGCCAGACCAATGCTGTCGCCGTCATGGCAAGCCAATCAGGCGCCCCGGTTGCTCGGCCAAAGCCTTCTCGTCGACCCGGGGTGTCTTATTGTTCAATAGTCACCATCTGCTTCCAACAGATTCAGACGAGCTCGCCTGGTGGTGCAGTGGTAAAGCGTGCGTGCGGTTTGACCTCCGGGTTCAATTGCATTCATTCTAGCCATTTGTGACATCGGAGCAGGGCTGTCTGCAGACACGACCCTGCGCCCCTGCTCGCTGGCGGGCGAGGTAGTAAACGAGGCCAGGGACCATCGCGAAGAAGTAGGACTTGAAACGGTTCCGCGCCAAAAGAGACGATCTGTGATCCGGAAGGACAGACTTGCGGGGCGTCGAGGAGGGTTGAAATTAATTTTTTCCCTCTTTCCCTTTTGCTAAGAGGATTTCTTCCTGTATGATCATGGTGTGTGATACCACCTTGTGCAAACACATCGTCTGCGTCTTGTAAGACTGACGAGTTAGCCTGGCAAGTAGCAGACTTGCTGTTTACTTGCTAATGATTCAAATCACCTATGTGTATTTCCCTTCTTCTTTTCTGATTTCTTCCCCTCCTGGTTCAGAATTCAGAAGTATGCTGTGCTTGGATACAGTGTGGTAGTGAAGCATTCGCCTGGCCTACAATGTAAGTGTCTGCAAAGCGAAGAGAGGACGTGCTGTTCATTACTCAAATTGGGGCTTTTGCTGTGCATTGCTGCGAATGCCTGAATATATGATTTCCGGACCATGAGTAGTTTTTGCAACGCCATACCGAGGTACGGAGGGATATACTGACTGCTTTCACGTCAGGCAACAATGCAGACCTAACAATGTCATGCGTTCAAAATATCGAACGTTGAAGTCTTGGGTCCAGACAATGGGCTGATATCATATCGCGAAATGCTGCTTAGGCTATGGTACGGATTTATAGAGGGTAATTAGTGGAGCGGAAGTGGTAGACTTACGGTAGACTTACTCTCCCAATTGACGTTGTCCAGGTCAATGGGGATCACGTGTGGCGCTGGCCCTCGCACCTTTAGCACTTCAGTCCCTGCATATGGAGGAGCTAGCACCAAAACGGATTAGCCCTCGGCCGAACTGATGATGACTTGATCAGCACACCGAAGCGCATGGAGGCGAGAGCAAAGCACCATTCCGAACCCGACAATTCCTAACCTCCGCGGCGTTGTGGGAGTCACGCTGCTGTCACCTCTCTGCACGGAACCCATCCGAGACGACGACCTGCCTTCCATGAGGTAGCACGAGTGCACGCCACTCTCTTCTCCTCGTCCCACTCGATAATCCCGCCTCATCCGCAATTTTTCCAGAGGCGCGGTCGACTCTGCCCGACATGTCAAGCTTCATCCGGCGGTCGACGGGCCTCGCGCGCATCACCAAATCCTCCCTCAATGCATACGCCCGGTCAGGCCTGAGGGCCACTCGCTTCTCTCAGAGCTCGCCCGCCGTGTGGGCTGCGCGCCACCAGCAGCTGCGCTACTACTCCAGCGACCAGAACGACCCGAAGAAGCCGTCCGACAAGCCGGAGCAGAAGAACGCCTCGTCGCCCGGCCCAACCGAGGGTAAGGCCCCCGAGCCGTCCGGAGGCGACGGCGCGCAGCCGAATGAGCGCCCGCCGCTACCTGAGGGCTGGGTGTACCTGTCCGAATCAGAGCACGCAGAACTCAGGAAGGTAGCAGTCGACAGTTCCAAATGGCTACCAAAATATGGCGACGGAAAGGATGCCAAAGATCTCATGGATGACATCAAGGAGACTGGCGTGCCCAAGGAACTGCGTGATCTTCTGCGCAAGAAGTTGGACGGCTCGTTCAGCCTCAGGGACGCCGGCACATTCCTCAAATCTATCAACTCGCTCTCGAATCAACTGGCCCAGAGAATGGTGGAGAAGAACCATCCCGAGTTCTTCAAGGACAAATCGCCCGACCAGAAGCAAGGAAAACAGTCGCAAGATGAGAACAAGTCAACAGCTGACGGCAAGAAGGCTCGCCCGAACCAGCCGCCAGAGAATCCTCTCAAAGGCAACGACTGGATCACCACCATCATTGGTTCTCTGGTAGCCTACTACCTATACAACTCAATGTTCTCTGGAGACAGCCGGGAAATCACATGGCAGGAGTTGCGCAAGAACTTCCTTGCCAAGGGCTTGGTAGAGCGGCTCGTCGTCACTGGAAACCAGGTCAGGGTGGACCTGAACCAGGAGGCCACCAGGTCCATGTATCCCGACTCCGCTGCAGCTCGCCCAGGTTTCAACTACTACTTCTCCATTGGTTCCATCGATGCCTTCGAGCGTCACCTCGACGAAGCTCAGCAGGAACTTGGTATCCCCCCTACCGAGAGGATACCTGTAAGCTACCAGGGCGCCAGCCAGATGGCCAACCTCCTCACCGCCTTTGGCCCAACTCTTCTCATCGTTGGATTGATCTACTGGGCGTCTCGTCGTGGACCCGGAGGCGGTGGTGCCGGCGGCATGTTCGGGTTCGGTAAGAGCAAGGCCAAACGTTTCAACCACGAGTCAGCTGTCAAGGTCAAGTTTTCCGACGTTGCTGGTATGGACGAGGCCAAGCAGGAGATCATGGAGTTCGTCAGCTTCTTGCAGAAGCCTGAGAGATTCCAGAGACTTGGAGCCAAGATCCCCCGAGGTGCGATCTTGTCAGGCCCGCCGGGTACCGGTAAGACTCTTCTCGCAAAGGCAACGGCCGGCGAATCAGGTGTCCCCTTTTTCAGCGTCAGTGGTTCAGAGTTCGTGGAAATGTTCGTTGGTGTTGGTGCTTCCAGAGTTCGTGATCTGTTCGCAAATGCGAGAAAGAACACGCCTTGTATCATCTTCATCGATGAGATTGACGCTATCGGCCGATCACGTTCCGAGGGCAGTGGCAGGTTCAGCGGCGGTAATGATGAGCGCGAAGCAACTCTTAACCAGATCCTGACAGAGATGGACGGTTTCAACACGACGGAGCAGATTGTTGTGCTTGCCGGTACCAACAGACCGGATGTCCTGGACAAGGCCTTGATGCGGCCTGGGCGTTTCGATAGACACATCAACATTGACAGGCCTACCATGAAGGGTAGACAGGATATCTTCAAGGTATACTTGAAGAAGGTCGTGACAAACGAAGAGATCGAGCACTTGAGCGGAAGACTATCAGCTTTGACGCCCGGTTTCGCAGGCGCCGATATCGCGAATTGTGTCAACGAAGCCGCCCTTGTTGGTAAGTTTTCATTGTCCAGTCTTTCAGCAGGGACATGAACTAATCAAGCTAATAGCCGCACGATCAAACGCTACGTCTATCACCATGAAGCACTTTGAGCAAGCCATCGAGCGTGTTATCGGAGGTCTCGAGCGCAAGTCTCTTGTATTGAGCCCCGAGGAGAAGAGAACAGTCGCGTATCACGAGGCTGGACACGCCATCTGCGGTTGGTTCTTCAGATGGGCAGACCCCCTTCTTAAAGTCTCTATCATTCCGCGTGGGCAAGGAGCCTTGGGCTACGCCCAGTACTTACCAGGCGACGTTTATCTCATGACTGAGAGACAGCTTCTGGACCGTATGGCCATGACGCTTGGCGGACGCATCTCGGAAGAGCTCCACTTCCCTACCGTTACGACTGGAGCCAGTGATGACTTCAAGAAAGTTACACAGATGGCCACCGCCATGGTCACGCAGTGGGGCATGTCAGACAAGCTCGGTCCTCTCCACTTCAAGAACGACGAAAACCAAATCGTCAAGCCATTCGCCGAGTCCACCGCTCAGACCATTGATGCAGAGGTTCGCCGCATCATAGACGAAGCGTACAAGCAGTGCAAGGATCTGTTGATTGAGAAGAAGAAGGAAGTTGGGATCGTTGCCGAGGAACTGCTGAGCAAGGAGGTGCTCACCCGAGATGACATGGTCCGACTTCTTGGCAAGAGGCCGTTCGATGACCGTGAGGAGTTCAACAAGTACTTTGGTGTCGACGTCGACAAGCCCAAGCCAGGCCAGGAGAGTGTGCCGCCCTCACCACCCAACGATGGTTTAGACCAGCCGCCTATCCCGCCGCAGCCCGCGATTTTCGAGCAGGTCAAGGGGGACCAGTTCAGGTGAAGCTGTCCAGATGAGCTTTTCATACGAGCACGTCAAAGGCGTTCAACGGCGCCGAGGGTCATTGCTGGAGGTCTTGTAAAATAGGCAGGATCCCCTTTCTGAAGATCGAAGCTCTCAGCTCAGCTGTGTATATTGTAGTTATTGTCACAATGGAGGCGCCCTAGCCGCATCAGGGGGGCGCTTTGTACAGATATTCCACTAACTTAGATTAGATAGTCGCCGCACAGAAAACGGAGTCTGGTCATTTGTCACAAGACGGTTACTACGCACCGGAACCGCGATGCCGTGCCCTTGCTTACTTACTTGCCTGCGGACTTGTCGACCAATTCCCTTGCTTCTCCTGCATCCCTTCGTTCGCATCCACTCGGCTTCAGGCAATGAGTAAACGCGTGCAATGAAAACCCTGGCCGTGCCATGTCGCCAAGCCGGAGCAGCTCCACGTGGGGTCCACAATAAGCTCTGCCCAGTAGGTATCTCTCCCCACAACGTACCGGCAGCTGTTGAAGATACCTCGCCTGCAGCGTGACACAACAGTTCAGAGCACCCTGACCCAGGAACCTGGGCAATTCCAGACGCGTATGCCACACGGCCTCTCCAACTGTGATTCGCGGGTCTTCCGGAGCGTCAGTCTGGCCCTACAGAAAAAAGTGCACTTCTTTGCGTTCCCGCTGAGTCCAATAGAATACCGGCCGTGATGTTCACTTACATCATGGCTAGTCAACATCTCCAGGTCACTTCCCCACAAAAGCGACTAGAGACCCGCCCACCATTTGCTCAGGCTCCCCCCAGCAAGGTGGAAAGTTTTCTTGCTGGCCCCCGGTCCGCGGGCGCTAGGTCGGAATACTCTTATCTACTTAAGTACTTAAGAGTTTAGTACGTAGTCAAGAGATCGCGTTTCGCCTCACGGCTACTCCCTCTCATTCTGGCCTTTTCCGTTTTCCTGTGTTTGTGCTCGTTGCCGAGTTACTCTGCCCTCCAACACGCATGGACAAGCGAGCGCTATAGACATGTTTGGTGTCTTGTCAAAGACTCCCGTTCCATTAATGCAGTTTGCTTTTTTCAATTTTTCTGTCCTTGTAATTGGTTTCCTCGCCCCTGTCGAGCCCTGCAAGCAACTCAATTCCATTCCGCGCTGAGAAAAGGAGTTGTGGTCGGCCAATAGCGCTCATATCATTGACTTGCACCCCGACGCACGAGAGAAATCCGGAAACTAAGCCATGGCTTCCTCTACGTCAGCAGAGGATCCGTCGATTATGCCCACTGCGCAACATTCGGGTGCCGGGCTGCCACGGGATGTGCTTCCTAGTCCCGGCGAGAAATCGCCATTAACGAATCCATCACGTCGCAGTCAACAAAATGCCAGCAAGGAAGTGAAACCAGACCGGTGGTGGAAGATTCACCTGTTTCGCGGTATGGTGAATGACCTTCGTCGCCGAGCCCCGTTTTACTGTAGCGACTGGACCGATGCTTGGGACTATCGCGTGGTGCCTGCAACTGTGTACATGTATTTCGCCAAGTGAGTGCAACCCCTTTCTGTATTTCCGCGGCGCGCCCCTTTTAGAGGAGGAATACTGACAGTTCTTCGTAGCATCATGCCTGCCCTGGCTTTTTCTCTCGACATGTTTACAAAGACAGGCATGGAGTACGGTGTCAACGAAGTGCTTCTGGCCTCGGTCCTCGGCGCCGTGGTCTTCGCTGTACTTGCATGCCAGCCGCTGGTCATTGTGGGAGTTACCGGCCCCATCACCGTCTTCAACTAGTACGCTGAATACATTCCCCTTGGCTTTTGTCTCCTCTTCAGTTTAAGTGGTTGTTAACGTGCAGTCTAGCACCGTTTACGATATCATGGCTCCGACGGGCACAAACTACCTTGCCTTCATGTGCTGGATAGGGCTCTGGTCGCTCGTCTTCCACTGGATCCTCGCTATCACCAACTCCTGCGACTGGCTGAAGTATGTCACTCGTTTCCCGTGCGACATCTTTGGCTTCTACGTCGCCTTCATCTATCTGCAAAAGGGCATACAAGTCCTCGAGCTCCTGGGCAACGAAGCGCCGTTCTACCTCTCGGTCATGGTCGCCCTGCTCGTCTTCATGATCGCATACGCGTGCGGCGAGCTCGGCGCCAGCCCCCTCTTCTGGCACTGGGTCCGCGTGTTCCTGAAGGACTACGGCACCCCGCTGACGGTCATCTTCTTTACGGGCTTCGTGCACATCGGACGTATGACTGAGGTGGATCTTGAGAAGCTGCCCACGAGCGCGAGTTTCTTCCCCACGGCCGATAGGGGCTGGTTCATCCGGTTCTGGGAGATCCCTGTGGGCGACGTATTCTTGGCCATCCCGTTTGCCATTCTGTTGACTATACTCTTCTGGTTTGATCATAATGGTAGGTGTTGACTTCTTTCTCACATTATCAGCGCTAACAGGCTGCAGTATCTTCTCTAATCGCTCAAGGGACCGAGTTCCCCCTCCGAAAGCCTGCTGGATTCCACTGGGATCTTTTCCTCCTCGGCCTCACCACGGGTGTTGCTGGTATCCTCGGTCTGCCCTTCCCAAACGGCCTGATCCCACAGGCTCCGTTCCACACGGAGAGTCTATGCGTGACCAAAGTTGTGGCCGACAATGATGAGAGTGGCGAAGAAAAGGGCCATTACTCATTCAAGCGCACGCATGTCGTCGAGCAACGTGTGTCGAACCTGGCTCAGGGTCTGCTGACATTAGGCACCATGTCCGGCCCGCTCCTCGTTGTACTGCACCTCATCCCTCAAGCCGTATTGGCCGGCCTTTTCTTCATCATGGGCTACCAAGCGCTAGCGGCGAACGGAATCACGGCCAAGATCCTGTTCCTGCTCCGGGATAAGGCGCTTACTTCGAACTCGGAACCGCTGAAGCGGGTGCAGCGCCGCGCCGCGATATGGTATTTCGTTGCGCTGGAGCTCGTAGCTTTCGGAGCCACCTTTGCCATCACACAGACCGTTGCGGCGGTCGGGTTCCCGGTCTTCATCATGGCCCTCATTCCCGTGCGGGCGCTGCTGCTGCCGAGGCTGTTCAGCCCAGAGGAGCTGGGCATCCTAGACGGGCCGACCGCAAGCCCATTCACGATGGAGAGT
Organism: Neoarthrinium moseri; assembly: GCF_022829205.1. Taxonomy (NCBI): domain Eukaryota; kingdom Fungi; phylum Ascomycota; class Sordariomycetes; order Amphisphaeriales; family Apiosporaceae; genus Neoarthrinium; species Neoarthrinium moseri. Next base: position 299,425 of record NW_026055138.1, read on the forward strand.
GTGGGTGGCTCGTACGGCCACCATGAAGGGATCACCGACGTGGGCCCGGACGCTGTCGCGAGCGGCATCGCGAGTGAAGCGCCGATAAGTGGCAATAGTGAGACGCTGCTAAGACGCAAAAATGATGAGGATTTGGCAGAGCGTGGTCAGAGTGCTGGTCTTGGGGTTTCTGGACAAAGGGGGCCTGAGCTGAGCAAAGTCGGCTCTGCAGGTACTGGGGTGAGCAGGCGATCGCAACCCGCGAGGAGTGGGACCGAGTGATCGGAAGATACCGACAAGCCGTTCTTAGTTGAGTCCGGTCTTATACAGAGATGACTTATACCTATGTATTAATCTGTGGCGGGGTTAGACGTAAAATAGAACCGTTGAAGACAGTAGTGGAAGTGATAACAAGAGCTGTGTAGGATCAGATGGGCCATTGCAAGCAGCACATGGCTTCAACGAATCGCTATCATCCTAAACAGGAGCTAAATACTTGATCCACTCATTTCATATTTTCCAACCGCTTATGGTGTATGTAGTAATTGGTTAGGTTTATTGATTGCCTGCAAGTGGTACATTTTTACGTGCTCTTCGAAGCAGTGAATTGCGCTTAGAGGCAATGCAATCACCGATACGTGTGCTTGTTAACGTTGGCCGCGGCCTTACACTACCACCCCGACCAGTTATGGGGCCCGGAGAATCCAACGCGAGGCAACGAAGAAGGGTGAACGTAAAGACGTCCAAATGTATTGAGAAAAACATCTCTAGAACTTGATCTCCAAATGAACCGTTAGCTCTGGGGAAAACCTGCGTGCGGTCGAGAGAACCTAAGGTGGAATTATCTAGGTGTGTCTCCCATATTCCACGCTTGATACCCGAAGGGATCTCTAGGCACGGGAACAAGGCCATGGCGTCTACGTTTCTGTGATGTCAGTCACTCTCTGCAATTCAGACTCTCAGATCTTGAGCTTCATGGTTGTCGCCCATGCTAAACCCCACTGCCCTAACATATCAGCTCACCGGTTCCTATGGCACCATCAAACACCTGCGGCAGTTTTGGCTTAGTACATCCTACCACTAGGCCGAAGAAACTGGCTGTTTCTTCCTATGATCGTGTCGTCCAGTTCAACGGTGAAAGGTGACACAGGAGCAGCCGCAAACTTGAACTCTTTCTGCTGAAGGTGACAAGGCAGACGCTAGAGTTTGTGGCCAAGAAACTCCAATCGCCGCCTAAGACCTTGAGATCGAACCAAATCAGTTCATCTGACGGGAAGTTTCTGTGAGGTCTAGCCATCCGTTTTGTACCAGGACAGGCAATACCCAAGAACTATGAACTAATATCTGGCGGAGTAGTATGAGCATCTAACCCATGATATTTGTGAGAAAAGTGCGTAAGCGATGGAGGTTTCGAGGCCGATGATACGAATAATCACGTCGAGTAGTTCGACTGCCGGGTTTCGTTATGAAGGCCGGTCTCTCACGCAGCGGCCGGGCACCATACGAGGTCTGACCGGGCTCGCTGATGATTTGGCACTTCTGTAGCAGAAATAGAATTCGCGGGCCAAGATATCTTTCAAGCGACCCCCTCGTTATTCGCTATGTATGCGTGGTCTGCTGTATTTATAGAAAGATGTGGAAGACACATTGTATATTTGTGGCGAACTTCGCCATATCGACATGCTGGAACATATGCTGTGTGTCGCTAGGAAGTGATGAGGGAGGCAGAGTCGGAATTGGCCTTGGTCTTCGTGTAGTTGAAGTAGTCCATCCCCCGAGTGGGAGCTCCGATTCTAGGTATCCCAAGACAAATGCCGCTTCACAGTATCATAAAACACGGTCATTATCATTTTGAATCAATAGTTAATCCGAGTCTTCTATCGTCTCAAGTGGCTGGGCCATATTCGATGCCATTGTCACCTGGGAGGGTCGGAAAGAGACACGGCCATCCCAGTGATATGGTTCCCTTAGTTGTATGGCAGTTATCGATGGCATGAGAAACGCGGGTCGAGATCAATCTTTTAGAAGTCGCGGCAGTATGGACAAGACTATCGTCGGTGTAATGGGATGACATATATCGCGGTTGCTGTAACATTTGATCACGCAACCAACTCGGCTGGCAACGAAGAGGACCTGAAGAGCGGACAAGTCCGAAGTGAGCGGCACAACAACTAGAATTGACTTGAAAAAATGCGATAACGGCTGCGATGATCGATGGCATCTTGGTTCGATCGGCTGGAGTATATCTCGAGCATATCTTTTCGTGTATTGGAGGAATTTCCTAGATATATGAAGACGGCGTCAAGGAGCTGGAGGCTTGAAGATGAAACAGAGAGGTGAGATGCAGCCGATGCATTGAGTTATCTACTGACATGCATAACCATAGCCCGCTTCTCGCCGTACTTGGGCAAATCTCTTTTGCGTAGTCTCGAAACCAGGGATACTAAGGGCAATGACAGTGAGGTTGAAAGTTATAACTAGATTGGGTATAATTTCCCAAGATCTGCAGCGACGTGGGCGCCCCAAAAAAGAAATAGACAACGATAATAGCAGTGCACTTGGCAAGATCTGTTTCGCGAATTTGGCGGCATTTTGAAGCAATTCCCATGACCCTGAGACTCAACTGAATCAGGTCTCTGTATTACACAGTGAGAAGCAGAAAGTCGAAAAAAAGAGTCAAGAGCATGTATTCGAAGAAAGTTGAGCTGATCTTTATCTCTTTTCTCTTCACTCGTATGATATCTATTAGCCTACACAACGCTCAGCCTCGAATACCCTTCTGCGTTTAGCCATAACCAACACCTGGTTTCGCACGAATGGGTGCGCACTTAAACTCAATATCGCTTCATTAAGGGGCTCTATCTGATCTCGCGAAGGCCGTCAGATAAATGAACTCGTAGCGATATAATCATTTATTAGAGATAACGCCAGGGCAAAGCCTGGCGTCAGACGAAAAGTCATTGTGTCTCTTAATCTATGTCCCAGAAGGTTTTTCTGAGACACCAACTCTGATGAAGTTGTAGGAAGGAGAGTTTGGGCATTGTGCTAGAATTATGGCTACCCTCTCCCCTCTCCCCTCTCGCCAGAACGTCACGAGCATCGAGCTGGAGCGTGGCGGCTTTGCTTGAACGCAACGGTTGTGAGTCGTTCTCTACTTGCCTCTTCCGTTTTTCGTCCGTTTGTATTCATCATCAGTCGCACGTACCGCTACTGAACTGCCGCGATTGCCTCCATGCATCTTTATCTCGACATAAGCCGGGGCAACGGACCTGGCCATGACAGACGAATGTGTGAGTGCGCCAAGCGGAGTCGTCCCGGCTGTTCCCAGCCCCTGAAATCTGCCCTCAAGACGGCTGGAGGCGGCATACGAGTAGCGGCGCACGAATCTATTACGGCGATGCATCTACGCGGTCCCTGTCTCGAAATATGGTCCTGGCCACCAGGCCTCCCGCGCTACTGCCAGACCTCTGACTGCATGTAAAGCATGTTTTGGGCACATGATAGCACCTACTTTTTCAGGGATCTGACAGACACAGAATGTCCCGTACCATGAGGCTAACATTGTACTGCATGTTTATTTGGTTGCGTCAAGTAGTAAAAGAGTAAGTAGAATTATTATGTGTATCTAGAATGGTCGTAAGCCCTGCGCACCCGTAGAGGTTGGCATATCATTAGACACTGGTTTATTGTGGACTGTTCAGAATCTTTGCCGTGTACGGTTGATACCACGACATCTATAATTCCAACGAGCAGCTGTACTGGACGAGCGCTATGGTGTCCATCACCCACCAGCGGAATCAGTGTCAGCCCATGAGTGGACGGGACAGGGCAACTCCACAACGGAACGATAGTGTGTGGGCCCGATGGCTTTCAAGAACCTGGGTTGATGTATATTGCATTTGCCTGCCATGTGCACTGTCTCCTGCGTGGTGTGGGACTTACTACATGATGCCGGATACTCTGGCCTGCTGAGCATATGACCGTCGGTACGTACGAACAAGCCAGCTGATGCCGGCTTGTCGTGTATACCACTAAGGCCCGACCGGGAAATAAGCTAGATCAGGGGTTATTCAGGGTTGACTCGGGCAATTACTGATCTCGGATCATTTAGGCAAAAGCTAGCATGACAACATTCCCCAGATTTTCTTCCCATCCGAGCGAGATAGCCTCGCTGAATTGAAGCAGTATGCAGGAGAAAGCGCGTTACTACAGGTAGAAAAAAAACAGCCCTTTCCAGCAGACACACAAATGAAGGTGAAAGACCAGTCTGATCCTAGGTTGATACGGACATCTCATGACATTTGGAGGGGGCGGCCATACTTCGGTGTATCCTAGTCGCATCGCACATCTAGCTGAGGCCCCTGCAAGACTAAACATGTACAGAACTGACTGTTGCTAATCTGTCAGCGGTATCTTGCGGTCGCAGCTCAGCGTGCCATCCAAGAGGCGTTCACATATATGCCATGGCCATGGTTCCGAGAAAGACAGTGTGGCGCAAAGATGAGGCGCAGTCAGAAGAAGCCAAGGTTCAACACGTATTCCTCATGTGCGTCATTCCGTATCCTAACGTTAAGGCATATACTGAAGCCGAAGCCGTTGATCGGCGGCTTTTTGCCTCTGTTGGCCCGTGGATCGCAAGATGTCAAAATGTCATCAATGCTACCCCGGATAAGTCATCGTGCCCACCGGGGATCTGCTGTACCCATGCCGCAGTGCCCATAAGATCCTGACAGCAGACGCCAAAAACGAGCTAGATGTGCCCAATTGCCAGGGGGTCTACCCTAAGGTAGCGTAGGGTCGGATCTGCGCCCAGGGCGATTCCTCCTCCGGGGCTGGACAGCGTAGCATCAGCCGGAAGCAAGAAGCGAACACCACCCAGTAAAATCTGTGCGTGATGCTTCCCTGGGTTCAGCGCTGTCCACAAAAGTCGTAGGTAGCACACGCGACAGGGGAACAAGACTCGACGGTGGGTCTGGATCTGATGGGACCTTAATAGGCGTCATATACCCCCTTTCGGCTTCTACGGCCAGTTGCATAACACGAACCATACTCTGTTTCAACCGGCTGCGCTCTGCTGTCGCTCGACAGGATCTAGGGAGGGGAGATTTGGTAGCATCCAGGGTATCTGGCCCGCTGGCCTCCGTGTATCCTGCGTGAGAACTTCAAGCTAAGTGCCGGCATCAGAGACATGTCGTGACTTGCCGGGGTAGCTGACGCTTGGAATCGGTGTGCGAAAAGGTTGCTAACCGCGATCTGCAAGAGCGCCAGGAAGAGGTGACATCGCAGGTACAATAGAGTCTATGGTGCATCGGGGCTGCCTCTTGGGTGCCTGGATGACATGACTTCGTGGCTGCTTGGAAATAATAGCGTGTATCTAAGCCTCGTGGAATACAACTTGAAAGCTGCGTTCCATGTCCACAGAGTTTCCCCCACCATTTCATGCAAGGGATTGTATATCAATGATGTATGTCATAGCCAATGGCATGTTGGCTATGTACACAGGCTGACTCTGAGCAGCCTGAGCTCCTTGCGTTTTGTTCAGCCAAACATCACTAGGCTTTCGTAGTAGATTGCAATATACCTGCTGTCGAGTATGTGTTTGCAATAGGAGCGCAATGAGAGAGAAATCTCTCCGAGCAGAATCTCCCTCATGACAACCGTTTCCAGTAGCAGTGAGGGCATCTTGACGGCCCAAAGTGATTTAAGAGCCAAAGCCAAGAGCTGCAGAACACCGTCCCAAGACCGTCTGCCCCATTCCATGTAAGACCCCAGTTCCGACCGGGTTCTGCAACCAGAAGCCAGAATCTGGAGTGTTACACAAAGCTTAGAGCGCCACGATCCCTCGATGAATTAGCCTTGGGTTGTGTGACCCAACATGCATTTTCAGCCTGCAGTGTCTAGGTATCCCCGCCGGTGCTCGACAACGTAAGACGTATCTATCCGTTTTGGGGGCTGGTTAAGAGTCTACTCCGGCCAAGCTATGCTCTTTGGGGCCGACAATCGAGGAGCTGTGCTCAAGATATCAGCCTCCCCAAGGAGGCAATTTACGCTTTAGCAAAGTATGGGCCTGCGTGACATCGCCGGACGTGCCTGACATCAAGGCGGTGAAGGCACTGGGTGAGATGTACGATGTTGCTGTGGAATACAACCCGCATAGTTGAGAAACACCAGATCCAGAGCCTGGTTAACGTAGTATTGAACCAGAGTCCAACGGTACATTGTCAAGCTTCAGAGGCGCTTCGGGTTTTCTGAGATGAACAGATCTGAAAGTAAATCAGCTAGGAATCGGGGTTGCGTTCCGAAGTGTAACCTAGGCATTACCGTGACTTGGATCTGCGGGAAATCTGCAAGTAGGGGAAGAGGCCAAATCGTGCCAGGCCCCAAGAAATGACAGCTTCCAAGAGGTAAACTGACGAGTTCAAAACACGCGATTGCGACCAAGAGCAATCGATTGGTTGAGTAAGCATGTTTAATTGCCATGGTTTTCACTCATAGCGCTCAAAGGTGCGTTTCGGGTCATGCGCCTTGCTGGAATTGTGAATGAACGGAGGTCCACAGAATATTCGGTATGCATGCGTAAATCAAAGTTGCAAAGTCTTGGACAATGTAGAGTTGCTTGGCCTGCTCTCATTTCGTAGCGAAGGCCATAGAATCTCAAGCTCGATCGTTTTTTATGTACATGGAGAAGCGGACTTCAGCTCGTTCCCGGCTAACTCAGCTCTCGTTCCTCGCCTGAAGAAGACATACCGTGTCACCGTCTTTTCGAAGGTCATGGCCGTGTCATTCTGCCTCTTCCATCGTTCCAAAATCACCAAACCCCAACGCCATTGAACCTGACTAATACGCTCACGCCCATTGATGCGATTCATTTGCCGTAACCCGGCAGCGTGCAAAAAAAGCTACCAATCCCACAAAACACACCAAGGAAAATATAAACCTGTATAGTAAGAACATATAACCCAATGAATAGAAGGCTGCAGAAAGAAAAGGTTGGGTATGTTGAAGTGGTCAGCACAAAGTTGCTGGAAGGACTTGACTACGCCTAGTACAACCCTGTTGCGGAGGAAAGAGCCCTGAGTGTTGGCTCGTTCAAGATGTATGGGGGTATGACTGTGCACCTGCGCCAGAGCTGTAGCTTCGCTTGCGTTTGAGGCTGGCTGCACCGAAGCTATCTTGGGAATATTCATCGGATCTCTCATTCGACCCTTGATTCTGATTCGCACCCAGGGCCGAACCACTGAAAGAATCCCTCATTGGTGTTCGTGTACTTGGGGCACCCATACTGCCATGGAGAGCCTGAGAGAAGTCCTGAGGGGGTGCTATGGGCGCACTCATTTGCGGCATCGAGTAATCATGGACCGAAGATCTGATGCCCGGAGTCCTTGGCTGTGCAAAATCAATTGGCGCAGTCAGTGGTGCCGAGGGAAAGCTCGAGGTGTATGTTGTCGAGTACGGAGTAGCCGAAGCAGCTCGAGGCGTCGAGTGTCCGGTACCCTGTAGGTTGTGACCGGACGAAACTGATCGGTATTGATGGCGCAGATCTAAGCCCAGGGGCAGCGTGGCTGAGGCAGCTCTTAGTCGCGTGTTTTGAGGAGGCTGCTGAAGAGTTGCGGAGTGTAAGCTGGAATAGTTGATGTGAGTCGGCGAAGATGAAAGGCCGCCTGCTAGAGCCGTTAGCTGTCTATAACATGGAAACCTATGGTTCGGCTACTCACCAGAGTAAGAACCCGAATCGTAGTTGAGGCTGTTGCCCGAAGAAGTCCCAGACTGTTCTGGTTGGTAGAGCGACGGGTGGCGGCCCCCAATCGCAGGACTCGAACTGCCTGGTTGGTAGGTATAGTCGATCGAGTCTCCTTTCCATGACATGCCCGATCTCAAGGGAGATTGGAGGTTGTCAGATCTTGATCTCGACATGGTTTCCCTCAGCTGAAGCGGTTGCAGGGGTCGAATCTGCTGTCTGCTCTGTCCGTGCAACTGCAAGCCAGTGTCCAGACTGTTCTGTCGTGCGAAAGGGTTGGATGACCTGGGACCACTGCTCAGTGGACTAGCTAGATGGCTTGAGTAGTATCCACGATCGTTTGACGTCGTTGACAGCGGCGAGAGGATATCAGGTGTGTTCATGCTTCCAGAGGGCGTGAAGCCAATGCTTCCAAAGGACGGGCTCAGGCCGGTCGGAGACATGTGGTCGTCACCTTCACCTCTCCTGATGGTGTCCAGCATGAGCGGCCTCATCATGTGTTCCGCGTATGATTGAGCTCCAAAATCCACAGGCGGTGTCATAGGAGCGCTCAACGTGTGTACAGCGCCATATGGAGAGTGGAGTGCTTGGACATTGTCAAAGTCGTCAGGGACAGCACGCATCTTGATCATGCGGTCACGGTCATCGGCGGTAAGTCGCTTGATCTTTGCGCGCCTTGTGTATCGTTAGCCAACATTGATCTGAGTAGGCGGTTCCCATTACCTACCGGTTCTGGAACCAGACCTGGACCTGCCTAGGGCTGAGGCCTGGGATCTCTCTAGATAGCCGCTCGCGGTGTGCAGCATCGGGATGAGGCTGCTTCGCGAACTCGCTCATCAGGAATCGAGTTTGCTGATGGGTAAGGCTTTGGGAAAATCAGCTAATCGGCTTGCATAAAAGAGAAAATTTACTTACCGAAATCTCTTCATCTTCCGTCTAGCAGCCGTCCTCTCTGCGGCTGTCTGAGGCTGCGTCCCAGTCTCCCCTTCACCTTCCACCTCGAGCATGTCGTCATCATCATCTACGATGTCGTCGTCCTCTTCCTTTCCCAAAGCCACATCTTCACTGCCATTTTGACCCTCAGGATTCACCTGAGCTTGCTCTGCGGAGAGTAGCCCTGGGGTGTCCGTCAACGCTAATGACTGCTCTTGTGCGCCTTCGGTCTTGACCCCGTAAAGTACAGCCCGGGGTTCAGTCATGTCATTGACTGGCGATTCGACCTTTGGTGCGCGTAGTCCTTGCGAATCCAAGGCGCGAGATTGGGATGGTGGGTCTGTCGTACTCTGACTAGACTGGTGAGGAGACTCTGGGACGTTGCTTGTGTTGGCCGAAGCGTGCGGCTCTGTAGGAGCATCGTTGCTCGGGGCAGAGGTTGAGACTGGCTCAAACGGTTGAGCGAATATGTTGGGCTCCCCTGGGGGAAGATATGAGTAATGTCCTTGCCACTCAGGCTGCGTTGACAACGGTCCCTCAAAGTTCGACATCCGTGGGCTCGTGGGCTTGTGGAATATGGTCTGGTACTTGCTGGACCAAGGGCTTGACTCCGAATCTAACTGCCTAGTAACAAGCATTGGGAAGAGTATGCTGACTGCCTGAACTGTGTGTTGGATTGAAAACCAAGGTCAAAACAGTAACTCTCTAGGAGCTATCTTGGAATAATAAACGAGCGTCGAGAGGGTTTCCAGACTCCGTGCTTTTGTCAGTGCTATTGCTGTCCGGGATTGCCAGTCAAGTTCTCGAGGCGAGTTCCCAAGCCGGACTGTGGATTCTTGACGTTGGTCCTGCTCAGCAGCTTCAAGAACGTGTTGAGGAAAAGTAGAAGTTGACGCAGATGTTGTAGTTCGAGACAGCTGTAGGCTTCGGATCTGTCCGCACTTTCCTTGCCTGCTTCTAGTTCTCTATCTTTCCCAAAAGCGCTGTGAACCAAGCTCGATGTTGTAGAAGAAAAATCCAGAAAAGAAATGGTGTGTCCACAAGAAGCTGCTAACGACGGTGGGACTAACAAAGATCGAGGCCAGCCCTTCAACAATCAAGATCAAAAGTAACCCGCCTGTAATGAGGCTGGATGTCCAAGAACGAATCGAAAGTGAAAGGGAATTGAAAAGAGAGCGGTGACCTCGTTGAAAGTGAAGTGTGAAGTAGAAGTGAAGGAGACTGTCCGTGGGTTTGAGCCTCCTCGATTGGGGATACGATGTGTATAAATTGGGAGGAGACGATGGTGCTGTGGTGGGGTTGATCGCCTCGACATGCCTGGGCCTGACGGGTCCAGTTATTATGTATGGGAACTCGAAGATTGTCTTGTCGAAGCGAGACAAGTCCTCGAGGGGACCCCTGCTCGTACGAATGGCAGAGGTGGAATTAATACCGGACAGTATGGCATACCCTGACGGAGAAATGTCCAGGCTGGATCCGAAAGAACGACAGGGCCAGCACGGGTAGTGTGTGAGCGATCACAAGCCGTTCGTGGGTAATGGACCAACTTCGGACGGTACCTTTAAAAACGGTCAGAAAATTGAGGCCAGCCCTGGTTGTCCGTTTCAAGGCTCCAAAGCGGAAACTTGGACGGAGACAGCTTGGTTTATGCTGAGCCACACACCTTTTTTGGCCAGTGGTATCAGTGACAAGATCTTGTCGAATCGAGCTAAAATCATTGGAGTTTCGGCTGAATGGGTAATGCCGTGTTATGGTAACCCTGCCATAAGGCTGTCTTTGAAGAGAAGGGTCATCGCTTGATGACGTTTGTCTCCCAGGTGATGGAACGTAAATTCTATAGTTGCTGCATTGAGAGGATAGGGAACAAGACAATGGCGAGAGCGAGAAGACAGCAATGCGGCATCAGTTCATCGTGGAAGTGTCCACACAAAGAAAGATGAGCACGGATCTATCCAGCCTAGCGGCGTAAGTTGCATCGATCTTGGGGTTTTCAGATGCGAGTAGTTGACTGTACACAGCTGACAGAGCAGGGTACCTGTGAGTTCCCAATTGGTCCTTCATTACACCAGCCGCGCGAGATATCCACGGATGTACGCATGACCGTTACAAAGCTGCTAGAATCTTTAGCCAATGGAAAATCCACACCATTAGTGTAGCTCGTCTATCCCGTGGGAAAGGGCGTGGCCCGACGCAGCGCGAGGAAGACTGAATTGGCGTTGTTGGCCGAGGGAGTGGGCCGAGTAAAGGAAAACAGAAGCAAGGGCATTGGTGTCTAATGCCTGAACCTTGACGGCTGACAGGGAACCAGTGGGTAGATCCAAGAGATCACCTCTGCTTCCGAGGACCAGTACCATGTACGTACACCATCCCCCAGAGCTCCTCCACTGGGTGGCGCCAGGACAGCGTACAGGCGGGCTTGTTCTCCAGCAACCGTCCGGAAAAGCCGTGGTCAAGGACATTCATTCGCCCGCCCGCTCGCGTTCGCCGCCAGGCGCAGCTGGTAGTCACAATGCCGGATCATGGAGCATGGTGAAGACAAGGTTCGCAAGCTAGGCCGCAGGAGGTTCACACTTAGATTGGGCCATGTTCGGGATGCCAGAAATGACCAGGCGGAGGAGGCTTCAGTCATGCACTAGCACGATGGCCACAGCAGACACCCAGCCATTATGCCGACGTTGGCGAGCTGACTATAGCGAGCCGCCTAACACTCGGCAGTCTGGCGCTGCTCAAAACGACCTAAAGGCTCCGGAGGGTCATAGGAAGCTGCGCCGAACAAGCCGTAGCCTGATATGACGGGTTACTTGCTGGCCGTAGTGGGGCTAGAACGACTGTAGGCAATGCGAGGTAGTGAGGTGTAGTGAGGTAGTAGTGCAGACGACCCAATGCAGCCAGATGTCTGGTGTCGTGATATCGTCCAGGCAGTGGCCGTGTTTGCATTCGGACAGGTGCCGTGAAATCCACACCTCGGTGCACTAGTCAACGTCAACATGTAGAGCCGGAGTCCAACACCACAAGCAGACTGGCAGAACAAAACCGAGCTGATGGTAGATGCAAGCCTCATGGCAATGGCTGCTAGGTGGGCATGCCCCAGGGCCCTTGAGCTTGCGATGCGGGCTTGCCAACCTTGGGTGGATCGCGGGCGAGCTCCAGTGTCTGTGCTTCGCGTTGGCCGCTTCTGCAGCATGGATTCACACCATGGCCTGTTTCATCAGGGGGTGCTAGCCGCGACATGGATGCAGGGTCGGGGAGGTCTGCCAGGACCCCAGGTCTGGGAGGGAAGCTGGCTGGGTCTCGCGCTGCGGTCCAGTTCGCCGACCGGTGATGGCTCGCAAGGATAACGATCCCTGGCTATCCCAAAACGCCTTGCGCACCTGTGAATACGTAGGTGCTGACCGCCAAGGAATCGCCCACGGCAGAGCAAATTGGAGGATTCCAGCGATGGAAACTTCATGGTCGTGGGCCGGTGGATACAGGTGTCGTCCTCCCGCAATCTCGCAAGCACCCACCAGCGCCATACCAGAACGACTTTTAGTCCGACTACAGAGGAATCTGGCCGTTCGCGCATCTTTAGCAGCGAACCCGACTGATAGCGGGACAGCCAGCAACGGCGCGGACACCGGCCGAGGATAAGCAATGGACTTTGCGAGCGCCGTTACAGTCGTGAGCCACGCTCCCCTGGATTCTAGCTCCGCCAATCACATGGCACCTGGAGCAGCGCGCCGGTGGACGGCAAGCCCTGGTAAGACGGCTAAGTTCGATGTACCTGCATATCGGCGCTACGGGACACCAGGCCGTGAGTACAAGATACCTGGACATCACAAGCCAACAAAGTGCGAGATTATCAACATGGAAGTCGATCCTCGTGAATGTCTTGCAGCACGGGGTGGCTGAACACGACACTAGCTGGACAACCTGTCCACGCTGTGGTTCTGGCTTGACAGGTCTGTCTGTCTGTCCGTCCGTCTGCTCGTCTGCCTCTCTGCCTGCTTGCCTGTGTGTCCGCCAGTCTAAGCCGAGGCCAGCCACACTGGATCTGCACTTCAACCCATGAGATGCCATATGTATTGCGGGCAACCGTGGCAATGGTACCACGGTAATTGGGAGATCCCAGCAGTGTGGGCAAGCAAGGGTCACCACTGACAGTACCGCAGCTCATGAACACTAACTAATAAGAGACCCCAAATAATGGAGTACGGAGTTGTCCCTGGATCAGAGTCCTCTTTTGTCAAGTATGTAGGAACTAGACATCTGGAGCAAGTTCGAGACAACGACTCTCAAGACGATGCACTTGTAATTCCCCCCGACGCACACAAGCTCCACAATGAAGCCCCAGCACATATCTCCAGTTGGACCCGTTGGCATCGCAAGTTGAGGCCGATCCAGGCCTTTAGGGTGGATAATTCTTTTGGCACCACAGATTGCTCACCGCTGCAGCGTAGGCCATCCATTACGCTGTCCGTCGACATTTGGTCCCATTGCAAATCAGAAGCTAGTTGCATCGTGAGTTTGTCTGAAAAAGCTGGTTCGCTGCTCCCTGCGGCACCCCGGCCTTCCGCAACAGGTGTCCACGCCCGTCGGAGCCGTACCGGAGGCACTGAATCTAGGAATTTCGACGGCGATCTTGTCTGCGCCGTCATGGGACAATTGGGCATAATCAGCAACCAGGCATTGTGGCGGGTGACCGCGATCGTCGGAAGTGACCTCGTCGTGCTGTTCAACGCCATGGGCTCCGACAGCAGCAGTTCCTAGCCGTGGCTATTGATTTGATATGTGGGTAAGCACCCTTGTCGCTCAACCTTACAGCAAGACGCGGCGTGGTTATTTGGGGAATGTATGCTTCTTTTTTGAGTAACTTGCAAGCATTGTTTCCGTCTGTGAGTAGGAGCACATGTTGTGTAGCTCTGATATTGGAGTCATCATGGTGATACCACACAGCAGATTCAGATGGCCGAAGTCAATTCCAGATTTGTCTACTGTCAAGCCATGTTATCCATTGCCATGCCAGGTCGTAAGTCGTGTGGGATGCACTAGCCTGGCTTTTCGAAACACCCTTCCACGGGATGACATCTGACATACAGGGAGGACATGTGTGAAAGATACGGACTCCATAGTCAGTATAGCCACGTTAGACGACCCACGCTGTCGACGAGGATACGAACGTATCGAAACAACTAAAAATATCGCCATTCCGCGGCCAGGCTCAGCAAAGAGCATCATCAGCGGTTGCGCAAGCATGATTCGACTCAAGACATTTTTGGAACCCCCGCCCGCCCAGGTAGCTTTCGCTCAGCGAAGACAACCCTCGCACTTAACGGTGGCTGCGTTATGAGTGCTGTATCCCAGAATAGCGAAGTCGCCTCCCGTCGAGGCGCTGCCAGCTCAGGGGCCCCGGTAATATGGAGTCACTGGCGATGAAGAAACCCACAAGAGATGTTTTGAGTCCTGCAGAATCAGTCCAGGCAGGCGGATTAAGGTTGTTCTGACTCGAGTTGGAAGCCGATGATCGAAGACGAGCATTGAAGTCGTCTTGGGATTTCCCAAACGGAAGCAGGCATGCCCACCTTGACAGGCGATGGCGACCTGCCATTCCAGTGAGGATCTCCCGGCAGAGTAGACTGCCCCACTGCCGTTGAGACACTGCGATTGCGCGCGCACCACTACGACCTACCAACTCGAGATCTGATACAGGGATGGCCGGGCCCGACACCCAGCGAGAGATGTGACAGCCTCACCAGATTTAGACGCTATCCAAGATGCCAAACGCGGTAGCTATAGCACGCGTCTTAATAGATCGCAGGGCTTCAGGGCCTGCAGCGTCCATGACGTGCCCGTTTCTTCCCCATGTCACTACATGTGACTAGGCTTCTGCAATACTGCAGAGATACGGAACCAAGGGCCTAGACAAAACGTTGCACTAAACCAGTAGTCTCGTTCGGGCAAGTGACAGATTCGAGCTAAAATGTATGGTTTGGGCATGGTATGGTTCGCGGTATAGGCTAGCAGGCGCCGCCTGTGCAGTGGTTTTCCAGCTCCAGAGGCTGTGGCTACCTGTCCCTTAGCTATGCCGCCTCTCGGAATATGCACCGCATAGTGTATGCCAGGGCGAGCGGGTACAGATATTAACGATATTGAGCTTCAAATTAAGATGCAGATGGTGCAAATGATTGCCGCAACCCAAAGAAAAACCTTAATTCAACTCGATGCCATTCTAACCATCATCTGCCACTACATCTCTCAACGCTTTTTCGAGATTTGTTTACTTCATCCCTTTGCTCGCTCACACGTGGGCATCCTACAGTCGATTTTTCGTGTGTGCGCGACTTTGCGCATGCGTCCCGACATGGCCTGCTTTAACGTTTTCTCCAGTTTCAGAGAATGCTTAACGTGTCGATCGACATTTACATAAACTGCTAAACATAGACGCACACCAAGGAACAGAACAATGCGGCCCCCAGCACCGTGGCCAAAGTTTACTGAGCTGGGTCAAGGATGCGACCCACTATGCTGGGAACCCCCCCTCTCCCCTTCGAGCATTCACTCGTCGCCAGTCCTTCCGCGATGGTACTGTAATTCACGGGTCGTAAGGCTGATTGATGTTGTTTGTGTTCTGATGAGACCATCCTCGTCAGACCGTAAGACTGGGCTGTCTGAGACTCTGGGTAGCGAAGAACCAAGATGAGACTGGTTGACTAATCACGTCGCCATGCAAAACCCGCGAAGCCGCTTTTGAACGTGGATAATTGCACGAAGTCCAGGGTCATAATACCTTGGCTGGGGCTTGATCAGTCCTCGGTAAATTCTACGTGATCATGGTTCTTTGCGTAGTGCGATTCCCTGGTTGGTGCGAATATACTAGCCATTTGGACACCTGAAGCACGGAACACGCAATGTGCGATCCATTATTCTGGACGCCAAGAAGACCGTGGCTTCACGACTGTAGGGGCGATCCGCCGTCGACTCCGTCCACCACCGTCGACGAGGGTTCCTTGCAGCTAGATGGGTCCAAGTCTAACAGGTCTCTCGTTCTCTCTCGGGACGGCCAAGCCTCTGCGCGGAAGCGAGATCATGGTCTAGGTCCCTGGAGACATTGGCGCCGTAGGCCGCGAGACAGATGCAGTCAACCGCCGGGTGGTGGGGTTGGGGATGATCTCGAGTAGCCGGTACAAATGCGTCGAAGACGAGAATAGAGCTGGTGATGCACTACACTGCGCAATGGTTCACGGCCGAGCGTTGCACAGAGTGTGCGCAACGTATTGCCGCCCCCGCCAGCGCAAAAAGAGCCTTGCAATATGACGGGTGGCATTTCCATCGAGCTGAGACTGCTTGATCGGAGATAGGGTCGTGTCCGAAGCGGAGACTGATGGAAAAAATATGGCACCAAGTCGTCTGATCTTCTGACGCCACAGAGCCTCTCGCTAGCCACCATACTGCGATCTCAACCCATGTAGCTGGATATCGTGGAGACTATCACCGGACGTCATAACCAAGACGGCAACGCAGTCGAGATTCCTTGCGTTTCTAGACCTTCTAGCTCGACGGCTTCCCCCATGTCTAGACAGACAGGGTGGAGGTGACCCCATCTATCTGTGTCAAACACCAAATTACGAAGCATGGGTATCAGGCAGCACATCTCCAGCGGGCGCTGGCCGACCCAACAGTCTGGGTGGACAACTGAGCGTGCCCTGGAGGAATTGGCGCCGCAAGAGTACTCAGTATCGTGTCATGGGTGGTGGGATGTAGCAATCCATCTTGGATGTTACCGAGGCAAGGGTCTGTCGTTGGGATCGCACTGCCGGGAAACCCGCACCCTTGTTCCCCCTCGGCACGCGTTGTTCGTTCTGATCGTTGGACCTCCTTTTCTTTTTCCTTTGACGTCTTCCCTCAAGTAGCTTTAGATGCGAACACTCAACGCGCGGACCCCCCTATTTTCCCGCCTCCGAGACGCACATTCAGCGACCCACCCTATCACATTGTGTGGGATTAACAAATCATACGGTCAGGGAATGATATCGCGTAATGTTAGCAGTGCTTTCCCTACCCCTTAGCCGTGATGACAGGATTGGGTGTTCAGATCTTCCGTGTAGGAGAACGTAGATCCCCCAAGTATACTTAGCAAACAATGGGACCTAGTGCGCCTGCATCTATGTATCAGTGTGCACGTATGTAATGCGGCAAAGATATCACAGCATGGATCTGGATTACTATACATTACTGGAGACATCATTCTCTCAACGGCAGAATTGGTTTAAAGTTTACGTACCGAGAGCTGTCTGGCTACCTGGGAAGTCTTGCGCTCCATGTATTGCGGTGTTCCGGCTTACACGCAAAACTATGCGTAGACGTGAGGAACTAGCTAGACGGCTAAATAGTCTGGTTATTGTGGTCCTTCCTGGAACAAAACTCGAAGATTGGAGAGCGCCAGCAGTAACATTCACAAATACCTGCTTGATCATTCTCAATTAGCTGATTAGGTTATCATGTTACCCGGGGACGAGTGAAAGCAATAGGGTGCCACAGGTAGGTAGAGGTACCTATAGGGAAGTCCAAAAGTGCAGGCAGTCAATGTACCCAGGTGGTCTACAGGCGTAGAGTGTACTGCACAAGCTTGCTGATCCGGCTGTAGCATGCTACATTTTGTTCCCTTTCATGTAAGGGCCAACGCCATACATAACACAGACCTTGGATGGGTCTACGCATACGAACATCGACATGTTTGCAAACTGGAGCAAGTTTGCCAGGACTCAGGTGCGGCCACTGATGGTCCATTGCACCCAATGTTCAGGCAAAACGCTCAATTAACCAGTGCCGCCTTGTTCACAGCGTGTTCGCGGTTCAATTGATATTGCAAGTAAGGTTTTACTCTCTGAACTTCAAGGCTACATTGGCATTGCTTCGTTCTCTCTGGCTTTCAACGGAATCCTACAAGCATTGAAGACCAATTTTCTTCAACCTGTATGTACTGAGTATTGTAGCATACGTTAACTGTAGATCCCCCGAATTCGCCTTGGAACCATTCAGCCGGCTCGCAGTTTGATACCCTCGCGCGGGGACTCACACGACCAAGTCAGGACTGAGTACATTCAGCCAATGTACACTTTCTTCACATCTGCACTAATGGGGGCGGATTCCACGGGTTGAACCAGCACATCCAAATTTGTGAATTATAGCCTGCTGGCAACGTAGTTCTACTTCCTCACGTACTATTCACAGATAATTTGGTTTGGGTCGTGGCCTTACCTGAAGCATTATGTTCCATCGACACTGTCCGGCATCCTGCTATTGACTGGTTATGAGGGCGTAGTGACGAATTTTAGATGCTGAATATTAGTATGGATTCGGCGGGATATGAGCACTGACGACGCTGGGCTTAATGAATAGCACAGCAACGATCTACGATCAATGACAAATAAAGAAATCCCTGGGTTGTACTTTTCAAACCATCTGTGTAACATATACCAACTGACGTTTTTTTGGCATACGCCTGATATATAGATGCCTAACGTATCCCTGAAAGAACTTGTTACTCGAACAGGTGTATCATGTTCTGGGAAGACAGCCAACGTATTTTATGCATTGAAGGTTCTGGAGGTAGATTGTCTCTTCGGAGTCTTATCTCTGACAATACATATCTAGATGCCGAGGTCTCTTTACTTTGGTGTCATGGAGGGCCATTGCAATACCATTAGATCTTTTGCCTCTGAGTATTACCAGCGCCGCTGAAATTGCCGTGAAAAATCATACATGACTATCTAGCCTGAAGAGGACTTTTTGGCTTAGAAAAGGAGTAACCGCTTTCTGAATTGCCACTGAAACGTCTACGGTGTCTACTGTTGGTAGTTCTTCCGCTTTGGGAAATACCGGTTGAGCCTGGAGGCTTGTTCCCGCCGGCTGAATGTAAGCTTTTGTTTTTCAGCGAAGATACACCAGCCACTGGATTTCATGAAAAGGAGAGCTACAATCCGGCCTTTGCGGGCCAGCTCCGGATCCTGCTTCGGGTGGTTGGGCTTCCTGACAGGCCCAACCGCCGCCAGTCGACTGCTGATTCGCTTCGGCCCTCTCCTCCCACCCTCCTCCCCACAGGATCATCACGATGTGCCTGGGCGCGTGACTCGTTTCCCGGGGAATAGTGCTCTCATCCTTGACATATGGTTGATGCGGAGGAGTTCGTGGGGTCGTCGACATGCTTGTGGCCCGTCCCCATGCAGCTACCGATCGTACCTGACCAACTTGCACAATCGCTATAGCAGCACAACTATTACGCCCTTAATTGATAACGCTATAATAGCTCATACGCGCCTTCGCGGACTCGTGAAGCAGGATTTGCCTCCACCACGGCCGTCAGATGATGGACGAGCCGCCCGGCTTCCCTGCCCACGGCTTCAGTTTCAAGGAAACGAGACCCTTCACCCAGCCCGTCCAAGCGGATAATTGTTCTTACCAACGAGCTCACTTGCACCGTTATGCTTACTCGCACCTGTGGAAGGGAAAAGACATTGTCTCGAAAGTCTCCGTTTCTTGACCGTTTGCGCATGAGCCGCTTACTTGAGCGGGGAGCGCTTGCTTTCGAGGCCGCCTGCCGTTCCCTCCCAGCGACCCTATATCAGGCCTTGCTGTCGCTGCATCATGACCATTGGCACGCCAACGGGCCTATCAGAGGGTGAGAAGGCGTGTCACAAGCATGGAAAGATAGATGAAGCGGTCATATCAGTTGCTTTTCTTTTCCGCGCTTCCGGCAGACGCGTGCTAAGCTTGGACGCGGCAACAAGGCCTTGCAATTGTGAGTTGAATCTGTCAGCATGTTGGGACCGGCCCTGTTTGATCCTGCCGCAATCAGCGGTGAGCTTTGGGGTTGAGTGCTGTCGGGAGACCCTCGGCGTGGTAGTAAAGGCGTATCCATTGTCCAGCATGCCTTGATATTCACTTATCAGTCATTGTGCAGTCATCATTCAATGTTGTATGGCTAGGAAGGAGGCTGGAATCCAGGGCGTCGGGAAGTGATAAGCTTCGTTTTCCATTCGCTTCATTTGTGAGAGATTAGTAAATATGTATTCATCTATCCTAAGGTGACGAGTCTGTATGTAATTAATCGTCGTAAGAAGCTTGCAATATGTCGAGTTGAGGAGATGGCTGTGTCGTCATATAGAAAGCTGAGCCTCATTTGACTTTAAACTTTCTATGTTAGAACCCTGATATAGCAACTTACCATGAATCATTCATATGGACCTGAAACCCATACCCGAGCCTCATCGTAGGCAAACGTTTCTGCACAGATCTACATATATATCACAATTTGTTGTTCTCTAGATGCTTTGGTTTCACACCCCTATACCGTGCTTGCTGTTTTATTCTCCTTAGCTGGAGATTAGGTTGTTAGCCCTTCTATAATACAGGATGACCCTCTTGATGATAAGCACTCGAGGTGATGTCCTGGAGCGGATAATAGTGATATCGACTAGTACTCTCAACGGCCTCTCAGCTCACGGCTATAGTCCATATGTGAAATATCAATTCCAGGATCCGTGTTATACTTTAAATACAAGGTAAACCAGCTTACTGTCTTCATTTCCCAGACACAAGATAATCGTCCGACGGGCCTCAGCGCTACCCCGAAACCAAAACTCCCTGTCGGTCTCTATTCGAATTTCTTGCATCGAGATCAACAGCCCACTTTTGTTCTGCAGTTGGCCTCCCGCCGGATGCACTTCCGTAGACGGATGTTAAACATACAGTCCCGCAAGTCTCCAGACGGCGCAGTCCTTCCCAGTCTCCCTGTGCTCGGACGCAGGCTGTGTAGTTAGCCTGACCCCCAATGTAGTAGCCAAACTCCAGAAAGCTGCCATTGTTTCACTAGTTTGACCGGAGTGGAACTTGAACGATAAAAATCGCACTGAAGTAATGCTAACTCACGGGTACTCCTGCGTGAAGTGCCGAGATACGAATAACGGTTGGACCAGTACGATAAATGCCGCCGCTTCCGACCGTAATTGACGACCCTAGAATTGTAAGTTTACTTCACGGGCCGCGAAAGCGTTGTGAAGGGATAGCTAGCAGGACCAGAATTCAAGTGGAGTAAGTCGACAACACTAGCATTGCCAGAGCGACCAATATCAACTAGAGTATCCATCGAGGAGCTAGAAATTCTGGTTGGCTGATAGATAATAAAAACCGTGTTGGCAGGGTCTATTTGGTATCAAAGCCAGCTAAGCTTCAATTACGTTTGTGCAATTTGGACTGCGCTTGCACCTTTACTATTTAAATTTCATATCTTGTAACACTTTGACGATGCAGCCTAATAATCGTAGAATCCCTTGCCACTCTTCTTTCCCAGCCAGCCAGCGTCAACCATCTTGGCAAGCATCACGCTCGGCCGGTACTTGGAGTCGCCCGTCTCGGTGTGCAGCACCTTCATGATGGCTAGACAGGTGTCCAACCCAATGAAATCAGCGAGCTGAAGTGGGCCCATAGGCACGTTCGTACCGTTCTTCATAATAGAATCGATAGAGTCCCTGTCGCCAACTCCAGTCTCCAGGCAAATAATGGCCTCATTGATATACGGCATCAGGATGCGGTTAGCAAGAAAGCCAGGAGAATCGGCGGAAACGGAGGTGATCTTGCCCATAGCCTTGCAGAAAGCCACTGCGGTGTCGAGCGTCTCGGCGCTGGTCTGGAGACCACTGATGATCTCGACACCCTTCTGCACTGGCACGGGGTTCATGAAGTGAGTCGACACAACACGGGAACTCGCCGAGGTGTCCTTAGGGTCTTTGGTGGTGGCGGCGGCGATTTTGGTGATGGATATCGACGACGTGTTTGTAGCCAGGATGGTGTGCTGGGGACAGATCGCGGCCAACTTGGCAAAGATGTCGAACTTCAGCTTGGGGATCTCCGGGACGGCTTCGATCACAAAGTCGACTTTAGACAGGTCCTCCATAGCGGTGCTTGGGGACAACAGAGAGCGCGCCTTGTCGGCCTGCTCCTGCGTGAGTCGTTGCTTTGATACATCCTTGGCCAACAGCTTGTCTGGACGAAGCAGTTAGTCAAGGCACGCTGCCGGGGTTGGCAAGGGATACCGACCCGCAAAGCCCATTCCCTTGTCTAGAGCAGCCTGAGAGGTATCGACGAGAGTGACGGGGACACCAGCCCTTTGCGCAGCCACGAGGGCTATCCCGAGGCCCTGTCACTGCGTGAGTCGAACGAATGCCAAATGCGCCCCCTTGATCACATGTCTGCGACTTACCATCTGGCCTGCGCCAATGACACCCAGGCTCTTCACCTCGGCGGCATTCCTGCGGGCCGTAGAGCTGAAGTATCTCGCCTTCGTCGCGAGCTGGAAGGCCCCCCTTCTGCCGATGAGACTTGCCATGTTCCTTGGTGTTCCAGTGTGGCCTATAGGACTTGGAGACGAGCTTCGGCAGCCGAGAGGTGATGTAGTGGTAACAAGCTCGGCCCTGCGGCTAACTTCGGCTCCGTCTAATCGTCGGCCCACGGGCTGGAGAATGGGCCGGGGTGGCTGGCGGGCTGGCGAGCGGGCGGGCGGGCAGCAGGTGGGTCCAACCACTTTAACTTAGGTACTCAGGTACTGTAGCCACTACCTCCAGCGGCCTGCGGTACTGTGGTACCACTGTAAGTTAGCGCGAACGCGTCGCGTTTCTGGTCCCGCGCAGCTAAAGCCTCGACGCGTCGCCCATCCCAGGCTTCGAGATAGCAGAGAGATAGCATCCAACACAAACACACAACGGTCAGCTTCACATGTACGCCCATTGATCCCGCAAACGGCCTCAAGACCCGAACCGTCGGGCCACCAGACCCCCAAGATCGCGAATATGGAGGTCGCCGATGGCACCACCGACGTCGTGCACCCGGAAGTTCGGGCCCACATCAACAGTCTGGTGTCGGCTGTGAGTACACGCTTCTTCCTGTGATATTGCTCTCGGCCGGGACACTAACGACGGCGAACCAGCTCGGTGGCAACAGCGCCGAGGATGACGGGCGCTATGTCATGGGAGACTCTGCCCTCGAGGTTCTCCGCGATATCAAGAAATGGATCCGCTTTTACGACGAGAAGACGAACCGAATGGACGTTGCGCGCTGTCTGGCCGAGGCGAACCTGGTCGACGGCGACCTGCTCCAGATCCTCGCCGCGTGGCCAATCGCTGCGACCGAGAACAAGTTCAAGTCGAGAGCCGCCTTGGCCTGTCTCGAGTTGCTGGTGCCCTTGACCTGGCCCATGGATCGCAACCTGGAGGAGATGACGGTGAACCATCACCGTCACATGCCCGTCTTGCAACTGGCTCAGGTCAACTACAAGCGCTCCGTCATAAACTTCGATGCTGCACAGATACTGCACACCGCCGTACGCCTCACTTTGCCGTCCATGGTTCTGTCGAGGAGCGACCGAACCGCCCGAGACGATGGCATCATCAAGCTTGTGCTGCTCTTCCTGCGCAACATCGCCATGATTGCGCCCCCTCCCAACGTCACGTACGACGGCGACGAATCGCAAATATCCCGGTCGGCACTGATAGACGCCTTCTCATACCAGGATATCCTGCTTACTCTCTTGACGATAGCCTCGAACATAGGCGAGGACTTCAATCAAGAGGGGGTCATACTGATGGAGATCATTTTCCATCTGGTGAAACGGGTCGACGTCACCAAGCTCTTCATGGACGACAAGCAATTGAGCAAAGCGAAGGCGAATGAGTTGACATCTCTGATGAATAAGGAGGCGGCGATGCATCGGCCACACAATCGAAAGGCACCAACGAGACATAACAGATGGGGCACCATGATCTGGGTCCAACGAGATGATGGGAAGGTGTCCACGGTCTCCGGCCAAGATGCACTCCTAGACGCTGCCACAAGACAAGAGAAGATGGACAGCAGCAAGACCTTCCGGCCACCCCGCAGACCGCGGAAGGAAGAGATGGAGCCCAAAGACCTCGGACCGCCTGTTACGCTGAACACGAGGGCTCGAGGACAGCTGCGAGACTTTGTCGAGGAGTTCCTGGACTCTGGCTTCAACCCCTTGTTTTTTAACGTGCGGAAGAAGCTAGACGAACAGAAAGACTACGTCATGCAGTACCACTACCGACAGTTCTACTATCTGGTGTCATGGTTCTTGGAAGCCGAGCGGGTGCGACAGAAGGTGGCCAAGGGCAAGGGCAAAAAAGCCACCCAAGAAGAAGGCGAGGAGGATGTTGGCAGCTTCAATCTGGTGGCCACTGTTTTGAACCAAGAAATGTTTATCACGCTGAACCGGAGCATGGCCGAGGCTTTGGACACCAAGAACTGGCAAGAGCTAGGTGCGGCCATGAGATGTTTCACACAGATCTTGTTGACAGTTCAAGAGATGTCCGAGACGGGCAAAGAGGAGGACGAAGAGATTGCGGAGAACATTTTAAGCCGAATCTTCTACGAGGAGGATACACATGATCGTGTGGCCAACATCGCCAAGAACTTCAAGGACCAAGGCTTCGAATACCTTGATGCCTGCACCGAGCTTGTGCATACCTACCTGCGCATATTGGAATCGTACTCGAAACAGAATGTAGATATGCAAGTGCGATCTCGAAAACGCGCACGAAGAAAGAAGAAGACTGCCAAGGCTGCAGGCGCCGAAGACGACGTGACGGCAGATGTCGTGGACGAGTCGGAGAACGACGAAGGAAATGCAGAACAGACCAGCAAAGAGCGGAAATTCGACTTCACCCGTTTCGCCAACCGATTTACTCCGCAAGGCGTGGTTGACACATTCGTCAAGTTCTCCAAATACTACCAAGATCTGAGTGATGCGCAACTCAAACGGGCTCACCGATATTTCTATCGCGTGGCCTTCAAGCAAAATATGGGTGTTATGCTGTACAGAGTTGACATCATCCATCTGTTCTACAGCATGATCAAGGGCCAAGAACCACTAGACAGAAGTTGCAGCTCCTATAAAGAGTGGGAAGAGCTGGTAAAGCAAATCCTCAAGAAATGCATACGCAAAATCGAGGAGCGACCAGCCCTGATGATCGAGATGCTATTTTCGAAGATCAATGCCACAGCGTACTATTTGGAGTACGGATACGAGAAGCAGACGGTATCGGCATCAACACCACGACCGGCAGCAGAATTGGAGTTCCGTCATCTTCTTGAGCATGATCAGCAGGTCGCCACTGCTGTAGGGGTCTTGCTAGACAAGGAGATGTCGCATCATATTAAATGGGTCAGAGATCAATTGACATCGGCAGAGAGCGAGAGGAGGGCGTGGGAGGCGGCAGAGAAGGCGATGGAGTCTGTGGAATCGAACGTAGACGTAAGCATGGAGCAGCCTATTGAAGGTTCACCTGTCAAGGAGGCGCCTGTTTTCTGTAAGTTTCCTACGGATCCTGCGATGAGTCCCTACTAATAGTTCCAGCTATTCGTCCCGACGATGATGCTCGTCGGACTGCGATGTTCAAGAACGCTCATTTGCGCTTATTGATGAAGCTAGTCGGCATGGAGTGTCTGGCCCCTACTCTGGACGAGACACCAGAGTCTGCATGGATCATCCCATCATCATTCACCGCAGATCAGCTCAAGGAGTCATTAGACATGGTTAGCAAAGCCGAGTTTGACCCACCGACCTTTGATGATGGCCAGTTAGCCGAAGATCAGCTTCGCAGAAAGACCGCGCCTCGCAAGAAGGCAGTTTTCGATGATGACGATGACGGGCTGAGTGACGATGAAGAGGCAACGCTTTTCCCAGCCGGCGGGCCAACAGCTCGCAAGTCAACGGCAGAGGACACCGATAAGCCAAAGAAGATCCGCCGCCGCCGAAAGGATGATGCTGAACCGCCCACGGAAGAACAGCTCGAGGAGAAGGCGCGCAAGCGGCGTCAGAAGGAGCTGGAGAAGGCACGTCGCTTTAAGTCTGACGTATACGTGCACGCCAGCGATGATGAGACGGACGAGGAGCGCGATCGCGAGTTCTTCGCCAACGAGGCACGACTGAGGCAGAAGCAGAAGATTGTTTCCATTACGCACCAGCGGCCGCCCTCCCCCAAGCTACTTACGAAGCGCAAAGCGGCTGCACTGCTGGGCAGTGATGACGAAGGCGAAGAAGAAAGCGAAAGGGACAGCGACGACGAATTGATGCCGACGCAAGAGTCTGCTTCCAGCAGGAACGCGGATAAGACACTGGATGATGCGGATGACGACGACGATTTGAATACAGATCATACGCCTTTGTCATCGAGTCCACACGCAGCTTCAACCACAAGCAGTAACGGCGCCAAGAGGAGGCGCCTTGGGGAGGCGAGTAACGCGGTTAAGATGGCCACCGTAGATGCGGAAATGGAAGACGCGGCGGAAGACGAGGAGGAGGAGGACATCCCAGCGGCCAAACCGGCGGCCCGCCGGCGGCCCAGAGCCAAAGCTGGGTTTATCATCGATAGCAGTGACGAAGAGTAATGAACAGGACGGTTTAGTTACGCATGGTCGAGCAACGGCGTTTCTAGGAATACAGGATTTGCTTGTCATTATCATGAACTTTTCACGTAGGTGATAAGTAATACTTTTCCGAATGAACAAAAAGTTATAATGCACAGCACCTCAGCATTATTACATTTACGATCTCATCTTACCATTGCAACTTAAGACTTTCAGTGCCCTGCCGATGTAAGTAAAACTAAAATTGTTTGCATTGGCTAGGGAGCAGTTGTTATACGGGAAATGTCTCTCAGCCGGTTATCTTAGTCCCTATAGTCTGCAAGTAATACTTGAGTCAAAATGGTCTCACGTCGCCTTTCATCTCACAAATTGTGTCTTGACGTTATGAGCCATATAGGACATGATAAGAAATCGATTTCATACTGTTATTTATGGCCCCATAGCATGTTTAGCTCGGTCTCAAACGCCCGCGCGACAACAAAGTTGGTTCCAACCCTTCTTAAGAGTGTCCGAACCTGATTGCGCTGCCAGTCATCGACACATCTTGCACCAGCCACCCTGAGAGGAAATAGGTACAGTAGATGTGAGATATTTGTCCGCTCCATTGCGAGGCTCACCGAGCTCAAAATCGTATGCACGTGACATTGGACATCCTCCTTAGAAAGGGTTGGGACAAGGATATCCCAGTTGCGCCAAAGCGTTATGCTATAGTCATATACTCCTGAAAGGTATATGCTGATCGCAGCGAAAAAAGCATTCGCAAGCAAGCCTGTGTGATCTACTATACGAGAGGACCCAACACAGGCTCCCAAATTCATGGCTGTGTCGAGTATTTCTGAGTTCATAACTCTCCACATCTCGAGAGTATGTCGCAGGCGGTGGCCTTCTAGGGCCAGATCATTGGCCAACTCGCTTACCTTGACGGCACCGAGCTGGTCCAGATTGTCTAGGAGGTTTCCGCTTCTGTTCAATGGTCAGCTACTGGTTATTTACCCTTAAAACACAGTGCTCCCATTCAACATACTGTACGCAAAGCTTTGAGCACATGGAAATCGCGTCCAAGAGACCATCCAGCGGACTCCATTCCCAACTGCCGTTACCAGTCCACGACTCACTCGATAAAGCCACCCAACCAGGAGTTGTCAAAAACGTGCTTTCATTAAAGACAACAGCCCGGCATACTTCGAACATTCTTGCTTGGAGGAAAAAGCCTCTACCCAGTCCTGACCGAAACAAGACTGGGCCGGCAGCCTCCATAGCTCTTGATGTTCCATGAACCATGTGCTTCACCCACCCGCTTCCAGTTGAGTCGTGCATTAGCTGTAAGATGTGGTTAGATAGTGGTATTTAACGGCTCAGGCAAGAAATTGTAGCGCGGCCAAGTTGGTGTGAAGGTGACTAACCTCGAACAGTCCCAGCAAGAGCGTGGTCCAAAGCACCTGGATCCGTGAAGGAACCCCGGGGAGGTTTATAGCATCTCGAAGTGCCGCCATCGAGCCAGAATACGACATTAGGGCATAACGACTGTCAGACCGATGATATGACACATCGATAGGGCTCGTGGCAGAGGACTTGGAAGACTCCAGGGCGCCAACGGCCAGAACGGCCTGGACCAAGGGACTTTCGGGTTCAGTGCCCAAAAGTTTTCTGATGTCAGTGTCATATGATGGATACCATGTGTTGAAGGTATTTTTTCGAACGAAAAGGTCAAAGTAATGGAGGTAGCGATAAGTGGGTTCGGAAGAAGGACATTGCAACAGACGGGGTGTGCGGCCGCCCGGCACCTCCGTAGTGGAAACTGCGTTATTGGTATATTGTTTGGGCGTTCTATGTTTCCCGCGATCAAGCGTAATAACATTTATGGCTTCCGCGTTGGGAAACTTGCAGGCCAGACCTCGGCGATAGCAGTGGCTGCAAGGGGGTTTTCCAGAACACTCCAATTGTTAGTTCAAGCATGTCTTCGGGGCTAAAACGAAGTACCTTCAAATGGCTGCTGGCACACTGCAGGCATCGCGAGCGCCTCGCTCTAGGGTCGAAAGGTCCGATGGTCATCACGGAAACAACGTGGGCTGAAAGTGTGTAATAATTTTCCACAGTATTCTTTCAATATTCTTCTGAATGTTCAACAGACCCACGAGAACCGGTCACTTGGCTGAAGACTCAGCTGAGAGGGCTGTAGCTGAGCGCTATGCCAGAAGCAGCAAAAATCGGGCGAGGATGGCCCACTTGCAATTTGAGGCGGTGCTAGAGCGGTTTACCGCCAAGGCCAGGGAGAGCCGTGTTCGCCAGACTATTACCGCAATAGGAAAGGATCTTGCGCGTTACTAGTTGACTGTCATTATACCATGTATGGATCTGGTGACATACTCCATAATCAGGCATGCACATTAAGGTGGGAAAATGTTATATAAAGTCTTCGATGCGAGAAGAGTTTAAAGGAAGCTTATTAGCAGAATCAACTGTTCACTTCTGTTGAACTCCATTCCCGACCACCATTCTTATATATCAGCGCAATACTACACTGTTACCAATCCCTCCTTCTCCTTCAGCCAACGCAGCCATCAACGCCGTCCCGCGCAGCGCCACGATGTTTTGCCTGACGTACCTTCTTTTTGTGGCATCAGCTTACGCTGTTCTCCTGCCAAACGCTACTGGGCCATACTCGGTTGGAGTATCAGTCCACACGCTCACCGATGCGACACGCATGGACCCCTACGCACCCGACGATAAGCCTCATGAGCGTAAAGTCTTGATCTCTGCGTTTGTTCCGCTCAACAGTACGACAACGCCATGTGTTTCTCGCTCCACTCTCTATATGACCCCCTTGGTCGCTAGAGATTACGATACTCTGGCTGCTTCTGCTGGGCTGTCTAACGAGACATTCACGTCCTTGAGGATGCAGCTGTGTGATATCCCACGGGGTAAATCTTGCTTCAATGGTCATGGTCAACGCCCAGATATCAGCAAGCCTTCACGTCCTCTTCTTCTGTTCTCTCCCGGATTTGGACAATCACGGCTCCTTTATGGCGCCATGGCGAGGTCGTTGGCAAGTGAAGGATATGTTGTCATAACGGTTGATCACCCATACGATGCCTCGGTGGTCGAGTTTCCGGACGGTAGCTTCACAAGAGCCGCCAATATCTCAACTGACGACATAGCAGCTCTTGAGATGGTCATACAGGTATGAAACGAATTCCCCTCGCAATCCCTCTAGATATTGGAGATGAATGGTTCTAACGACATCAAGGTCCGGGCGTCAGACATCTCCTTTGTCATCGACCAGCTCCAGAACGTTACAGCTCTGCGACAGTCCATTGACCACAGCGCTGTCCGTATCGACTTCGATAGAATTATCATGTACGGCCATTCGCTGGGTGGAGCAGCGGCTGCAGCCACAATGCTGTCAGACAAACGCATTCGAGGCGGTGTAAATCTGGATGGGAGGTTCTTCAGCCCCGTCAAGGAACTTGGGCTAGAAAGACCGTTTCTTGATATTGGGCGCCCGAACCACCGATCAGACGATCCTACTTGGGACGAGTTTCAACAAAGCATGCGGGCTCAAAGCATCGAGCTTGCCATTGCCGGAACCACTCACAGTTCCTTCACGGATTACCCGCTGATTGTCAGCGCTTTGGGTCTTACAGAAACGGCTAAGAAAAGCTTGGAGGATTTCTTGGGAACAGGGCAATGGGACAGAGTTGGCGACATCATCAAAAGACTCGTTGTGGCATTCGATGATCTTGTGTTTGAGCATAAAACCCCAAAGATCTTGCAGGGTGCAGATACCAAGTTTCCTGAAGTTGAGCTTGTACGCAGCAAACCTTCATAGGCGGTATGCTTAATGGATAGACAGTTGTCATCGTTCTTAGCAATTCTGTAATTAAGAACTATGTGCTATATTTACAGGACTTGGTTGATATATTTGATCCAGGGGGGATGGCAGATGTGGCTGTGCCAGTTGTCAAATGGATGAACATGTCAGCCACTGCTTAGTTAAGGAGATAAACTAGCACCATGGTGGACACACTCCGAGGAGAGTCACGGAAAGCTGCGTTCTCTATGTTTGATACATCACTCATGCTCTTCGGAAAGGAATAAGATATTCAGATCTCCGTCGAGAAGAAACATGGACGGGCGGCATAGGGCGGCTGCTGAGCGTTTTGATCTGGAGGTGGCGAGACATTCCATGATGTGGTTTTCCATGTTACGACTCGGGGGCATTGATACGCCACGGTGTGGCCAGTGAGTGGTGGCTGCAAAGACTGAGGTTAGTACCCTACGGCGCAGAAGATCAAGGCTTATTAAGACATCGGAATTAATACTATACTTCACACATCTTGCACAGAGTTGCTGATACGCGTGGAAATCTACAAGGCATGAAACCTTGCGATTGTGTCACTTCGTAATTCGGGAATGGCTAATCGGAAAGTTTCGTTTTTATAAGATTCTTGGGAGATTGGCAGAGAA
The DNA here is from genome assembly GCF_022829205.1 of Neoarthrinium moseri. Taxonomy (NCBI): domain Eukaryota; kingdom Fungi; phylum Ascomycota; class Sordariomycetes; order Amphisphaeriales; family Apiosporaceae; genus Neoarthrinium; species Neoarthrinium moseri. The sequence goes on from NW_026055138.1 coordinate 329,957, forward strand.
GGAACCCGTAGTGGTCTACTTAAGGCAGGTGACGAAGATGTTGGATATCTCCAGTTCATCAAGGTGTTCCCAAACGCCTGTCAAAAGCTCGGCAATGCCACAATGCACTTGATGTTGAACTACAAATCTCTCTCACTATTGATGTATAACTTGCTACCCCATTCTAAGCTGTACGTCTCATATGTAGTTCTAAAGGTTGTTAGTATTTGGCAAAGTTCTGGTTTGCCCTGTCGAGGTAGTCCTTGTCGCTCATCCTGTTACTGCCGCCTGAAGAGCCACCGTGCGAGGAACTACCATGCGAAGAGCTACCGTGTGAGGAGCTACTCTTTCCCTTGTGGGAGCTGCCGCCGTCCTTTGAGGAGTGCTTCTTTGACGAATCCTTGGAGGAGGACGACTTCTGTTTCTTCTGCAGCTTTTCGGGCATTGTAGAAGTTGGCTGTTGGTTTTGTGGTGGTAATGTTGTAAGTAGAGAATTCTCAATGTCGGTGCTCTGCGATAATGCTTTGCTTCAGTGCTTGATGTTGTTGTTTGTGTTTATGAGAAAGGAAAGGTACAGTCTTCTAGAGCCTACGGATATATAGATATTCAGCATGAGTTATTGTATCTAGTGTTGCGTTAAAATCAACTATATGCACATGTTAAATTAACTCCATTTTCGCGTTATATTCAATTCACTGATGCATACCACCTAGTTCTAGACCAAAAGAATATCACTTCAAGTCTTCTTTGTTGTCGCATGAGGCTCACCCGTTTCCTCTGTCATTTCGAATCTTCGCTCGTAGACCTAAGGGCACCGTAGCTACTTGAGTTAGTTAGCTTAGCATCCTTTCTGGTCATTCAAATATCCACAACACATATCTTATCGAGATTTTGAGTGTCTGGATCACAATACTAGGCTCGGCCTGTAGCACTGATGGAATATCTCGGGAGACCTTTTGGACCTCTCCGTTGCATTCACCTTGTGGCACCAGAAAATCTTAATGTAAGATTTTCACCCCATCCGGTCGCGTGTGACAATGTCGAGGGTACGAACTCCAAGCTCTGCGTCCTAAAGATCATGCCGGCGGTCATGTTTGCGCCGAAAGGCTGTGTGTACCTGTAAAGGTTGGTTTTCAGAAGCTATTGAAACTCTCCCCAATGAGGTGCTGTCCGTCGACGGACTGACATATTTTGGGCTTGACGTTTTTGCCGCTCATCGTTGGAGGGAATGTTCTTTCTCGGCGTGCTTCCGATTCAATCTATGTAGGATCCACTTACCATTCTAAATGCCTGCTCTTCGGCAAACTTCAACGTTGTGCGACAACTATTCACCGCCCACGTAACAAAACTTTGGCAGCAACGTATCGCGCGTACGCGGAATTTTTTTCCAAGTGGAAGATACTTCAGTAAACAGTGAAAGAGTTTATCTTGAGATTTGTTCTAAAGTATTACTTTATTATTAATGCATAATTAGGTTGTATATATAGCCATATATCTCATACAACTGGCCCCAAATTATCCCATCGTGCAAATCCAAGGCGCAATGCAATCTACCTAGGCCAGCTGTCCTCTAAACGCACCAGGAACCGCCAGGCTAGAGTGGATATCGGTAAAGAAACCCTTGGGATCCTTCTCGATTTGGCTGACGTGGAAACCAGTGCCGGTGTCCGCACCATTGGTAATTACTCCGGTGGTGAAGGGTCCACTGACACATCCAACACTGACCCTCTTACCCTCTGGCTTGTGTTCGTCGACGGCGACGGGGTTCGGGAAGGCGATGCGTGGCGACCCATTCTGTCCTTTGGCAGCCTGGTGGATGTGTGTTGCCGTCGTTGCTGGCGACTGATAGTTTCCTCTGAATCCGTAAATCTCGATGCGGTAGCAGATGGTGTTCGAGTCAGCAATTATGCCGTAATTGAAGAAGCCTTTGCTGCCCTTCAAACCACCAGTGAATGTGGTCGCGGCGCCTGTGCCATTGACAACCTGGTCTGGAGTGGCAATGACGCTGTACGTCGAGGTGAAGATCTTCACAGCGCTGTCCCATTGGCCGTAGCCCTTGTTTCCATAGTCAACCTTGCTCCAGTCGATTTTGCTGTAGTCGACCTGGCTGTAATCAACCTTGGTCCAATCGACCTTGCTGTAATCGACGTGGCTGTAGTCGACCTTGGTAAAGTCCACTTTGCTGTAGTCTACGTTGCTATAATCCACGGATCCCCAACCACCTGGTGGGGTGTAGTCGATAGCTGTAGGAGCGGCAGCAACAGTAGCAGCCAGTGCGCCAATGGCGAAAGAGATGGTAGTAGACTTCATGCTGATAATAATTCAGAGAAGATAGCTGAAGGTATTTGTTGTGGTATTGCTAGGAATTGCGCGATTGGTGTTCTTCGTTATTGTAACGTGATGGAAGATGAAACTTATTGGCGTGCTTGAGCGCGGATGGTTGTTGTCCTTTATATCCGCACGTCAGGAACTTAATGGATATATGAGAGAGGCTGGATATTTACTGCCATATCTTGGCCTATGTCTGCCACTCACCACTTGCTGCTACTACGAGTTCAAGGGCAAGCAAGCTAAGTCTCTAAGCGTGGTAAGATCTACGCTGGCCTACTAGAGTCATCGATATTTGACGGGAGATAACTTCTCCGACTTAGCAGAGTGCGGCCGTGAGGTCCCGGTATTTGACTATCGATAGCCAAGGGGCTGCCAAGGGGGGCTTCTCGAAGAGCCAAGATCCTAACATGGCAGTGAGGCTCTGTATACACTTCGTTAGGCTTCCGTTACTCAGTACAGCCAATGAGGATTCACGCCCTTGTATGGTCAGGTGGGCATGGGAGATTGAGTCGACTTCGTGCGCTGCGTAAGTAGTCTTGCCCAGAGACGACTTTGGATGGCCAAGGCGCAACTGCTTGCTTGGCTAGACACCTATACCGAGCTACCGGCTTTGAATACGGGCTTTCGGTCGAGTGCCGAGACAGCGGGTACTGAGTGATCCGGCCTAGTTAGCGGCGCTGACGGCGCCAAGCGGGTAGGGAATATGTCCCAACTGCATCTGGTGGACGGTAGTGGGGCGCCCGGCATCGTGAGCTTCCGGGTGTCTACCTGCAAGTCCAACTGCAAGACGCTAAAACCAGCCTAATCCTCCTCCAGATGCTGGCGATCTTCTGCTTTCTTCTATGTAGCTTCAGGTGTCAGAAGGCGTAGTAGCTCGCATATGTCTTGGCAGAGCTAAAATCTAAGCTGAAGACATCTTCATAGCTAACCTACGTCGTTGATGTGCGCAAACGCGGTTTACCGGGATGCACCTTCATTTGAAATGTTGCAAGTTTGGATTATCATGTCGGAATTGTTCGACCGGAAAAAATCCTTTATAACCCATCGTACTATATTCAACTGGGTTTCGTACCCAGGATAGTTACGAAATGTATTTATATACGGTACGGCGTTAGGCCTGGCGTTATATGGGTACACAACTCCCAGAAAGTGGCCCAATGTCCTCTACTGTTAGTCTTGATTCTAAGACACGGCCTTTTCTATGTCATAATGAGGCTCAACTTGAGGACTACAATGGTGAGTGTTGTTATTGACTTCGGAATGTTGTCTTTTGCCGATGGCACTGTCAAACGCAATAACCCCTCGAACCCAGTTCGCAGAAACTGCCCAGAAAGAAGTCATCAAAGCGCACCTACGGTTTAGCTGACAGTCACTCGCGCCACACATCCTCGCTATTGAGGTAATCGACTTGGTGGTGCCCAGGATACTGATATCAGTGCGGTCTGTCCCGGGGCATCCTTTCGCTTCTCCTGAAGCTTCTGCTACTGGAGTCTGCTCCGCTGATTGTCCCAGCGACTTCGACCAATACCTAGCCCCTCTTCTTGTTTGTCACCGGAAGGGCGAGACCTACGGTACCCACGGCGACAGCGACAGGTCCGAGAATGCTCAACGCCTATATTCAGGGAGCCAACACAAGTTATTGGGGTTCTGCTCGTGGTCCCAATACGAACGCTAGATCCGCCGAATATAGCTATGGCTCATGTCACAGAAGCGTGGTGTACGGAGATTGTGTACGGGCGGCACAACGGCGCTGTCGACCAATACCACATTACAACACCCGAGGCGTCGTGGGACAAATACTCCAAATGCTCCTGGGAACGACTGTAGGTCTTCAGCACGGGTGTGACGACTGAGAAGATGAATGAGAAGCCAATCTATTCAAGGATACTCAGGATTGTACGCAATGAACTCTGGTACACTCGTACAAGGGATCAAGCTTATTTAATGATACACTCTTATCTACTAAAAGTAGACGATTTCTTCACCGCCTTACAACAGAAAGTTGAATGCATATATTCGAGATAGATTTGCGTGTAAGTAGTCTTGATTGTGCGGGAAACTGTACTGCCGAATTAATTAGGTTATTTGTTCAACCGTTGGATATGTTACACAGTACATCTTTGAAACCAACTGTCATTCCAACCGCTTACTCGTTAGTATTTTTGAATCACCCATGGGTCAAAGAAAATGGCCGTGGTAAATTAGTCATAATATTCATGAACATTGCACTGCAAGAATCATTGCTAATAACTATTTGACAAGAGAAGGGCCAATCCTTGGGCCCGAGCAATAACTTGCTCAATGCAGTACCCTTTTCCTCATTTATCGTTACGAAAGCCTACACATCGCACCGCTTATTGCTTCTTGGTGCGCTGTCCGTAGGCCTTGGTAGCGTAGTCACCGTCGATAATGATCAAATCCTCTGGCCTGTAGTCGTGCTTGCCAGACAGATAGCTCTGGAGGATGGACTTGGTACCCTCAGCATAGCGCTTCTGGGCGTCGAGAGATGTACCCGACATGTGGGGGACCATGGCGTTGCCGCCGCCGAAGGGGTTCTGGGCATAGCGAAGGGGGTGGTCCTTGGGGGCGGGCTGGGGGAACCAGACATCACCACCGTAGCCGCGGAGGTGGCCAGACTTCAAGGCCTCGGCAACATCCTCCTTGACGACAATGGCACCACGGGCGGTGTTGACAAGCCACGAGCCCTTCTTCATCTTGGAGATCAGCTCCTTGTTGAACAGACCGCGGGTCTTCTCGTGTAGCGGGCAGTTAATAGTAACAACATCACACTGGGCCAGCATCTCCTCGAGGTCGTCAACACGGCGGCAGCCGATCTCCTTCTCGACCTCGGGCTTGAGAGGCTGGTAGTCGTAGTAGAGGAGCTCCTTGCAGTCGAAGGGCTTGAGACGGCGCAGGACACGCTCACCGATGCGGCCAACGGCAACGGTACCGACAACCTTGCCCTCCAGGTCGTACTCGTTCTTGGCAGCGGCAGCGACATTCCAGTCGCCGGCGGCAATCTGCTCGTGTGCGGGGACAAAGTTGCGGACAAGGACCAGGATGGTCATGACGACGTGCTCAGCAACCGACACGACGTTGGAGCCGGTCACCTCGGCCACTGTGATACCTCCATTCGTCTTGTTGGCCGTGTCAAGGTCGACATGGTCGGAACCAATACCGGCTGTGATGGCAAGCTTCAGCTTCTTCGCCTTGGCCAGACGCTCTGCTGTAAGGTAGCCAGGGTGAAAGCTATGCAATTGTTAGATGATACATTCTCTCTTTGGTCCCGGTTTGCACCGCGGTTGACCGAGTCTAAAGCGATGCACGTACGGTGTGGTAATAATGATCTCGGCATCCACCAACTCCTTGTCGAAAGTGGAGTTCTCGCCCTCCTTGTCCGAAGTCGTCACCAGAGTGTGGCCTTGGTCTTCGAGCCACTTGCGGATGCCAAGCTCGTTCTCAGTGGTTCCCAGCAGTTCGGGGACCTGGAAGCAGAGAAATTACCCCACATTAGCCATTCTGTACATCATTGGTGCGAGGTGGTTCTAGGGATGCAGGGAATCGACATCGAGGAGCATATCCATCCGTCCCGGCCCCGCACGTCTCCAACAGAGCTCCGAGCTACGCCATTGGACCAGCAACACCAATTGTGCTCAGGCGGGCTCTGGGCGCTGCTTGAGAAACATGCAGGACCGTGACAGAGGCGGCTTCTCTCTTGCCCAAAATGCCAGGACAACGCCTCGCGAAGAGGCGATAAGGAAGAAAATGTCTCAGCGTGTACGTACCTGCTTGGCGTGCTCGCCGCCGTCGTATAGAACTAGCAGAACCTTGACCTTTTCACGTTTACCTGTCAGCATGCGAATCGAGGCGGGAGCTCCGAATGGTGAGCGACTAGGGAGAGAGAGGGGCAGGGGTGAGCATCTCGACGACGTCAGAGCTGGCCGCGAAGCCGCGGCTGCTCTTGTCGACGTCAACGAGCGGGTGCTCAAAGAAGATGTTGTAGAAAGTGCCCTTGCTGATAAGGGACGAGTGCAGCGTTGGATAGAACGAGCGAGCAGTACCATTGTGAAACGTCTTTCAAAGCTTTTGCTAGAAACGTATAACTAGTGTTGTGTAGTGTATATGAAAACGATCGAACCGACGTCTTTAAGGGGTGGTTATAAGTAGCTGTAGCTGGGCTAGCTGAGGGAGGGATAAGAGTAATGACTATGATGATGACACCTGGATGATGAAGCCGGGCGGGACGAGGCTTAAGTAGGAAATGACCAAACCCAAGGGTCTACAACCATCGGTATTTATGGTTCCACCTCCTGCACCCAAGGAGAAGCAGGATCGTGGACGACCGGCTGGCTGGAAGGTACCCACTGGGAGCATGCACCTTGGAGGCCACGATCAATGAATGCATGGCCTAATCTAGAGCTTGCCGTAGAACAGAAGACGCGTTGCCGAGGAGTCTCCATGCACCTCAATACTGATACATACCAACCGCCCCCTGTCCTTCGTGACATGCGGTGGCTCCATCAATGATCTAAGCTGGAGAGCCCTTACGCGATTGGAACGCGACCACATCCCCGCACTTCATATACTATGTACAGGTGGCGCAGACACTCGCGCTGCATTGCAGGTGCTCAAGATTCAGGAAGAAGCCAGGGCTGCAGCATCGTTCATTCAAGGGACTACAGGCCAGACCCCGCTTGACGGTGCGGTGCTTGGCAGTGAATTCTGTTTGCTCCTTGGGTTCCGGAGTGCATGCTCATCTGATAGAAGCGGCTTCGGTTTCCACTCGGAGTTGGCTCGGTATTGTCCAGCCGCCCCGCACTACCGATTCATTGTATGTAGTATAGTCGCGATCGACCCGGAGCTAAGTACAAACTATGTCGTTGTCTTTCAACATAACATCATTATATGGAGTATGGAGAATGGATACGCTCAGGCGTTACTGTCTAGAGGTGGATGAGGCTCGGAATTTGATTGTTCTCAGCGATCATTCCAGGAAGACTCCGTAGAGCCCGCAATGACGGGCGAGAGAAGCTTTGTAGGCATTGCATCACTGCAACGTTCTGGGGCCCAGAATTGCGGGGAAGTTAACGACCTACAGGCGGCCGTTGGTCTAGCCCCGCCCAGCCCGCCTTTCAGCTTCCCGGGCTGCCAAGCCATCAAGGTTGACACTATTAGCGTTCGCCCTTGGGTACATATAGTAGTTTAAGGAGTTTGGGTCCGAGTCTCACAGTTTGTCTATACCGCAAGTCTATATTGAAGACGAGGCCCTTTTTTGGTCTTAGGTCCGCAAGGTAGATTTTCTCCCTAGGAGCGGATAACTAGCAAGGAGACAGACGACTGAGGATCAACTCCTCACTTCGTGTGACGTTGACGATGCGAATCTGGGCTCATTCTCCAGTGAGATCTTACGAGGACTCAGTGGTGGGGTTCGTCCGCCTGTGGTAACTCGTAGTTTGGGGATAATTCGGCATTCCGCTGGGTGGACCCCTGGAAGTTGCCCAATGCCGGGCAACCGGGAATGCGAGTAGGCCGACTGATCATCTTTCTTACCATTCCAGCACGCGGTCGGGAGACCTCTTTCGGGAACCTAGTGCCTGTCCTGAGCGGTGCGACTTGATGGTTACAGGCAAAGGCACTCAACAAGCCAGATGACTATGCCGAGTCTACCCCGAGGGCAGCTGGTCACAAACTTGTAGCTGAAAGGTAAAGCTACCCGAAATGCGTCGGCATGCGGAAGACGCGCTTTGAAGGTGATCATGTTTGAATACTTGAATAACTGTCCTTGCATGCCGAAACGTTGTCAGTCGATTGCTGCCGTTGCATAGGTGAGTACAATGTAAACGGACACATAAGACGATGCGACGGTAGGGACAGCAGCGACTAATGTGAATTCATCTAACCGCCTCTGTCCCTGCGATCAGACTTCAGTGCATTAATACATGAGACGCGCCTATCCAAATATGTCTAGAATTCCTCAACAGCTTTCGGCTGGCCTTACCAGCATTCACTACAAGCGTATATATGCCCTACCGGTCATTTCAGAGGTGAGAACTTGAAAGCGAGCGAATGTTGGCAATACTCGCCAAGAAATACCGAAACATTCTGCAACGTTTTCGGGAGCTGCCAGGGTGCACACTCACAGGGGATGGGACGAGATGAAATACCCCGACAACATAATCCGGGGTTGGCTTTGGCCTGCCTTCAAATACAGATTCAAACTGTTTGCGGCTGGAGCAAAGCTGGCTGAAGTGAGTGACGACTCAAGTTTCTGGTTCGCCAGATGCAGCAGAACTCGATCGAACTGAAAGTCTTGGCTGGCGACGAATGAACCGAGCTCAACTATATGCGCCTTGGGGAGAACAACCCGCTCAGTAACGCTTGACGTGTTGCCTTCGACACTGGAGCTATATCACCGAATACTTCTTTCGCGCGAGTTACGTGGCTACTAGTAGTGGTGTTTTACCGACGGAAAAACATCAAATGTTGCTTGCATTTGCCGACCAGGTGGCCGTGGGTGGGGGAGACTTGGTCCCCGGATACCGATGCGTTGCGACAGGGCCTCGAAGGACATCCCAAGACTTACACGGGAATACAAAGGCTAATTTAAGCATTCGCCATATTCCAGCTTAGCAAGGCTTGATCGACAATTGTCACCAATTGGAAGAGTGATGGCTCAATTGATTCGTTCGGCTTGGCCTATGCTTGACGCTCGGCATGTAGCACCCCGTTTCACCTCACCGCGTGGGTTTCGGTTTGGTGGATCGCCGCGCGGATATCTACAAGGCTCAACGAAGAGAACAAAATGGTCATTGGCCCCGGTATTCTGAAGAATCTCAGAGGATTGGGGGAGATTTTCTAACATTCTGTCGTGTGTTGAAATTGCTGTCGCTCTGCTGGTCTCTGCGCTGCTGTCATCCTTCTTACCGTAATGTTGTTTAATATCGTTGCTGTCCTGGCGGCGGCGTCAGTGTCGCTGGCGGCAACTCCTCAAGGCTTCAAGCCCGCCTCTGAAACGCCGTTGTTGGTGTCTTTCAGCGGTATAGACGCAAGCGGCGGCAAAATTGTCGCGAAGGAGGGTAAGCAGGCTGTGTGATTTATCTCGTGAACGGAAACTGACCAGACGATAGCGTCTCAAGCGCAGCCACAACTAGCGACAAGCTCGCGACTGACGGGGACTTCGTTCGCGGTCCTGATGATTGATCTCGATATTCCAACGAACAGCCCGCCGGCTACGAACACCCTGCTTCACTGGATGCAGACAGGCCTGACACAGAGCAGTTCGGCAACCCTCCTGAACACAACAGCTGGAAGAAGCAACGCCTTCGCATTGCAGATGCCCGGTGCTGTTGCCGCAGCTGCGTCTTATTTCGGTCCGAGCCCCCCGGCACGTGTTCCTCTGTCGCACCGATACACCGAACTCTTGATAGACACCTCGGCAGCTTCGCAAGAGAGCATGAGCGTTCTCATGCAGGCGGCGCAAAGCCGTCAAGGCTTCAACGCTGAGCAAGTGTTGACCAAGGCTGGCTTGGCTAACAAGATTGTGGCGGGCAACTTCTTCAATGTAACGAACCCGGGACCTGTTCAAAACGTTGCCACTGGGAACTCCACGGGTGGAAGTGGGAGTGCTCGGGGTACCGGCACCACGAACGGGCCAAATCAGACGACGGCACCGATTCGAGGGTCGGCTGTCCTACAAAAGACGAACTCGTTGCTCTTGGGAGCTACTGTTGCTGGCGCTGCTCTCTTGATTCTGTAATCGGTTGTAAATGATAAAATCAGCTGTGACACCTCCTTTCAGCTATTCTGACATCAGTGTTTTCTGTCTATGAATTGACTAGAAAAGCCGGTCGCAAAATCAGCTGGAGGGTACGACGAAGGTCTGGGTTGATAGTACGCCGACAACCTCAACGAACCACGCGGTGGTATCATGAAGTCATTTACGCACAATTAATCTTCTGCAAGTATTCGTTCGGAATCCGGCCCTCAAAGCCGTAGTTATTTAATGCTCCCTTATCCCTTGTGTTGTAGCGGATATATCGTGACGTTAGCAGACATGGTGCCCACAAGTGCATGGTACATCATTCGTGGTCAGACTGGCGCAGAACACAGCCAAACGAGGCGGCGTATGCCGGGTGCAGAGCCTGGAGTGAGTTGCTTGAGTTCATGTTGTTGATTTAAAAGTCTAAAAGTTGCGACGGCAGAGTAAAATTGTTTTGCATGTTCGTGTTTTGTCGTAGAAGTCGCCAGATCCGTCTATGTAGGAACTCATAATGATTAACAAGCAGTGCACATGCCACAAAAGCTCGTCTCGCCCTGCCTCCTTCGGTTCGCCCTGCCTTGTGGATCAGGGACCAAGGAGGGTCCGCCCAATCAGCTTCCGTGCCGCTCAGCATATTGAGGATTTATCAATTGACCCGCGCGGGTGCTGATTCAGTCAACTCATCTACCGACTGTATTATCGCAATTTGGCTCGAAAATGTAATAACCCCTAAAAATGTCTCCGATACCATACGCACAGCACGCTCTCCTTACGCGAACATTATGCCGTCTCGGGCATTGCTAGATTGCGCAGCTGAGGCTTGGTAAGTCGATTCGTGCAACACTGAGAAATCATCTCAGCGGGTATCGTGATGCCCCCAGCGGTAAGAAAGACACTGATGCTGCCGCCTAACATATATATGCCCATGATCGAAGTCGATTCCCTCTAATGTTTCTGTTTATTCTGAGCACCACTGCCTCTCTTCACCCTATAGTATTCAAAGCACTTCACTCAACCCAGACTCGCAACCTTGACTAGTTCCTACCTCATCCATACCTTATCCCCAAAGCCCTTAGGAAGACATCACATCCGCAAACATGACGAAAACAGTCGTCGTTCTCGGCGCCGGTATGGCCGGCCTTCCCATCTCCCATTATCTCCTATCACACACCACTACCAGCGTCCCTGATCTGCGGGTTATCTTGGTTAACCCGAGTGACGAGTTCTACTGGAATTTGGCCTCGGTGCGCGCGGTGGTCCCAGGCCAGCTCTCCGAGGATAAGTATCTGTGGTCCATACCGAAGCTCTTCGCCAAGTACCCATCAGATAAGTTTGAGTTTCTCGCTGGCAAGGCTGAGACCCTGTCTCCCGACTCCAACTCGGTCGTGGTGGCTCTCAACGACGGGTCCAAGCGCTCCATTGACTACCACACCGTCATCATCGCCACGGGGTCAGATTCGAAGGATGGGATGCCCTGGAAGACCGTTGGCACAAGTCAACAGACCCGTGCTGCGCTCGCCAAACTGCAACAGGGAATCAAGGACGCCAAATCCATTGTCGTGGGTGGCGCTGGCACGACCGGTGTTGAGTTTGCCGGAGAGTTGGGCACCGTGTACGCCAAAGCGGGCACCAAGGCCGTGACTATCATCTCGGCGGATACTCTACCGCTCGAGTCGCGCGTCATGGAGTCCACCAGGTCAACGGCTAAGAGCGAGCTAGAGAGGCTGAATGTCAACTTCATCGCCGGAGCCAAGATCACGAACGTTACGGAAGCCGGCGGGCAGCAGGTGCTCGAGCTGACCAAGAAGGATGGCAGCAAGACGGCACTCAAGACGGACCTATTCGTCCCAACCTTTGGAATGGTTCTTAATACCCAGTTTGCGCCGCGCGACATGCTCGATGCCCAGGGACAGCTGCAGCAGGACAAGTACCTCCGCGCCCCAAAGTACAAGAACGTCTTTGTGCTAGGCGATGCCGGCAATCTGGAGGCAAAGCAGGCCGCCATGCTCGAGAACCAGATCCGCCACCTAGCGAAGCAGTTCGACTCATACTTCAAGTCCGGGCAGGTCGAGGAGTACAAGTTCGATCCTAGCAAGGTAATGCTTGGTATCTCGATCGGGTCCGGGCGAGGCACTGGACAGGTAGGCACATGGAAACCCTTCAGTTTGATCATGTGGTTCATGAAGTCGCGGCATCTTGGCACAGACAAGGCCATGGATATCGCCGCTGGGTTAAGGACTTTTGGAGGGAAATGGTGATGACCTGGCTGAGTGTACCTTCCCAGGCCGGGATTTCAGAAGCAGTCTGCTTCTTTTCATGTTTGCTCCTCTGATACCAATCTCCTTTGTCCAGAATCTTGTGCTTTGAATTAGATCATCCAGAATAAAATAGTCTTTTGCCCCAGCCTGTCCTGTGAAATCCAACCGTTGAGTAGTGATTGATGACCACACGCTTGTAGTACAATGACCTCTGAACCGAAACGAGCCTGACGGATAAGTCATGAATTAAAAGCCGCATGGCAGCTGCATTTCAAGCCCAAGGTATCTCCAAGTCATGGTTTCCTCTTGTCATTGCCGATCGTGTTGTTAGAAAGGAACGTTTAGGCCAGGCTTCTGGTCGTTCCTTGATGTAAAAAAGTGGCGACTTTGCCTTTGTTGGACACTGGTGTTGGGCCCAGTTTCCTCACGGTGATTTTTTGTCTGAAGAAGTCTGGTCGAAAACATGAGCTGTTGACACAAACCATGATAAAGCCGCTATGACATGCTATAAACCGAATTTCCTCAGCTTTGCCAACTCGGCGTCGCCAGCGCCTGGCATGTCTACAATGTCGCGATCCCGAATCAGATTCTGATACGGCCTTGGCGGAGACCGCTCCCACACGTCTCGGTAGACTTTATGACTAACAACAGCGAACTCCGGATCCACAGTCACCTTGTTCTCTGCTGAATATAAGAGCGGCAAGGGACAACCAGAAGCTGGAGTCTCATGATTTGATGCTTCCTCTCGCAATCCGGACAGCGGCCTGGGGACCAGGAAGTTCAGCAAGCTTTGCTGCTGGTCGTCGGTCAGTTGGTATATCAGGTATGTGCGCCTTGGGCGTGACGACTGGAAGAAAACGTTAGGCTCGTTGCTACCAGCCCCGTCACTCCAGTCCTTGGTACGGTCGAACAACACAACCCCTCCAAGTATTCGATCTTCCGCCCAGTATCCAACCATATCAGCCACTCCATCTGGGTACTGCTCATTCGCAGCAAAGGCTGGGTGCGTAAATAGAGTTGGCCACGGCTCAATCGTGAGGCTTATGCCATCTGTCGGCACACGTTTCCACGATGTGGCGTTTTCAATACTGAGGCTACTACCTGGAGCATGATTCTGATCGTGAAGGCGTACATTTTTCTTGAATAAGTAAACGGCGATTTGGTGCAAGGTCACTGCAACCAGTTCCAGAAGCCGTGGTTCGAATGCGGGAGAACCAGGTGGTGAGGCTTGATAGGACTGCAGTAGCTGCAAGATGGCATGTTAGTTGTTTAAGAATTCCTTCTTGGTGTCTGATATCGGCTAGGGTTTAATAGGGAGGCACCTACCCTGTTGTCAAACGACAGCGATGACAAGTCCACATCATCCCTCATGGAACTGGCCATTTCGAGTGAGCCAGGGCAGAGATTCACATGAGAGCTGATGGGATGCTCTCGATACAGTCTGTGCTGATATCGATCCCAAGCGACATCGCAAAGTGGCAGTCCATCAATGACCTGGGCATATGTTTCAAGCGCGAGATCAGTGTTGAGGACCCTGTGGATTGCGTCGTTGAGCGCGTCAAGATGCTCAGGGTCCAGAACATCTGTTGGTATCGACGTTGGAATTTTCATCCTGAGGTTAGCAAGATGTTACTCAAAATAAGTGGGCTTCAATGGTTCTTGTGAATGGAGTAAGAAGAAAGGGTTAGGAAGGAAGGCTGTGATGCATGGAAGTTCGGAGCTTGGGGTCGCCCAGCACGCTACCAACAAGAAGGGTGGGACCAGCCACAGCCTACCCCAGGATGCTCGCTCATCAGCCACTCGCTGGCAGCTACGCAATATACTTCAACCAATTTGAAATGCGAAGTCGATCAGAGTGTCATAAGTATTGCGGAATTTCCTAAACACAGCCTCTTTTTCAGGGACTCTTCTTGACATGTGCACCACAGAGCCCTGCGATACAGTGGAGAGTACTAATGATATTGGGCCTTGCTAATGGTGCTGTATCAAATCTGCTGTATGTGCTGTATCACCTGACCCCACCCCCTAAAAATTAGTGGGAGTCCCTTATAAACTACCAAAACTCAGCTGCCATCAGCTGCGCCCAAACCACCGGCCCGGCGAATAGACCGATTTTTTAATACCATTTTATTAAGTGTAATTCACTTAAATTGTTATAAAGGAGGCCGTTTTTTCACCCATTTATAATATTATAAATCCTTTTAAAATTTTACTTTACAATCCTCCCGAAAGAGGTCTTTACGAGATTAATAAATCGTAACGATTATTATAATTAATCGTAATAATAAATAATTAAAAAACGGTATCGAAATTAAAGACTTTATAAACTTAACGACGATGGAAAACGACGATTAAAAGATAATTATATAATATTATAATATTATTTTACGTAATTAACGTACGAACCACTTTATATATAATCGTACCACTTTTATTATATTAGTATTTTATTGCGTTTTTCGCGTTTTCAGGCTGATTTTACGGTTTTTTTTATTAGGTGCGTAGGTTGGGTGGTGGTGGTGGTAGATTTAAGGGGCTTACAGGGGACTCCCACTAATTTTTAGGGGGTGGGGTCAGGTGATACAGCACATACAGCAGATTTGATACAGCACCATTAGCAAGGCCCATGATATTAAGCGCTGGCGACGAAGATGGTATGCTCTGCTCTTAGTACTGTCGTCTATGCCTCCTACTGCTTTTCTCTTTCTGCTAGATTATCCAGAACTTAATTCGGGCAGGGGCGGGGGCAGCTCAAAACCGACAACCCCATGAGGCTCATCTGGGCGCCTATGAGAAGTTCATGTTTCTCATGACAGTCACAGTAGCTCATGAGCTGATGCACTTCTTCGTCGGATATCTGACTGGGTATGATAGGCCATCCACACCTGCCGAAGTGAACGTTCTCCCATCACTATATAATAGCCTTTCTTCGGATGGAACCCTCGTGGGCGAATCCGGAAGAGCCTGGGAGGCATTTGTCCTTGGAGGTGTTGTGGAAACTTTTGAGAATGTGAGGAACCCATTGGGTGCATACCAGGCCGGTGACTTTTACGTCATTGATGCGCAGCAGGTGGCACGCCGACTGGACCATTCATGTGTCAGGCGCATCTTAGCTTTGGGTAAGAGTGAGGTGAATCCTGTTCGAAGCAGACAAAGGCTAACACGTAAGTAGACTTCACTTTTCCTCTTCAGACCATAGGAACGTCTACTACTCTCAGTAGTTTGGATCGTTCCGCCCGTAGCATGAAGAAGGTCCGTACAGCAGTTCTTTCACAGACCCGGATTCCTTCACCAGGTCGCGATCGCTGCGGCCCTAGCACTATCAGTAGGGATACCATGAGAGCTTTCGTAAGTGTCCCTTCCCATACAGTCCGGGGACGAGGATTTTCTCTTGTTTGTCGGGCCCCTCAAGAACCCTCGTATCTTTTCTCTGCTGCGTGAATTTGGTCTGGGAACGGGTCAGGGCATACTTTGTATTGATCTTACTTTAATCTCGATGTATCTTCGCTTGTCTCATTGCTTCTAGTTAGTCAAATTTGAAGACCGTTATGCGTCCGTATAACATTTGTGAGAGACCAATATTTCATCAAGAATAGCATTTTGTCTATTACGGTGTTCGCTTCTTGCCTTGACAGTACCATCATAAGTCCATGGGGTTCAAGTGGAAGCACCATGTTTGACAAACAGGCTAGGTCATTGAGGCGGTCTGATGCGTTTAATTTGCTCTCAAGCTCTATACCCCAGACCCACACACATAGAATACTCGGCACAATTGAGCTAAATGAAGCCAGACGGCGCACCAACTCCCCTCCCGGCGGAGCACTGAATACTGTCCGTCGTACTGTTCAACAAAGTTGCGCTCTCAGTACTTCATTGATCCTTTGGCTCGTGGCCAGACATTTTGGGTTCGGGTTTCTAACCCCAAGGTCCCATGGCAACCTGACCGTCCCACTCAACACCGGGGCCCATACCGCCCTCGACCTGGGCCATGGTCGGGTCGAGCCAGGTGAACTCGAGCTTGTCCAGCTCCCTCTTGAAGAAGTCCTGCTCCTCCTGGAGCGCCTCGCGGACCTCGGCCGCCATCTGGTCCGGGTGTCTCTGAACATTGAACCAGTGGGTCAGACTCCGCAGTGCCTGCTCCAGAGGCAGCGCTTCCTCGACCTCGGCGTCGACGTCACTGCCCGCGAGCCACTCGTCGCGCAGCTCGGGCCGGCAGTGCAGGTAGACTGCGGTGATGACACGCATGTTGCTCTGCCGCCACTTACGGCCACAGTAGGGGACCTGATTCTTGAAGAGCTTGAGCGTATAAAGGCGCAGCTCGGGCTGCGGCACCTTGAGAGACTTGCGAATGATGTTAGACGACTTATACTGCACCAATAGCAGATTCCTGTGAGCTTTGTTTTTGCATATCTTCTGCAAGATGCGGAGGTAATTGATCAAGGCGAAAAAGTTGCGCCGCGAGAAGTCCGTGATCGGCTCTTTCGGCAAGGGGTTCAAGGGATAACCGAGTTCGTCAACTTCAGGGCGAGCCGAGGGATGAGGCTCGGGGTTAGATATCTGCTCCCCATTGGACGAAGCGTTCTGTGGTGGCCTCGGAGGTGACTTTCTCCGTTTTATAGGGGGAGGTGCAGCCTCGTCTTCGCTCTCATCTTCTGGTCCATCTATTTCCGTTGGCTCCGTAGGCTTATCGCCAGGACCTCGGGCCCGAAGATTACAGAACTGAAAAAAGCTATACACGATTAGCTTGGTTCAACCAAAACAAGTAGCAAGAACTCACCTGTGATCTAGGCGGTCGGCTTTGCTGTCGACCACTTGCTGGACGTCTTGATGGGCGAAGAACTTCAGAATGAGTGGTATATAATTCGAGTCCAGGAGCAACTGCGTCAAGTACTCAAATTTGAGCACGTCTGAAGTCTAACTTAGTCTGAGAAGCATTGGCAAAGGAGCGTGGGAACATACGTGAGATCTTGAACCATTTCAGTAGCAGCAAAATTACTCCTGAGAGCGCCTTGCCTTCCAGCTCTCTTTGCCTCAGCTGATCTAGATCTTCCAAGGACAAATCAGGAGAGTCCTGAGAGCCAGAACCATTTGTTCCATCTTGGGAGCGAAGTAGGGGCATGCCGGCTTGATTCATGCGGGCATTGTTCGCCTGAGCATCCTGTCCACGCTGAGGCATGGTGATGAACGCCGTCACATTCGCGAGCACGACCCTCATAAGGACTATGACAACGGATTGGAGCTGAGGTAAGGTGGTATCCTGTTTTCAGTCAGTGCCGCGGCGGGAACTTGAACCGAAAGTACAACTCACGTAGAATGTTTCAATGACTTGCAGGCGGTGTTTGATGTCGCCACTTAGTCGATCAGGTTCGGGGCCAAAGTCAATGGCAGGCCCCTGAGACTTAGCCATCCGCTTTTCAATAGTGGCAAGGAGCTTCTCTTCATCAATGTTCTCCTCGTCACCCAGAGACAGCGCGTCAAGGTCAAGGTCATCTATGTCATCGTCTGACCCATCGTAGCCTCTCTCGAATTTGAGGAACCTCTCACGTTCTTCCCAAAGCTGGCGTGTTGCTCTCGTCATCCGAACTCGTTTGGAAAAAAGCTCTCCCGCCTCGAGGATGGAAGCGGGTATATCGCTCCCCTCCCATCTGCGCCCAACAAGGAGATCTTGAAGACCAGCGCCGCCTTTACCGCCCGCACTATTGCTAGTCGCATCCAAAGGTGGGTACATGAAGGGGAAATTTTGGTTCGTCTGATAGTTTTGCTTTTTTCCTCCTTTACCTCCTACGCCCGGAGAAGGTGGCGGAGATGGGGCTGGCGTTGCTATATGGACGGGCTGGTGCAGAATCGAGGCACCGCTACTTTGCGCATTTGGCGGCCCAGGCAAGATGCCGTTTGATCCATTGTTTCTCGTCGGATGGTTGGGCAGAGGAGGCAAGAGGGAAGTGTCATCCGCCTCCAGGGGTAGAGGTAATTGCGGTGGTACATACGCAGGATATTTGGACGATATTTCCTGCCTGAAAGCATGGTAGTCCAGGGGTGAAGCTGTAATGGTATCCTTCTCATGTTCATTAGTCGTTGTTTCTGCCAGGGCCTTTTTTGTTTCCTCGATATCAGGCATGCCACCGAAGACAATCAGGATGGTCTTCCACAGCAACAACAGAATCTATCCTGGGTCAGCTATGAATTGTCTCAGGGTGACTCTAGGGCCACGAACCTGGGTCATGCAGGTGGGAACGCCTTCCAACCACCTGATCTTGGCGACTACTGTTAGCATGAAGGTGGCTATGTTTGGATCAAGTTGGACTATAGACATCAGCTCAGTTGACTCCCGATGGGCTAGTGACACTCACGTATTTTGTCGTGGACGCCGGGCAACTCGTGGCGGTTGCCTAGAACCACCTGTATCGTCATGTACATGATCGTCATCAAGTTCATTAATTCGTCCTGTGCCTCCTGGGAGCCTTCCTGCGGTGGACGGGTTGTGTCTGAAGTCCTGTTTGGCGTCGTGAGCGACCCATAAAACACGGTGGGATTTCATGGATGCAGGGGTTAACCAGGACCTACCATAGGATTTCGAAAGCATTCTGTAATGCTCTCCATATAACCGGCAGCCCGTCCGCGTCGGCCAGCAATGTGATACCCTCTGTGATAGCTCGCAGTTGCCCCGGCGTGGCCACAGTTCTTACCTGTGCGTGGTCCCGATCGGCCGCAAACGGCGGCACAACCGCCGTATCAGCCCAGCGCCCACAGACGAGGTACATGATGGTGCCAATAGCTTGTATGCGCGGCACATCATCTCCGGAGTCGACGAGGCGCAGGGTCTTGCGCAAGAACCTCATCCGGGTCTCCCCGTCGACGTCGTCCCACGCAGCCCACTTCTCGTCCAGCGCAGCCGCGACATGCTGCTCCCAATGCGACTCAAACACGCGCTGGGCGGCGTTCAGGCGCACCCACTGCCAGAACTGGTAGACGAACCACTCGTCAATCTCCTCGGCGTGAGGGCCGGTGTCCTCGTACGTGAAGTCGTAGGCGGCGGCCTCGGTTCTCGGGAACTCGGACACGATCCTACGCAGCTGGGCCAGTGACAGCGAGTCAGGCGGCTGGTTACCCGGGGGCGGCGGTGGCAGGCTCGGTGGATTGGGAGGCACTTGGTTCCGTTGCAGGCCCGGCCGTTGCCCTGCCTGCTGCATGTTGAGGGCACCGGCGGCGGTGGTACTGTTCGTGGATTCGGCTGCGGCTGCTGCCGACGCAGCATCGGACGGCACGGCGCTACTCTCGGCGGCCACGCCTGTATCAGCGACATCTACCGGTCCGGGGCCGGCGGCCTTGGAGCCGTCGGCGTCCTCGTTGGGGACCCGCGATGGCCACAGAGAGCTCATGGCTGTCGAGGGCGGCGCATGAAGTTCTGGGGGGATGTGGTAAAAATGGGTATCTAGCGGCGCAGGTGGCGGAAGCACATGTTGTTCGGGGGCGTCTCGCCTTGGGGTTCCAGGAATGGCTTCTTGTAGCTGCAGGTCGTCGACCAACTTCGCCCGCGCTCCAGTCTTGGGCCGATTGTCCCCTTTCGAAGCTGCGGAATCAACACTCGAAGTTCCCTACAGAATAGCTCGGTGGCTTCGATCCAACTAAGGCGCGAACGCGGGTCTCGCCCACTGATGATTGGCGCCAAGCTAAGCCTCTAGTTAGCATAGTAGGTGCCAATTAGCGTGCCTGGCTGGTGTGCTGTTTAGCAAGGGGTCCTGGGCAGCTGGGTACCCGTGCTACTGTAAAGTCTGCCTAAGGTACCTAAGGGCCCCTCGCGCCCCCCCAAGGTACATATCTAAGATCCCTACCATAGTACAGTAGCTATTCGGTCTAAAGGGGGGATAGGCATCCACGCAAATCCCGTTCAATATAATGGCATCCTATACTGCATGTCAGTAGTCTGGCCGGGTGTATCTATGCAGAGCTAGCACGCGACAACCCAGTATTTTCATCACCTCATGCGGATTGTACTCCCTGCCATGCTTCAGTCCTCTGGGCAGTGGTCCAGAGCAGCACATCCAAAGCGTTCCATTCACGTTTTCGAAATCTCTTCACGTTGATTCACGTGCAAAGCATGCTTCCATCTAAAACGCATTTTCTACGTGATTTTCGGAGATGGCTGCAGAAATGCAGAAATGGGGTATCAAATAATTCCTAGACTCCAATCCATCAGAAGATGTGAGGGCATATGATCCTGATGGTGCTAATGCCAGTCCATGCATGCATGCATCCGACCCGTCCTCAGGGCCATGGCCATGGGGGTGAAGCACCTCATCCCTTGCTCTCTACGGTCCCTCCGAGGGCTTTCCTGACGATGATGGACGACCCTCGATATGGGGTCGCTTAGTGTCACGTCCGTCATGCGATGAGCCCGGCCGTTTCCTCTCCTTATCTCGCACCTCGACTTCCTTTCCTGGCTTCTCTGCGTCCTTCGCCTTTGAGTTGGCAGCACGGCGGGCCTCCCGTTCCTGACGCTCCTTTTCGCGGCGCAGTGCTTTCGACTCAAACTCGTGCCAGTCACCCTGGATATTCGCAAGTCTGGGAATACATCGTTAGTGACAAGTGCATTGCGCAGTCACCAGGAGGGCACTTACTCTGTAGCTTGCCGGGGTGGCGGGTACTCCGTGGTGAAGTAAGGGTGCTCAAGGGCTTGGGCAGCCGAGGGCCGCCGAACAGGGTCGTACTGAAACATGGAGGCTAGGAGTTCGAACGCGGCTGCGGGAACCTTCTCCATATACTTCTCGGCGAAGACGTTCGGTTTACGATAGCCAGGCCTCAGGAGCTCGAACCACTCCATCTTGACAAGATCAGGCCATTCCACCTTGTTTGGCGTGCCGAGGATGGCATAGATCTTATCTAACTGGTTAATTTCCGTGCCATCACCGGGGAAGATAGCATGGCGGGTAAAGATCTCAACCATCACACACGCAGCGCTCCACACGTCAACTGCAGCGCTGTATCGTGTCTCGCCGAGAAGCAGCTCCGGAGACCGGTACCAGATAGTGATGACACGGTTCGTGTAGTCGTTCTGATGGTGTTTGGCATAAAACCGGGCCAGACCAAAATCTGCAAGTTTTAGTATACCGTCGCTGCTCACGAGAATGTTGGCAGCCTTGATGTCTCTGTGAAGGACGCCCCTGGTGTGCAGATAGTCCAAGCCCTCAAAGAGCTGCTTGGCTAGGTGTTTCTTCTGGTCGGGTTCAAGCTTGAAGGAAGGGTGGTTGAGAAGACCCGTGAGATCATGCGAGAGGTATTCGAAAACCATGAAGCAATCGTTCCTCTCAACCATTACTTCTTGTAAGGAGACAATATTCTCATGGCGCAGAGATTGGAGCAGTTTGATTTCGCGCACGGCAGTGACAGGAAAGCCATCTCTTTCTCCTTCCATGCGAATTTTCTTCAGGGCAACAAGTCGTCCGCTGTAAACATGTACGCCCTTGAAGACTTTACCATAGGTACCAGATCCAACCACCGAGTCATTGCCAGGCTTTCTATAGAACGGAGACTCGGAAGCGGCCAGGTGCTCGGGTAATGTGGGCTTTGGTTTCAGGCGCCTCTCTATCCTTATTACTTTCCTCGTTCTGGGAGGCCTCGCCGGCCTAGGGTGTTCGGGAGCTCGTTGCCTGCTGTGGTATTCGTGGTCATTTCGTGATCTAGACGATGCTGGACCAGTTGGGACATCCCTAGGCAAATCCCGGTCTCTGTTGCTACGATCATCGGCAGGCTGCGGCGGGTCTCTTCGTGGAGGAGCGGCGCTGAATTTCTGCGAGATCTCCGGCTTAGGGGCGGCAACTGGAGTCTTGGATGTAGCCTTGAAGGCGAAGCTGAATTTTGGACCCGACTGAGTGCTTGTCGTAGGACCACTGGGCGGAGCACGATTTGGTTGAGGCACTTGCTCGTCGATATCTTGGTCGTCGATTCTCTTTGCCATTGATTCATCAAATGGCGGCTCCTTCTCGGGTTGCGAGGGATCTTGGGTGACAGGATCATCCTTCCTGAGCGCAACTGTCTCAGGCTGTTGAAGGTTTGGTCCGTGATTAGGTGTGCTCTCCCCGGAATGGCTATGGCTCGTGTGGCCTCTCTCAGCAGATGGGCCTGTGGGCGGGTTGAATCCACCGTTCCGAGATCCGCCGCGAGGGGCACTGAAGCTTCCACCACGGAAGGACCCCCTTGAGAAGCCACGACTTGGTCCTGTCGGCGGGTGCGGCGGCGACTGATTGAACTGGGACTGAGGTCCGCTGTGAGAGCCACGCTGCGGGGAGAATGCCGAAGCACCTCGAGATCTCTCGCCATGGGGTGATTGTGCACTTGGTGAGCCATGATGGGATGAGCCAGACGTAGCATGAGAGGGCGAGTAGTTGTGACGAGGATCACTGGAACGGCCTGGGGGGTGGAGAGCTGCAGACGTATTCGGTCCGTAACTACTTCGCACGTCTGCCCTTCTATTCATGCCGACTTCGATGCTGTTGGCGCCTGACGAAGGTTGTGGCCGTCTGGCCAGGCGAGGGTCCTCGCGGTGCTTCTTGCGAGAGGCAGAGGGTCCTGTAGGGGGTGGCCGGTCGGGTTGCGGGGAGTGAGGACGATGAGACAGCGGAGCTTCAGGGCCAGGCGTGGACCTCCGCGAGTATGACCCGGCTTCTGAAAGCTGAGGGGGGTGGGGGGAATGAACACGTGAGAGTCCTGAATGGCGAGACCCGGGCCGTGGTGGTGAGCGCGAGCGATTACTCAACAGCGACCCCCGACGAGGGCGTTCGTGCGGCGATGCACCTCTGTCCAGACGAGACTCGCCGGGATGGCGCGGAGAGCGGCTGCGAGCCCTCGAAGGCGGGAAATCGAACAGATCAGGTCTGTCGGACGCGTGACGTCCACGATAAGGCGAGGGCGAGCGCCGGTAGGATGGGGATGACGGGCGGGGGCGGCCCTTCTTGACCCGTCGCTTGTCCCGCTCCCGATCGCGTTTCGACTTCTTGCTGCCGTGGTACGGTGGTCCGGGGCTGATGCTTCGCCGTCTCTTGCCCGGCGAGGTGGGCGAACGCGAGCGACGTCGAGGCCCCTTGGGGATATCGTCTCGTTCCCGGAAGCCGTCACGCCGTGTGTCGCGTGGGTAGTCGCGCCCCCGCGGGGGTTCCGCGCGTCTTGGTGCAGGCGATAAGGAGCGTCTTCTGTCGTAGGAAGCCTTGGGCGGACCTCGAGGCTCTCGATCCGATCTGCCTCGATCTCTGCGGTCGTCGTCGTCGCGGTTCATGGCACCATGTCCAGCACGCTCATAGGCTCGCCTCGAATGGCTGCGATGGGAGCCGTGTGGCGAGTGTGCTGGGCGGTGATATGCGTGGCCTGATCGAGGCTCGTGGTCTCTGTCGGCGTAGGCCATCTTGTGCAGCACGGAGTCGGGACTGGATTTTTAGTGCCAACGAAGACGGCAAGTTAGCCGAAGGACATGGGGGCGACTGCACCATGCAGTAGGCCAATGGTATGAGAGTCCAGTGGGCAGCGGGCAGATGAGGCTGCTCTCCCAGTCCCAGAATCCGGTCGATGGCAGGTCCGAACAAAGAGGGCGGCGATGAGATTCTCCAGTTGCCCACGAGGCCCTGCCGATGTTCGCGAGTAATGAGTGACCTTGCGCCTGATTGAGGGTGCAGCGTCAAGCTTCCGTCGCGGTGGTGGGTCGTCGTTTTCCCCCTGCTAGTGCCAGTGTTCAGTGCCACGGGCAGCGCCTGGTGCCAGTGGCCTGTCGACGCAGAGCCTCCAGCCTACACAGGCGTAGGCATAAGCACACGCACACAGGCACTGGCACAGGCACAGGCACAGGCACAGGCACAGGCACAGGCACAGGCACAGGCACAGAGTGCATTCCCGCCGACCAGCAAAAAGGACCAGAGGATACTGCTCCAAATCGGATCAGCATCCCGCGTTCCAATGATCATATGCTGGACGCGCCGCGCCCTCGCCACGCCTTGGTCGATTGATGCGCCCAAATCCACGGCGACCTGGGCCTTCAGGCTTCGCAGCGCTGCCGACCGTGCTTTCGGGTCGTTCGAAAGGCGCAGGCAAGTCAGGCAAAGCAACACAAAAAGGCTATCTACGAATCTCCTAGACGCCCATCCTCCGACAGCTTTCCCTTCCCTTATTCATGGCCCCATTTACTTGAGAATCTGCCCCGATACTTGTAAGACCGGAGTAGCGGGCCCGCCAGTGCCGACAGTAGACGTCCTGATGCACATTTGCAAACTTGCCGTAGCAGCTTGATCACCTAACGTAGGCAGTCCCGCCGCCCCCAGATTCATCGTGTGTCCCAAGATTCAAAGAAGAGAATGTTCATGCCTGATGGCGATGCTATCAGTTAGCGATGCAAAAGCGGCGCGTGCCTGGTTATGGCCAGACTGCGATGCGAAGAGGCGTTGTGACTCCCCGCATTTGTTGCATGCGCATATCAGCTGCCAGCGACACCAGCCCACCACATCAAGGCCCTGTCAGTCGCAGCCGGCAACCAGCCAGCAACCAGGAAGGTAGGGGCAGAAATGGGAAGAGACCGACATAATTTGACGATAGAGTCACATGGCGCGGTCCTCCCAGCCTTCCTAGCATTGAGAACAGTTGCACAGAATGTCCGTTAACGCTGATGGGTATGGCGAAAGCCAGGGGAGAGTGCCTGCAACGCCAGGAAAACCACCATCCCTTGGCTTCTGGATACAGAGCGAGAGCTGGCAGTCGAATCAAATAACTAGACAACTACCCGTCCATGCAACCAGTAGTGAAACGTGCCGTTCTTAAGTCGAGAGCCGACAGCAACACTGGTGCACGCAGTAGAGCATGGTAAGTTCAAAATATGATCCCCAACCACGAGAGCAGGGGGCTCAACCCATGTATACCTTGGACGTCGCGCGGGAGCGAAACCGTCCCCAACGTGGACAAAAAATGGGAGGCGAGGGGGGCCAGGCTTCAATGAGGCTTCGGGCATCGGGTACGAGGCTCGCTGGTAATGCGACCGCACTGGCCACGACCAGGAACAACGAACTCTGACGACTTTGGATAGGAACCGACCCTCGGATTGCGGAGGGCATCACGTCAACGCGGAGTGTCAATATAACTCCAAGACTATGAGAGATCGGGTCGGTTTGGCAGCGGCGGCGAGGTGCTAGAAAGAACTGCGCGATGTGGGATCGTGACATTAGATAGGACGCAGGTTGGCGGTGTCGACCGTCATCCAGGTGTGCTTTGCCTGGAGGCAGTCAGCGCTCCCATCGCTAGCAGAAACGGATGGTATCTCTCCATCCTGAAGGTGCCATGCGACATCGCGACGATGGAACGACGGCAAGTTCGATGGAAACCCCTAAGGTGAGGTTGGTTGCGGTGGATTCGGTGGGATCTGTTCTGCTCCTTGGCTTCACTGTCTGAGGTGTGTGTTGTTTGGCGAGAACAATCGCTGCTAGCGTCCAAATGCACGTGCTCGGATTGGAAGCCCCGTGCCGCGCCACGCCTCCTTTGTGGCGCATGACTAGCAAAGCTGTTGTGGCTCACTCTTAAGCTGGTGCGAGCCGTTGAACGATCAGTTGGGTTCTCGATTCCCAGGTTGTGTTGATCAATGATCATGTCATAGCAGGTTTTACATGCTGAAATGATAATCATTTCGGTAACTCAGATTTTGCCAGTCAG
Organism: Neoarthrinium moseri; assembly: GCF_022829205.1. Taxonomy (NCBI): domain Eukaryota; kingdom Fungi; phylum Ascomycota; class Sordariomycetes; order Amphisphaeriales; family Apiosporaceae; genus Neoarthrinium; species Neoarthrinium moseri. The sequence continues at coordinate 355,961 of NW_026055138.1, forward strand.
AAACACCTGCTTCCGACCTGTTACTTCTCTTCTGCAAATAGAGCCGTTCATCTCGTCTTGGGGATCACCAGCTTCAAGGCAGCCCAGTCGCAACTGATCATTCTGGGTGCGATCCAGATGGTTCGCCTCAACCTCCAGCATGGAAGAGTTGGTCCTGAGACGTAACTGCAAATCTTCTTGCCACACAATGATTCCGCGAGATCCATCAGCCGAGCATGTTGTGGCACCGTAATCATGGTATTGCTCACAGGAACTGGCAACAAGCAGAAAACACTGTTGAACTCGTTACTTAGAGCCGTTTCAAATATTGAAGAACAATGCCAATACTACCGTTAGTAAAATGATGTCTTGATAGTCCAACGCACCGGCCGACCATGATATGTGTTCTTCTGTACTCTACGTCAAGCTCGACTTAGATTTAGACGAAGGACGGCTATTAACATTTTTCAACTACACTAGACACAATAAGAGGGTTTGAAATGCTGTCTTTCTGTGGTGCGTCTCAGACTCGCAAAGGGTGCTTCGTCAACCCCGAAAGTCGCAGCAATTTTCGCTGCGCAACGTCAAGCATGAGAGTCACTTCTGGCCTTCTTCCGTCTCAAGATTGTGTCGTTTCTCGTTCGAACTTCCATTTCCACATATTCCATTCACGGGCGATGAGGCTGGGATGCCACGCAATATATCTGCTACCGGATCTTGAGACCGAATGTGGCTGTTTCATCCCGTTTTCCCCAACGGCTCGGTAAAAGCGAACCGAGTATTGATAGGAAGTTCCCACATGTACGGATCCGGAAGCTTTTGCGGAGCATTTTCTGACAATGGACTAAATTTTTGGCAGCGGACTATTACTGCTAGTTCCGCAAGGCCCTTGGCAAGTTGGCACACCGTTACTGATGTAATACGCTTGGCGCCGCATTCTCCAAGAAGCCCGGAAAGGTGAGTTATGCAAAGCATGATCAACACCCTGGTCATCACCGTTATGTCTTCCATCATAAGTTGCGCTTTGTTTTCTGTTCGCACTACACTCGAAGCGATGCCACACTGCTAGGAAGCATGAATTCTGGTGCTCAGAAGCTGAGTAAGACACATATATCAGTTTTCAGTCCACTTGCTGCCTACAAGCGGCTGATACGGCCAGCCAACTTCGGGAATACTGTCAAGGACCATTCCGGTCTGCAGGAGCATGTGAGGCTTGATCCCTCATTTCCACTACGCAACCACGGTCCCTGGGGCAGGATTCCTCGAAGATGGAGTTAACCTCATTAACAATAGGCCCGGAGAATAAGTGAACTAGCACCGCGTGGCCAGAAGCCAAGTTTTCTTGCTCGTCCTCATGTTTGCGCTGCCCCTTCATTTCGGATCGACATGCTTCCTACCACCTTCGCGCTCACTAGCGCAGCTGAATCCCCCATAGAGAGAGAGAGAGAGGCTGAGTAAGTCTACTTGCCTCGACGACAGGGCGGGAGTTGGCCTAGAACGGCACAATTCTCCGACGAGCTTGTTCATAGCTTTGCTTATCTTGGAGACCAGCATTATGCCGATGGAGCGAGCTCATTGGCTCGCAAACGCCGGCGTTATGCCCACAAGGCTCATACAGTCTTCTGAGGTGTGGGTTGGGGGTTGGCAGACCACCAACACATACCCACCCTGTCCATACCTTCTACGGGGCAGGGAGGTGGAAAATGTTTCTAGAACCTAGGCCCGAGGGTCTCAGCTGAGCGCTCCACACAGGTCTCGAAAGGTCTTACAGGTCACTGATGACCATTTATTACGACCTCCAGTGATATCATGATTTGACGATCACGTTCGAGTATATTCCTTTGACAAGAGGAGCGTCAAGGGTGTAAGTGAAGTCAACCAAACTTGCCACTGTATTACCACGAAGAGAAGATCGAGTTCTTGATCGCCCTCCCCTCGGATCCGTCATCTGAAAATTGAACGCTTCCGCATCTTGCCAGGGTAGTCGGCTGCCCCTCACGATGTATAGTCCGAGCACTTCATGCTGTTGACACCATTTATGCCTCAGAAACCAGCTGCAGTGGGACCAGACGAACCAGCACTTGGGTTGTAACAGGGGTTACGTTGTTTCTTGTCATCATCGGGCCAGCATCTACCTCGTAGCACCAGGCTCTTTCGGAAGAGGTGGCGTGGAGGTACGTTGAGCTTGAGGGTTCCCTCACTCGTCTTACACAGATTTCTGCCACGTTAGTGGCCAGGATGATCAGTTCTCAGACTTTTCCACGTACGTGTAGCACGTCCAAACAGCTACGTAGTCGTAGTGGGTCAGCACCCGGCTAGGCCAGTGCAGCAACTCTCAGAAACCCCCATGTTTTGCATGTCACTCGGTCGATGAGGGTCCAACCTGGAGTACGATAGCCTGCGTTCGTACGCTAGGTATCGGTCACCTTTGGTGCATGACTATGCCGCGGCCAACTGCTTGGACGCAGAGGCAATCAAGTCTTGATTTGGCTATTTGCGCTGTCACTTGCCGTCCTCTATTGCAGACTGGTGGCTCGTCTGTGCCGATGAGACACCGTCGTGGCTGCAGACCCGACGCATTCTGGCGGCATCTGGTGGCTGTCGTCGGTTGACTCTACCGTAGAACGCACCCAAGCCAGCGGCGCGGTTGGCGCAAAGTCGCATTTGGCAATAGCGACGGCTGATCCCCTGGCAGCTCGAACCCCAGCACGAGCGTGCAGGAGCCAGGGTCTGCCTCCGGGACGTTTGATCCCCGTCCAGACGCGGGGCGTGCTAGTCCGTCCTCGGTATAGCGCGGCCCCTTGGGGCTCAACTCCCAACCTTATTGTCATAGCCTGGTCCAACGACGAAACCTGGACGTGTTCCATCTCTGCCTCAACCCCCATCGCCACACAATGCTCTACACTTGCTTTGTCTAGGCCTGCGATCGCTTCACCACCACTATGCCACCTCTTGCTTGCAGACCTGACACCACTCCGTCAGGATTCGGCCACCCATGAACCAGTGACGGGAGTTGCCATGTACCCATTCGCCGGAATGGCGCGACATGTCGTCTGGAGGGTACCTTTGCCGTGTCCACTCGCATCTCGCTGTGTCCCACGGCGAGCAGATGCACCAGTGATAGCTATTTTGGGTCCCTCGAAACCAGTGTCCAATCGTCGTCTGGCCCTTGGTCGTTCCCATGCTTGAGTTCTCCGCCCACCACACCAGATGACGGTTGTGACCCTTGGTGGCCTGCAGGCCTAGCTCGATGGCGACGCCGGACCTTGCTGAGCCCGCGCGGGGGCCATGGTCACGGCGATCACCTTGTGCAGCATATCTGTGATATGATCTCTTCTTACCACTGGCTTTCATGCGTTCTTCTGATCTTCTTCCGTCTCCTCTGGAACAGGACTGCGGCCTGGTGCGAGTCTTCCTACCCGCTAATCCCAGCTCCCCAGTGGTTGCTGTGTCTTTCGTTTCTAACTGTAGACTTCTTCTTTTGCCATTCTGCAGGTTCAGGGTCTGTTTCGTCTGGTCTGTAATCCGGCTCCTGGTGTAGCCAATCCATCTTCTCTTTCCATCTCATCCTTCTCTTACTTTCCTCCTTCCTCCTATCCCCCACACGACATCACGGTAGAAACTTCGAACCGCCACCCGATATCATTTATGGATTAAATGACAACGGCCGAAAGACAGGTTTAGGCACGGCGCCATTGCCTAGAGTCCATTGTCAGCAACGATGTCTGGATTTCACAGCATTGGGAGTGGCTATTCAGCCAACAGCGCCTTCGCCATGAACACAACAATGACGAACAGTTCGAGGGGGTTTCTACAGGCGGCCAATGGCAACTCGACCTTCCAGGTCATCAATGAGTTTAAATTCCTCGCCGCACGATCGATTCGCCAGTCCGCCATAATACTGTCTGTGTTCAACACCATTTCGGCGTTCGCTGCAGCGTTGGGTATTCTGTACGACTGCTACCAGAGGGCACAGAGGAATAGAACAAGGGGACAGGCCAAGTAAGCATCGGCGCTTAAGTTTCACGATGAAAGAAAACACTCGCTGACTTTGAGTTCCAGACCAAGTATTTTCACTTGTGTTAAAGGCGCCGAGACCTACCCTTTCATATTATCTCTGGCTATTACGATACAGGGAATCATATTCGCTGTATCTCAGTCTCGCGGGTTGGACGGCCTCTTCGCTAAGGGCTGTTCATTAATATCCCAATTCATGTGGCCAGGTGAGCTGAGAAGAGACGGGCCCCTCTCATGCAAGAGAAACTAACAGGCATATTAGCAATCTTCATCGTTCCTTACGTGCAGCTTATTTTCGGCATCGAGATTGCGCTCCGTGGACTTCGAACGAAGCCGTTCCCTCCGAGAGGGAAGTGGACTGTAGCAATATGCATGGCCGTTTGGAAAATGCTACTTGTAATCACGGGTTTAGTGGCCTTCTTCATCCCGTCATCGGATTTCTGCTTTGCGTCTCTTTTTTGGTTCGTCGCAAAGTGGGCAGAAGGAGGGTTCGCGCTGTTCATGACCATCTCTGTTATCTTGATCGCATGTGCTGTGATTGTCTTCTTGAAATTGACAAGACACGCTACGATTGAAACGAGTGAAAGGGTTCAGGCGTCAAGGATGGTATACTATCTTGCTGTGGGCATTCTCTCCAACGTGAGTCTTTTTGGATCAGTATCTGTGCTATGCCAGCCCTGCTAACACTGCAAAGATCCTCATGGTACCATTCTTCATTTATCTCACCTTCAACAACCTTGGTGACATGGATGGGGACGCCGGTCTCACCTTGTCAATGATTGCGACGGTAGTGGCCAATGTCTCGGGGCTGATGAACGGCGGGCTCCACTTGTTCTTCCGTTCGAACATCATCTCCACGATTGGGCCCAGAGATAAGATGGCCGAGTATGAAAGACAGCAGTTGAAACATAAAATACGCAAGGCCGACTCAAACGACTACGACTTCTCCAGCCATGTACTGCAACCAGTCAGTGGCCCTCGTCAGCTTGGAAGGACAGCAAGTGAAGAGTCCCTTGTGCGTTACGAGAAAGAGGAGGAGTCCGTTGAAAATCAATCATTACGCACATACGGCTTCAGCCCGAATCCCTCGAAGTCAAATAGCGTGTTCCCATCCACAACAATACCCCGAGCCCCGGAACCGGCTCAGCTACCAGCCTCGACTTTGCCGTCAGCAGGCATCCACCAACGGAGGCCTTCAACATCCTACTCGTTATTTCCGAGCAACGCAGCCAATACTACCTCGGTGGCGATGCTCCCAGCGACAACATACTCACCCGTCGCAAATACAAATCCGTTCGACTTTGAGACCTTAAAACCGCCACCGTCAATCAAGACAGGCGGCCGCCACAGAAGAGACTCATCAATGGCATCATCCGCCACAGTACAGATCGGCTTGCGCTTCTCGAATGTGGACGATATGCCGCCAATGGCGAGTACAATGGTCAAGAATGCCGAGCAAGTACATAACCTGGATTGCCCGAAGGCACTGAGACCGAGCCCACTTGCAGCCTTCACAGGCAATGAGCCATCGAGTCCATCAGAGCCTCAGAGCCCTGTGAGCGCGACCAGCTCACGGGATCCAGTAAAAGATGCAAGGATGAAGACTCTGCCTCCTGTACCACGCGCAGTCACCCTCGCACAGGTTGACACTTCTCAGGGGCAAGAAGGACTCCTAAGTTCCAAAGTATACAGGCCGGAAAGCCCCGTCAAGAAGATCCCTAGCCCAAAGGGCGTTGGTTTCAACGTTCCGAAACGGGCGAACACTACGCCCGTGCAAGAAACAGCAACCAGCCCGCCGCCGCCCCGCAACCGTGGCAACTCAGACGTCGCTGAGCGTAGAGGCGACTGGATCTGATGAATTCAAAGTTGCTTGATGCAGAGGCGACACTCATCCTTGTCGCCTTGACATCATTTCCCATGACAGTAGCCTTGACACAGATTGTCTGGTCGCTCGTCACTGGGACTTCCAGATATCTGGGCGCATTTGTACGATGAACCAGAAAGATGTGTGAGAAAGCATGGCCTCAAAAGCTCAATCCGGTCCGGTCCACCACAAATCGGCGTTCTACGGGGGTCCTGTGTGATACCTGACCCACTTGTTCGTTTCGTTGTTTCAATATTTTTTTTCTTTAACTCTTTTCATTCCTTTACGAAGAAGCCCTTTTTTCACCACCAACTGGAGTCAAGACCGGGGAGGCGCTGTTCCATACATGTTTTCACTTGCATACTTTAGGCGTCGCACAGAAGACCAGGAGATTCCCATAACTTCCTTTGTGATTCTTTTCTCTAAGGGGTCTTTCAGATACAGAGGCCGGGTGGAGAAGCGACGGTGAGCTGGGGGGTTGTCATCGAAGAGAAGCCGCCCAGCTGGGATTATGCCATGTAGGCCGATGAGGGAAACGATTGAACGTCTGTGCTTAAGCGATGGCAAATTGCCATGGAAGAGGTGGGATGTAGGAACCCAGATAGTAGCATAATGGCGTCTGCAGAGGAGACCCATGATAAGATAGCTAAAGAAACCCCAAGAAGATTCATAAGTACATTGGATTCATCTGATTCATCTTATAGTCACAAGTGATAAGTTGAGCACTATCTTCGCCGGTCCGCGTGTATACGGGTATACAAGTCTGTCCGGCAATCTGCTCCACTTAAACCCCACCTCTCCTGCCTGCCTGCCTTCTTCCCCCGAACTGCCCAGATGGATTGAAGCCGCTACAGAAACTGAACGCTGCTGTAAGTCATACACATTCCAGTTACCGAAGAACTACAGTTCACACAAGCTCAATTCTTGCATCTCCACATAAAGCCTGTTTTTACGCAGGGGTTTCATATCCCATCAAGATATAAGTACAATTGGTTCCGCGCCGCGAACTCGACCCGATCACCCATCCATCAAGATTGCAGAAGAATGCGACAGACAGCCTTTCGCCAAGGTGCCAACTTGCAATGGGGAGACTCAGTCACTGCCATGTTGTCAACGCGAACAGCGGACGGCACAGTCCGTGATCAGTCGCTAATACCAGCCGAATCGCAGGAACCACACACATCTGACGACGAATTCGAGTCATCTAAGCCTCCGAATCATCACCGTCTGTGCTGTCGGGTGCGGCCTCAGTAGGCGCGTTCTGGCCGTCTCCCTTGGTGGCAGCCTTCTTCTCCTTCTCCTTGGCCCTGCGCTTCAGCTTCTTCTCGCGGTTGAGCCGTTTCTTCTTCTCTTTCAGGTGTTCTTCCTTGTCCAGGAGGGTCTTCTTTGCGGCCTCCTCCTTTTCTGCCTTCGCCTTGGCCCGCGTGCGCAGGATGATCCTCCTCTTCTTCCCTGGCCGTTTCCTCTTGCCTTCTGTGAGATCGTCCTCTTTTGGTTCCACCTGGGGACCACCCTTCGCTGTAATAGTGATATGAGTGACTCGCCACGGCTTCTCTAGCCCCCACCGTCTTCGTTTCGCATCTGCGAAGATGAAATCAGGTGTTACGGCGGCAGACCTGATGCGGTTCAAAGCATCACTGTCTGGCCCCTCGGTCATATAATAGGACATGGGCCGTTTGGGGACGACAAATGCCCCTTCGCCCGACGCTTTTTGGTCGTCATGCTGGTCGATGACAATGGTGTGGGTGGGGGCCTCGTCACGGAAGAGTCTGAACTCAAAAGCAAGCTCATCAGGTTCATCGGCGTCTGCGTCCTCGGCCCCAGCGTTACCATTTCCAGCCTGCTCCTGAGACCTGGCTTCTTTGGCCGGCTGGGCCGCCCTTTCATCTGAGGAGAAGTCAAAGTCCAGCAGGCCGGACAGCTGGGCACTCAACTTGCCTCGCAGCTCCCTGGCCGCCTCCTCATCCTGGCTGGCGCGGTCGCTGTCCGACGCCAGCTCATCATACAGGTCTTCACGCCGAACCCTGCATCAAAGTGGTCAGCTGAGAAGATCATTCCTTCGGTGCCGGGAAACTGACCGCTTTGCGTCAGGGACCTCGAACATGTCTGATGCTGGTGCCACTGTGGGATGAGGAGACGTGTAGAGTTTCCAGAGCGCAATCTGCCGGGCAAACAGCTGGCGGACAGGCAGACAGGATTATTCCGGTCAAATTTGGACAGAACCGGGGGGCTCCCTGACGAGAGCCGCATTCAATGGAACACTGGAGGCGGACCGGGCGCTGCAGTTGTGCGACGGAGACGAGCTTTGACGAGGGTTGGAAATGGCCGCCCACCTGCACTGGCAGTCTGTGTGGCGGCAATTGAGCAGGACCCCCCGAGGCGCAGAGGGCGAAAAAAACCGGGTTGATAACGCGGTGGATGTCCCATTAGGCTTATCGGCACCAGGCCGGCGGCGGGCAAGACGCGAGCTAGCGGCGCGGCCAGGGCGGGCGCCAAGCCTCGAGGTGTGGCAGTACCCAGCGTGCCATGGTGCCAGGCAATAGGCGGCGCCAGAGGGCCACAGGGGCCAGACTACTGAGGGGACCGATCCTTTCCCCTTTGTCAGCCCTCAGACCCGGCGCCCGTTGGGCACGTTGTTCGCTGCCTGTCAAACCTGCTCCCCGTCCCTTGCGGCGGACGTGGCAGCCAGGGATCATGGAGATTTAATTCTCCTAGATGATTCCCGCCGCCCAAACGGTGTCTAGTGACGCTGCGGCTGTGGGGCGCCGTCATTAGAGCGAAGCAATAGCTCTCGCAAGCATAGCTCACAAGGGGAAAGACCGCCAACTCTCGTGCTCCATCCGGGTCTTTGATTTTTGAGCGGTTTCAGTAGAATTGCGATCTGTACCGAGTATTTGAGGGTCTCTTTGCCCATAAGCCGGGCTAGGCTGGAGTTCAGAGGTGGAAGCCGTCTTGATTGCTACATGTCTGTCTAGTAACCTGCACCTAGCCGTGTGTGTGTTTGTGTGTAGCCTTCGGGAGCGCCCGTGTTTGTTTCCTGTCAGTGTCGCCATTACCACGACGCCACCGCGATGCTACCTACGTCCCATGTCGGCGTTACGTCCCGCCAACTTCCTACACCAGGTATCCGGGATCCCAAACCATCCCTAACCCAACGATGAGCGTATCTTGGCGTCATGGCAGGAAGAAAGAAGGGCCCAAAGGTCCTCGAAACGAAGCAGACCCCATTAGCTTCACTAGGACTCATCGACCATGTAATCGACAATTTTTTTCTCTTCGAACGACGGTCAAGCTGGGGAGGAACTCGGTTTTCAACACTTTGACTTGCTACCCTGAACTGCCTGCCGACTTTACCGATATCCGAGACAAGTAACTTCCGCCATATCAATCCATTCCAGGCTGTCAAAGGATACGGGATACCGGAAATGCGAAGAGAAAATATATATCCAACTCCGGATGGACGCCGCCCTCCCAGTGGCCTTGCTGTATCATTGCCGACCTTGAATCGCGCCGAAGGGGGGGTTGAAGGGGTGCAGCTATGCATTGTACAAGATGTTGACAGTAAAAGGCTTGGACGACATGAACGAAAAATTGGGCCCCCTATGACCAGAACCCCAAAACCCAACCCAAGATGCCTTTTTTCCCCCATGTTTGCGGCATTCCGATCCCTCGGAAAATCCCAGTCTGCCTGTGTCAAGACTTGGGCGACCCCGTTCTAAAATCCTCCTCTTCGGTATGTCGTTTGTCGATTATTAAATATAGTAGTACATTAGGTTTGAAGATTGGCTGCGCAGCAAGAGCTGACTCCATACACAGGGAGAGCACCGCACATATTTTCTACCCGATGGTGCACGAGGGCATATACCCGCTGGATTGCGGTATGATGATCACATCCCTTTACGTCGGGCTCCAGTTGTAATGGCCCATTGAGCTACCGTACGATGCCTGAGCGTGACTATGCTCCGTCTTCAAGGGTGGCACATTATGGCCTGCCTTGTACTGATCCGAGTAGCCGTATGGCCGACTGTCAGCGTGGTGATAAGCGGTTACGCTCGGCTCGCTGGCGGTTGTCGTCCAGGACGTGGTAGGTGGGTAGTAATCTCGTGACGAGCTCTGCTGCCCATGACCACCGGCTGAGCTACCGTCTCCCGTGGTGTAGGAGGATGAGCCCATGTCGCTAGGGTTGCCGTGGTTGACTGGCACATACGACGATCCGTAACGGTATTCAGAAGTGTCGTTATTCGTGATGGAGCCGGTGCTATGTACGGACTGGTTGGTGGCATGTCGTGGGCTCTTTGAGGGCCTAGAGCTGTCCATGTACCGGGGGACGCTGAGGCTGTTATCAGAGCTGGTGCTCATGGCCGTCGTAGGAATCGAGAGCTGCGGAGGAGCTGTGGTGTTCTGGACGTACGCGTACTGTGTTCTGATGGCAGGCTGCTGCTCGTTGGCGACCATGGATACCTGGACAGGCGGCATGGATGACTGAAGCGGCATCTCCTGTGGTTCCGTCGTGTACGTCGATGTTCCTGACAAGGGCAGCTTCTGATAAGCGTCTGAAGAGAGGCTCGTTGGCGCATAAGCAGCGGTTGCAGACTGTGGCATCTGTGATACGGGAAGCTGATTCGAAGGATTCCAGGTAGGATAAGAGCTATTGTTTTGTTAGCCACACGCTCAACCTGGCTTCGGTAATATTGGCAGCCCCTGACTGGGTGCTCTCCGAAAGAAAAGACGTACTTGGATCTCATCGTCATAGGGCTACCCGGCAGCTTTGAAGCGTTGAACGTGAAAGCTGTTCTAGGCAATTCCAAGTTCAACCCTCGCAACTTGGGATCCTGGTGCTTCACCGTTAACGGCCCTGCAACAATACCCAGTCCCGTCTCAACGAGGGCCTGTCCTCTCGACCCTGCACTCGAGCCCAGTAGAGGGATTTCCTTCCTGGCCTGGAAGTTTCTCGGGCTCCTCCCTCGAACAACGATGGGTGCGGTTGCGGCCTCAGTCAGGACCACCTTTGTCCCATCCGTCAAAGTTCCCATCACCTTCAGGTGCACCACAAAATGCTGCTGGAGTTCCTTCCGCCGTCCATTGTTCGCAGTCGCTCTTCCGTCATGGTCAGCACTAGATCCCCTGGCAACATTCGGTTCCACTTACATTCTGAATTGGAGACGTCGCCAACCGATTGGATATACAGCGTAGTCTCCGTCCGTCTCTGTGCCATCATCCTGGAACGGAATCAAGGGCAAGGAAGGGGGTTCCTGGTCCGGGCCTTGGGGTATTTCGGGGGCGTTCGGTGGTGGCGTCTTCCAGGGAATGACGATCAGACGGACAGGATGGCCGTCTACTGACTCGATTGCTGATACTGTAACCTCGGTGTTGCTTACGGGCACCTGCTCCCCCGTCTCTGCACGCAGAATGGACAACTGGCCTCGTGGCGTGATGAGCGAACCGCTAATCTGGAAAAGATTTCGCCGGTAGCACGTCAGCTCGGGTTGCAGTATCGAGCCATCATTGCTATTGGAAGGCATTTCCGAGAGGAAGAACATCCCATGGAGTTGCGCTGATAATTCCAGCTGCTGCATGCGGCCATGCTGGTCAACGATGGTGTGCTTGTCCTGGACTCTGCGGAACGACAGCAGTTTGTGGTCATGGTTTACTGTCAGCTTGGAGCCATCGTCCCGGAGGTCCTGGACAATTTCCTGGTACGGCGGGTGTTCGCTCTCATCATACGATCGCTTCAGATTGGGATAGCTGTGGTGCTGCGTCAAGGGCGGTTGCGGGTGTCTGCTGTAAGCTTCCGGTTCTCCGTGGGAGTATCTTGGATAAGGATACGAGTGGTCGACACTGCTCCTGGCTCGCGCTGGATGATGCAACGAGGACGCCGCCGAGGAATGAGGAAGAGACGACTCCACGGTATTTGGAAAACGGGTTGACAACGGGACAGTCGAGCCAGCATAGTTGGACCAAAGGCTTCCATGTGCCGACTCCGGCTTCAGGTCTGCCATGGTCGCCGTTAGAGTCGCTGTGGCGGACATGGGAGCATGCCTTTCCTCCAGAAAACCGGTGTCGATTCTGGAAATCCTTGAGGTTGCTGGTGTTGCCTTCGTGATCTCAAGCCACCGTCGTCAACCTAGATCCAGCTACCGCTACAGGAGGTTCAGTCCCAGAGACTTCCTGCTTTGATCGGTCAAACTGATCTAGTAGAGACTTGATGATCACTTCAAGGTACGGGGTCGGAATAAAGTGATATTGGAAGATAAGGTTGCAGGCAAGTTTGTACTTGTATGGGGATGGATGGCTACGCTAGATATTGCGAGTCGGAGGGGCCTTGGTTATGTGCAATGGACGGCACTAAACGATATTCTTGGCGGACGCTTATGAACGTTGACGGCCAGGGTCCCGGAGCAGGATAGATGGAAGGGAAGCCAGGGCCAGGGCCAGGTCCAGGTTTAGTGAGTGGAAAGGTCTCGGGGTCTAAACACGACTACCGCGCGCACTGCAAGCTTTCACCACAGTGCATACGGCCAGACTGGGAAGGAGGCGGAGGCGACAAGCGCTCTAGCAGGGTGACCACAGCACACGGCCTATGTCGTCTCGGCACCTCGATATCTCGGTACGACGCTGTCGAAGATCAAGGCTTCCACCTCGTTGAAACGCCAAGGTAAGGGTCAGGTACGGAATCTGGCACTTGAGCCTTCTTTGTTACTCTGCCTGTAGGGATATATAGCAGGAAATCTTGGTGATCGTAGTTGAACGAGGTTTATTTTTTACTCAAGGGTCACCGTAGAGAAGCAACATGGGCTCCCAATACATATGTATTATCCATGGCAAACCCACCCATAGCAGAGGGATGTTCTCTTCTTGCTCTGCCGACGACTGACCAGGGCCCCGGAAGTACTGTACCTAGTTATGTACATACCAAACCCTCGCGCGGCCAAGGCAGTGGGGGGAAGGGGAGGGGGGGGTGAAGAGCCAAAGAACCTAACGGAAAATGCTCACACAACGCTCTGAACATGTGGGATTGGAGGGACGGAGTAGGCAGGTAGGGGGCACATGGATTGAATGGAGGTACGGGCCATCGAGCGATTAAACCTGGAGTCACTCGAGATGGCCCGCAAGGCCCCTCCCATAAACAAGGTCCTTCTCGACCCGGTGCCCGCCCTGGCCCCCAACCTGGGCGTTCTGATTAGTTAGCAAAATCCTCCGAGTGAGACCTTTCAAGGCCCGCTATTTTTCTAGAAAGCCGTTGGGCACACGCGCCGATGAAGAGCCAGAGCGGGAATGGTGTGAGGACATGGGGTCCTGGCCGCAAAAATCGGTTCACGAGATTGCCCTTGACCGGGGTCAAGGATGTGTGGCGGGGACCTAGTCAGCTCGCTTCGAGAGCAGGAGAGAAAAGCGACTTTGTACCGAAGAGCGTTTTGGGAAACACACCCATGTTTCTTTTTGCCCCAGACGCTGCTGGGCTTGTTTTGCACGTTCTGGATCACGGCATGCCAATAACAATGGGTGGTGGTCATATACGTGAGAGGTGCCGGTGATTAAAACCCTAAACCGGGTACCTTTAAAGAACAATGGTATAGGTAACTCCAGTTAAAACAAATTTCGGCTGACGAACACGGGCATTAGGCATGGGATTGCCTCTCGAGATAGAAGACGACCGAGATGAGAGATCCAGTCTGCAATGCAAAGTAAAGTAAACAAAAGTTGATGCGATGAATGCGATACTTTTCCCGCCAGCCCAGGGCAAAGAGAACTATGTCGACTCTGCGTCATTGCTTGTCTAGGATTGTTACGAGAACGCGGTGGACTGAAGAGGCAACTGTTGGATGATGTCGGTACTGGGAGAAGGACTTTGCTGATGTGCAGGGACTAGATCAGAGCCACTCCCACAGTTTCTATATCACATTCCCTATTTGGGTCATAGTGCCTAACTGCAGCTCCACAGAACTGAGAACCCACGAAGTCGATACCATAGTTAGGGCATCAGGTGTGCATATCAAGCAGCAGATGTCTACGAAATCAAGTGGCAGGGCGTCTCTTTTCGTTAAGCGCACGTCGACACACCTCCATGCAGCAGCCGCAAGAGCAGCCGAGGCCCTCGTCATCGGCATTCTGATTGGGCGGCAGGGAAGAGGAGAATCGCAGCCGGTAGAGGCGGCCTGCCTCTACCGGCATGTCAGCAATAGTCAAATGTTGTGCATGCCGAAGGGCAGGAGTCAGAATACATCAGCATGCCTGGCGAGGTTTGGGCCAGGCCGAGAGCTGGCGAGCATACCGCTTCAATGGTTGTAGATCTGCAGACTGCGCCTACGCAATTCATCAGCGTCTACAGGCGGACTGAAGACACAATTAGACGCACCGTTTAAAATAGAACGTCGAGCCCGCCCGCCTTCACGCGGCATGATGCAAATCATCTTGGGATTGACTCCTGGCCACCCACCTTTTGCTATTAATGTGCATTGCCCCGGCCTCCGCCGGGTGAATCGCCATCGGCAGCTTGAGCCTCGTGGCAGCCTCCAAAAGGTGCATAATCCCAATATTGTCGTTCGTGACAAAGAGATTGGCCTTGGGGATATATCATTCAAGTAAGGACGGCGATGTGGTACACTTCACTCAGGGTCGACTTGTCGTCAACGCTGCGCCGCTCCCCACAAAATGCGTGGGCCTTTGCTGGGGGCTTGTCAGGGGCAGCACCGGACATTTTGTGTCTCGAAGAGATCTCCAAGGACCTTCGTCGTCGTGGCTCTAGTGGGTTCAACCGTCAACGGCAGTCGTTGATTCCCCCTGATCCTACCGGTTCGCGCTGAAAGTACCCCACATGATTGGCCCTGAACATCGATAGCTCGATGCCAGTCTGGAATCCTGGCCTGCTGATGTCAGTTTCGACTAGAGAGTTCTGCGAAAGGAGCTAGTAGCGGTGCAGCGGGCCTGCGAGAAAGCGGCGCAACTGTCATGTAGCGTTCCAATTTGCTATCAATGGCAACGATGAACTTGGCCGCCAGCTTTCTTCATGAGATTCAGCGGTTTGGCCCGCCCTGCCAATCCGGCTCGCATCTGCGTATAACATCGCTCATATGCCACAAGGTACACTTGCTAACCGACAATAACGATGGACGAAAAACGATAGGCACCGGAGCCACATGTAGGTACTATTGATGTGCAAACCGAAATGAAGTAGAGCTGGTCCATGACCATAAGATTTCCGGATTAATGGCTATATGTGGCGGTTAATATAGTTGAGCCAGAGAATGGGACCCCCTGCTAGGTGGGCGAGCTACCATAGTATGAGCTTGCCCATCCGCATTCGCGAAGGGCCAGCGTACCAGCCATCGTCGAATCGGTGCAGTACTTCAGAGCGATTACCCTTCTTGTTGCTTCGTACCACCCCAAGCGAAGCCCTCAGCAGCGTTGCATCTGCATCGAGGTGCCGCGATATCCAAGATCGCGCAGCAGATGGGCCAACATGGACACCATACTGTACGTACCTGCACCATCTTAATCGCCGCCATGACAAACCTCGTATGTTCTGGTATAAAACAGTCTGGGGGCTACAATACAGCTGTCGACCCTCATTTAACGACCTCAAAGCATGTGATACCGAAATCTTGTCCCTCTGTATGACGTTGGGCCAGAGAGAAGATCGCAGGCAGGGGGGCCTTGGCGCAGGGTATGTATTCCAGATCGCGGCAGATGAACGCTCCCCGTTGCCTCTCTGGTCAGGGGCATTGCAAGGCTCGGGGGAGTCGGAACCAGTCAGGCCAGTCGTGGTGTGGCCTGCGGGACGGGCAGTTGGCGCCTCACCTGTGACGAGAGACCAGAAACGCTTGCTTGATCGTGATACACAGTCCATCATGTCGTGTCGACACCGGCAGCATCCCAGCAACGGTTGTTTTGCATCTCGTTCCTTGTGCAATTGGCCAGCGCAAGCCTCTTGTTCCTACGGTTGTTGCTCATCACTGACAAAGGCACATTGCACTGCATTTGCATCGCCCATGCTTGTCGCACTCCAACCTGAGCTAAGTATGTACGGCAAGGAGCCTGCATGGCTCCACCCGCTCTTCTAATCCACTTTGAGGCACCATCGCCGGCCGGGAGACTCTAATTCGTACGAGGGTCCCCGACTGTGCTGGGGAAGGTGCAGCTCGATGAAGCAAGGTTGGATTCTGCCGATCCGAAATGAGAATGCTTTTCTTCCTCCGTAGCAGCCACTGGCGGGCTGGACGTCGATAGCCTTTACGGGATTCTGGATAGCATCATCCAGGGTCCTCCTCCTACATAGTACTATGTACATAACCATCGGTAGGTGTCTATAGTGACGAATCATGTGCGAAGCCGAATCTCTATCACACTGCAGGTAACCACAAGGCTCAAGATGCCGATAGGAGTCCATGGATGCTGTAGTTAAGCATTCTGCTCTATTGGTAGCCATGTGTAAGTATTATGTCATATTCTGAATCCATTACTCCAAGGTACGGAATGCATGTCGATGGGGTTGAGCGAAGGCCTTGATTATCCAGCTTCACCGTTCGGATTTGCAAGTTCGAAAGCCGTGAGTCGTGGCTTTTGATATTGAGGTCATGACCTCCGAACGCTAGGTGGCAGAGCTTCCGCAAATCCCATGGGTCAGGGGCAGACCAGGGCACGCAGGGTAAGCCTTGTTCCGCCGGAGCGTGCTGGAAGCTCGGTTACAGCAAAGGCCTGCAAAACGAGATGGATCATGATTCAGGACAGGCCCTCGAAGATTGCCCTGCCTGAGCGCAGAGCAAGGCATCGTGAGCTTTGTGGATCAGCTCTGTCCAGGGCCGGGCACGATTCCGAGATGCAGATTTCGGTGATCTCGGCTCGCGGAATGTTGCTTTTGGGTCACGACATGTCTGGCGAAGGGGGAAGGGAAGAAGAGACAGAAACGGTTGCCAGCCTTTTTCTTACGGTGTGGTTGCACTGGCAAGCTGCAGCGATGGTGCATGGTAAGCACCTGCAGGCTTGAACCTTAGTATGTCATCAGCGCCTATGGACTGTCGCCGCTCGTCGTCGCCCTCTGGGGGAAACGGGACACACGAGTACGAAGGGGAAGCTAGGCACGCCGTCGTCCTATCGAAGGGCCCGTAGAGGAGAACTGATGCGGGGGCGACCGGCTCCCATGCTTGCAGAGCCGTGAAGCAGGCAGTCCAAGCAATCCAGGGGTGCTCGGCTCCATTCGCGACTAGCAGGAATCGACAAGGGGGGCTTGATCAGGTACTGCGGTACAGATACTTAGCTCGTCGAAACGGTCGACGTACATGGCGGCCAGCAACCAGTGTGAGCAAACTGAAGCAGGTTGCAGCCAGAACCCACCATGCGCAATCGCGGAGCAGGTTTGGGCGCGGCAGCCAAGCAGGAGCAGCAGCAACAGCGGCAGCGGCAGCGGCATCACATAGCGGGCCATGCCCGGCGTACGTTTTGATGCTTTGGGAGTAGAGCAGAGAAGACCTCGGGCCCGTTGAAGATATGCATCTTGCCGATAGGTTGGTGCAGGAGGACGAACGTTGGCGCGAATCTCATTCGAGAAGCTGCAGCACTGGGGCCAAGACCTACGTCTCGCAGTTCCTTTGTTCCTGTTCGGTGCCAGGCCCCCAACAAGGCAGTTGGGGCTTGGGAGCGCGTCCACTAGTCGTCGACGGCGTCCCTAAAGGATGCGGCTAGTGACCCTCCTTAAGGCTCCTCCCGCATTATCTAAACGTTACTCGCGTCGCCGCTCTCATGGCTGTTACCACACCTGTCCAGGGGCAGAGTACAAGCAGCGCTGGATGGCCCGATGGTAGCAGTTCGAGCATGGGTAGCCACCTTCCAGGGGGGGCCTGATATCGACGGGCAAGCTCCTTAGCTACATAAAGAATATCTCCGAACACGACGTTGAGGGTTGGTCACAGCTACGTCCAGGGAGGGAAAAGCAAGCTAGAACTCGCCGGGCTAGGAGCACTCCAACCATCAACACCATGTACCGCAGCAGGAGGCTACTATACTGGACCATCTCCATTAGTAGTGCAGCTCGAGCGGATGGGCCTGATGACTAAGTGTCCGTCCTAGGCTAGGAACCAGACCAGGCTGGATGTGGTGATTTGGGAAATCCGATTGCCTCGTGTGACGACTCACTCACCAACTTACTGCACCTGGCTGTGTTGTCACCGCGGCTGCTTGTTTTCCCATGCAGTGCCGTCCCCGTGTAGTGACAGTACTTGGTTCCGACGAAACTCTCCCCGGCAGCCAGCGTCCCAAGTGAGCGTCCAGCGTCGCCATCACCAACAGCAGCCGCTCCAACCAAGGGTCGATGTTCTAACTAAAGAAACACCATTGATTGAGCCATCTATCTTTAACCTCGACGCAACTGTGATCCAACGCATCCAGACCATTCAGGTGCCGCAGAATCTCCCCACGTTCTTCCAATTCCCTGGGAAGCTTTACGCCCCTTCATATCAGGCAATCTAGGTAAGGTCATTTTATCCAGCTTCCTGCCACCATCCCAAGTTCGTCGAACGGGCATCATGGAAGATACCCATATTCTAGAAGTTCCACCAGACAGATGGAAGCTCCTACCTCGCCTACTACATAGGTCCCGTGCCGCAATTGCAAGCGAGATTCTGCATCTTGCTGGCCCCGTGACAGAGCCGGCCTCTGGACAGCGAAGAGTCGGCTTGCGAATAGGATGCTCAGCCCGGACGAGTCCACTTGCACCGTGTCGAGAAGTCTCCCATTCCTCGTCGGCCTTGGCCGTCCCTCGTCGAGGTCAAAACTGCTTAGCTCCCACAATCAGACGGACGGCTTGCCTTCTGGCAAATGCTCTACCCCGCAATATACCGTACCCTTAGCATGCCTGCTGCCATGTTTCTTTCACATGCCGGCCTCAACAACTTGGGTAATTGCCAATAACCATACCTAGGTATGATCCCTCCTCGCGCCTCGTCTCGTCTCGTGACCACGTTTTTCTCCTCCGCCATTCCAGCAGCTATTTCCGAGACTATTCATAGACAAATGTATTGAAAAGTTTCTTTCGTCCCAAGGCCATTGAATGGCAAGCCAAGCCGTCGGCAAGCGAGGCTTGTTCATATGACAAGGCTATATTGTGGGCGTGCTATACACACCTCAGTTTTTTTAGCCTGGAAGGGCCGAATGCGCTACCGACTTTAACCCGGCCAATCTCCGCGGCCAATCGACACACACCACCGGGAAACAAGGTGCGGCTGCGCCGATCTGTGCTTTCCCTGCGTGCCTCTGTGTTCTTTCTTACTTGACTCCCTTTCGGTTGCGTTGCTCTACCGGGACGTCTACCCACGGCGATAATTTTCGATGCGAATGCCTCCAATCGAGTCCATCGCCTACGCGGCTAGACCAGATCGCACAGCACACTAGTAGACTGCGCAGCAATCTTTCACCGTCTTGTTCTGACCTCCCCATACCCGCAGCAGAGCGAGCTCTCTTGGTTGTCCCCTCAGTTCCATGTTTTTCGTCAACGGCCAAACTTCCGGCCAGGTTGCTCCACAGCTCTATTTGTTCTATCTATCTTAACTATCCATCTCTTCTCTCATCTGCACAAGCAGGCGCACCTGTTGACTTACGCGAGCCTTCCGGTGGAACTCTACCAGCGGAGCGATGACACATCAATTAGTATCTCCCACGTGTTGGGTAGCGGGCGATCGCATGCACCTAGCCCACAAATCTATGGCTCTGATCTGCTCTGCTCCAACTGACTACTGCACAAGTCATGTCATGTCTGCCCAAGCGTCTAGCCGTAACTGTGTATAGGCCCTTCGTCGATGATGCCCTTGACAGACCCTATCCATGCGAAACAAGCTGGCACCAGGGGAGCCCACTGCCACTTTTATTTCCTCTCCAAGTCTTCGTAGGCCCTCTACATGACACTAAACGAACCCCCGTACTACGTAACTACTTGTCAATCAGAAAATCTTCCTAGGGCTTCATGGTTGCCGGTAGATCCAATGTCACCACGAATCTGCCAACGCTCCTGCATCAGGTACAGTAATGTGAACCAAAGAAAACCGACGGAGCCCGTTACCAACCAGCCCACTTCAATTGACGCACAGGTGCGAACCGAACGTGCACGAGCACACAGCGGTGCAGCTTTGACTCGTGATACGAACCCGCGAACGGAGAACAGCTATATTGAAAGCCATAACAATAACAGAGACAGGGACAATTGCTCATGAGCAAACGTACCGTACCTCTGCAGCTACAATCACGAACCCTCATGCCACAGCGGGGCGGCTATACTAGAGTTTCTTGGACTACTGCAAGCTCACGGACCTCGCAGCCTCAGGACCTGTTCTGGAGTGGAGCGGTTCCAGGGACCCTCGACAGAGCAAGCGTGCCTAAGTAGTAGCAGCGCCGGTGGGAGAGCGCGGCTCTCAGCATCCCGAACTGTTTGGCAGGGCCGCTGTCACAATCTCCGGCTGCTCCTGGACTCCCTTACACCTCATCAATTATAACGGGTTCTTCTAATCAGAAACATGAGGGTTGGGCTTCATGCGTGTCTGGTTGCGGCATAGTATATTGTACACAGCCCCCAATAGTCCATAACACGTACGGGATATCATTTCGGAACCCCTGTCCGAGAGCTCCGGCCGGCTGGGGACGAAGACTTCGAGATCAATTGGATAACCTACTACGGACATTTGCACACATCCACCGAATATCAATAGTCTCGACGACTTTCATGCAGTGGGGATCGATGTGATGACATTATACTGAGACTCCATCTTCAGAGAACGTTTTTTTACTATTTTTAGGTTAAAGTTGACAAAGCCTTGGTTGACGACAGATTAGACCCGAGAATGTATGCACTACGCACATGGATATGAGAGCAGCACGGGGATCCTCTCTTCTCGGCTGCGATATGATCTTCAAGTTCTTCCCTGTGGGAATCAGGTACTCACCCCGTTAAGTGGTGTGTTCGTCTGGGGACTCAGCAAGGAAGCTGGTTCACGACGCTCATCAGAGCTTAACCAGGAACCCAGTTCTGGAACGGGCAGCGGGACCTGTCACGCCACCGGACAATTGCGACGTGACAGGAGACCGATCAATTCGAGAGAATTCTCCGCGAGGGTCCTGGTAATCGTACCTAAACCTGAAGGGAGCTCGGTCTTGTCGTGCCAGGCTTCGTTTGATTCCGACCCCGTGACAGATGCCGGGAACCGGCGGAGGGACATCGAGACGATGCAACATTGGAGGGGCTAAGTCGCTACCAAACACCACGGCGCTCTGGTTTCGCCCCGTCGGGAGTTGTTATTCAGCAGAAGCTTGCCCGGGCAGTACGTGAGAAGGGAGGGGTTGTCTCTCGAATGGCATTAGAACGCAATCTTTCTGAGTCTACAAAGTCACTGCTGTTACTGCTTTGGGCATCAGGTTCCCCGCCGTGAACCAAAAAAGACAACAGATGTATTTCCTTAATCGTCCTCATCGCCGCTGTCTCCTTCAATCAAATGCTCTTGGTCATTGAGCGCAAGCTGGACAAAGTGGCGAACCCAGACCTCGTCGGCTTGGTTCAGGGCCTGCCCAAGAGGCTCATCATGCTCCACAGGCTGGCCGTTGTTGCGGCCGTCCCTGTTTGCCCTCTGGTTCTGCTGCCCTTGCACCCCATTGTTGTTGTTTTGCCGAACAGCAAATGCGCCGCCTGGTGCTGCTGCTCTGCCTCTTGCTCCTCTCCCGCGTCCGCGCTGGCCGCCGTTCACCGCCTGTCGACCCCCTCCACGCGCAGGTGCAGGTGCAGGTGCAGGTGGTGCAGCAGCAGGTTGACGGTGTGCCTGCCTACCTCGTCCCGGCGGAGCGTTACCCTCGATCCGTAGAACCAGCGGGCCTTCACGGGCGATTGCAACTCTCCTATCAGGCTGTTGACCCTGCACGGGTTCCTGCAGCGGTCGTGGTGCTGCTGCAGCGTCTGGCCTACCGACCTGCTCTTCTTCATCTAGCTCTGAATCGCTATCCTCGTCCTCGCGACCGCCCTGTACAATCTCCAAGTGCTCTCCATACTGACCTGGCCGAATGTTTGGATTACGGATAGCCTGTCCTCCTTGATAGGCCATGCCAACATCATTTCCGTCTCCGCCCTCGAGTTCCCATAGCCTCATATAGCAACTGTTGACTTCCCCTGAAGGTTGGGTGTTGAAGTGCTGGTAAGGGTTCTCGGGGTTGAGCCAGGCGCTGCACAGGTAACAGAAGTGCGTCTGGCACCTGAAGCACCTCATATGGTTACAACCCTGAGTCTTCTGGCAAGGTGCGGCACAGGTGGGACAGGGGGTTGTGTGCATCTGGAGATATTCGAGTGACGCCTTCTCCTCTTCCGTGATCTCGTCTTTGCGCTCCTTTGGGATGCAATATTTGAACTCGCCATGCCAGGACTGACCACACCGCGAGCAGAAGGCGAAGCCACAGTCTTCGCAGATGGCCAGCAGGTCTTTGCTAGCTGGCTCTTTTGTCTTCTTGCCGTCCGCGCCCGCAACGGCCCCAGCCGTATCCTCTTGATCGGATTCATCCTCTGAGGCTTCCGCAAACTCCAGGCCTTCAGGCTTTTTGTGCTTCTTGGACCGAGCTGCACCTTGGCACCATGAACGTGGACAATAGACCGTATTCTTGTCCGACTCGAGCTCTGCCTTGTGCTTCAATGTCACGTACCGTTTGACCTTGTCTTGGTCAAGAGGAATTTGCAGCAGCTCGCTAGGACTGATGAAAGTCTTTGGTTTTCTTCTCCTCCCGGGTGTGGTTGCCCGGGCTGCCTTCTCCCGAGTGCTGGCGCAGTTGGGCTCCAGACATTGGACTGAAGCGACGTCACCTTCCGTGATGGCATTATTGTAAAAATCTTGTAGGCATTGTTTACAGAATACATGTCCGCAGTCAAGCATGCGGTGGCAGACTGAGCCCTTCTTTGGATCTGCGGATGGTTCTGGTCAGCAAAGCTGCGGATGACTATAGAGGATAGGGGTAATCCTTACCTAGACAAATACCACAATCGAATGTGCTCTTCTGGAACGCCTTGCGCTTTGCCTCTATGTCATAATCTAATATGGCAATCTTGTGCTCCGGCCCAACCTCGAGTGTGTTGTCCATGCCAACCAAGCCAAACACATCATCTACGGACTGCTGCACATCATCGACATAGGTGAAGATGACTTGATCCCGTCCCATATCTTCCCATAGCTTCTCCGCATTTCCCTCAAGCTTGATGATGACATTCTCTGGTAGCCATGGTGGCGTGGTCGATATTCGGACGCATGGAGGTTTGCTGTGAGGATAGCCCTCTGGGAGGGATATCTGGATCTGCAGGGACGGCAGATTGGATAGCTCTTGTGAGTCTACCAGGAGGCCATCAGAGGGGCCTGTTGGTATGCTGTCTTGAAGCGTAACGGGCACTGCGGCCTCAGAGGCGGCCGGGAACTTGACCGCCACAGGCTTCCCCAGGCTGACAGGAAGCTCGATGGTAAAGGCGTAAGGGTTCTTTTCATCGACTCTGAGTTCCTCCGGGTAGATAGCGGTGATGGTCGAGAGCTCGACCTCACGAGCATCTTCCTCATCCATAGCCGTCAATAAATGCTACCGAGTCATGGGTATAATGTGTTGTGGATATGAGCACATATCAAACGCCGATTATGTTCATGTGTAACCAGCCCCCTGCCGTGGAATTGTACACGCCGATCAGGTCTCGCTTGAAATGGCTAGCTGCTTCCGGCTTCCCTTGACGGCGATCTCTTGTACAAAAGAGCGCCTCTGGCAGGATGTGGGCTCCTGGCAAGGTCGTATGAGAACTGGGAGTCGTTCAAGGTATATGTGGGTGAGGGTTGAGGTCGTCGTGAACTCTTTGTCATCGGCGTGGTGGCGCAAACAAGTGACTGGGCCGGGAGCTAAGAAAAAAATCCCACAGGCCAGACCCTGGATTGGAGGGGCAATGTCGCGTTAGATGACTCTTTTGCCGCCCGCACCCAAGCACTGGAGATCCCGACACATTGGGAACGCCGCAATCCTACGTCACTAGTAAGACTGACAGCGCAGGCCGCAATGGAGGAGCAGGTGCATGGAGCATACGCGCATACGACGCAAGCGAGAATGGGCCAGCGATCATGGAACCGTGACAGTCACCTGGGCCATGAGTGAGTGAGCGAGCGAGTGAGTCTGAACCCAGGCTGCTTGATCGGGCGGGGAACTCATCGGACGGCCAAACTGAAGCGTCTAGACGTCCAGGCTTGTGGTTAGCAGTTTAACTACCTGGGGCAGCGGGAAATGCAGTGCTCCGGGGTTAACGGCGACGCTAATTTTTGGTGCTCCGTGTCTCGTGTCGAACCGCACCGGAGCCTCCAACAACCGCGGTTGGTCCTGGATTCCACGAGCGACAAGAGGCACGAGGCACGTCGCGGTACCGCCTTTTCTTTGTCCAGCCGGCTACAACACTCCGATTGCAGTTGGTATAATTCGACCACACGGCCTCGAGGACTTAGCAGTACCCAGCACCTGAAGGACCACAACTCAATGCATCGCCGCAGCCGGCCCTGACATCATTCCTCAATCTCCTCCTCGCCATCCCCCCTTTGCTGCCCCAGCCTCTGCAACCCGTCGAAAATGGACGACACGACTCCGCTGGCATCTCTGTCGCTTACCCATGTTCACTATGTAGGTGTCTAGCCCTCCCCCATGTGATAGTACTCTGCTACGTCCGGTCCATCCCGCTAACCCGGACGCCTCCAGGATCCAACCGACCCGATCTCCTACCTCTGCGCCTGGCTTGCCCTCGTACCCCAGGGGCTCTGTGTCGTCTACGCGACGCTGATATGGTCGACTCGCGAGGTCGAGATCGCCCTCATGTTTGCCGGCCAGCTGGCCTGCGAAGCCCTGAATTTCGCCCTCAAGCGTTTGATTAAGGAAGAGCGGCCACGGCGAATGAACGGGAAGGGCTACGGGATGCCGAGCAGCCACTCTCAGTTTGTGGCTTACTTCGCTGTCAGTTTGGCCCTGTTCTTGATCTTCAGACATCAGCCAGTCTACCAGGGGCGGAGGAGAAATCACACACCCATGACCATGGCTGAACGAGCTTTCTGGAGCGTCGTGGGAGTCTGCATGGCCGGAGCAGTTGCCTGGAGCAGGATATACCTGAACTACCATACCGAGAAGCAAGTAGTTGTGGGGTGTGCCGCAGGAACTGTGAGTGCAATCGCGTGGTTCATCCTTACGGCGGCTGTCCGGCAATCGGGGTGGTTGGCCTGGGCCATTGACCACCCGATCGCCAGGTTCTTCAGAGTGCGGGATCTGGTTGTAGAAGAAGATCTGTGCCAGGCCGGGTGGGAGAAATGGGACGACAAGATGGTGGCGTTGAAGGCTCGGGGTAAGAAGGATTGATGGCAGCATATTAATAGGGGCAGAAAGGCTTTCTAGAGACCATGGAGATACCCGCATATTGCCCACTTGCATTGAGTAAGGTTTGGAAGAAATCCAATATCATATTAGCTTCGGGTTCGCAGTGAAGGCTATGTAGCTGCCTCTATGAACTGGCTATTCTCATGTGCAGTGATTATCTCTGGAGACAAGAGCAAAGTCGCTTTGTACACCATTGATTCGGATGTTAATTGGCTGAATGATAAGCGAAGGAAGGCACCCAGCCTTGGACGACGTGTCGGTCTCTGCCGCCAAGTTTGGCGGTCGCTTGCTTCCCAGTCCACAAGCCATCCCAGGGCTGCAATCAACAAGGAGAGCAGGTCAAGCAAGCTATGTCTGGTTTTTCTATGTTAGCCATTTTCGCTGGCTGCACTTCTCGGTCTGTTAAATGGTTAGCACTGTAGCTAATGACAATCATGGTAAGGTGCGTCTCGTAAGGAATGAAGGCTCAGCGCAGGTCTCGTTGGATATTGCAACATAGAAGTTTCAGATGGTGTACCCAGTCTCTCATCATAGCCAATTTTCGGGCCTGGTAGTCGAGTAGAATTGAACATACCACTTTTTTGTAGCTGCAGCTTGTATTATGCCCGTTTCTCCGATGATTACTCGCAGCCGTCCCAGCCTTAGGAACAAAATATGATAACCTGGAGTACTTGAGATTCCGGGGCGAGATCTCCCTACTCGCTCACAACTATGTCAGATAGAGACATACATTGTTGGCACTCGGCTAGAAATTTATTCCTGCTACCAGAGATGCTGAGTCGAATTCCGCTGGTGGAGGCCGTACCGGTTTCGTAGACACCGCATGCAGATCGTGATCGATAGCATGCAATCGCGATGGAGTTCCTGTTCGGGACCTTCATATTCTGCATCATATGTGCCTTGCCGAGTCTTCGTTGTTAGCTTTGCGTTCAGGCATGATTCTAGGCGCCATAAAGGGAGGAGATCACCTCAGAACAACACTGTAATATGCTCTTGATCATATTGCAATCAATCATCTTACCAAAATTCATCATAGAGCCAGGTGCGCACTCATTGAATGTTGAAGAAGAGGGTTGTCATGAGAAAATCCACCGTGGAAATTCTCATTACGGGCAGATATGATTTACCGTCACGCCTGTTACGTTCCCCGGGTATTTACCCTATCAGTGGTGAAGGAAAATCTGTTCTCAAAGTTGGGCTTGTGTCACCTAATTGTCAGATGCTGTGGGTTTTAAGCCAGGTGACAGCGCGGCAAGTTGCGGTGGCAACCACAAAAATGTTGCGATCATCCAAGGTAAGAACAAACGGACGGGCCGTGCATCAAAGCCCCGAGGTCATATTGGCGGCATGTCCAAAGTTGTCGTACTGGGAGACGGCCTAAGCAATGGGATGTCGGACAAGGTCTGCGGAGGACTTAAAGACTTGCAGAGAATGATCGTGCGTGAAAATGAGGCCACTGGAAGGATTGTACGTTCTTACGGCGACACAAAGATCTACTCGTCACCTTTGATTCGTAGACCTTTGGATGAAAGTCGAAATGCGACAACATAGACACAATTTTTCCAAACGATTGAATCCCCTTTCAGTAAAGCAGGGCAAGGAACCGGAAGTGCACACTGAAATATTTCTACGTGAGCTCATTCGGCTCTTTTGCACTGGAGAATCAATATTGACCATTCCTACTGAGAGCTCATGCAAGCTTTCTTCCTACGAGAAGTGAACAGCGCATAGCACTTATGTGCAAATCTTCCCACCCAGTGCCACGAGAAGATAGGCAATTTCTCATGTCGAATCTTGACTTTGTCTAGACCATCGAAAGAGCATTATGGTGAAAAGCGCCCCGAAAACCAACTCGCCAGTTGCCGATGAAATTCGACTGACTGTGAGTGGGAGAGGTCGTCATAGGACCACAAACGCTTCGTTTGAGCTTTCTCAAAGCCGTCCAGCTGCCCCTTTCCTCGAGAGCGCTACATATGTTTACCTGGGTATCTGAATCTTCTAGCATCTGCCGGTTTTTTCTCCTTGGTTTGTATCCATGTCTTCAATCAGACACACTTTTGTCATCTCCGTGAGTCTCATTTCGGTGAGCAGCTATGCCGTCCAGAAAACGCATTGCCAGGCCACACGGCACGGCACGATATTATAAGTGAAGTAAGGGGCTGTGCAGCTCAACTCAGAATCCAAGCGGCTCTGGGTGCGCTTGCTATATGTGTCTACCCATATCGAGTGCCTTGCCCGTATGTGAGGGACCCTTGGGAGGTTTGATGTGTCATCCCATATGCAGAAGTTTTGGCCGAAGTAGCCGCGCCAAGCCGGGCATGATGGAGATCTTTCGAGCATCAAACACGTCATACGCCAAGGACAGGTGTAGCTGGGAGGGAGCCCCGGGGATTTCTGGGCCTTCTCGGAGGCTTTCTCTCCCGCCCGTCCTTGAGACTTTTCTCCGTCTCGCATTTGTCAATTTCAAAGTCTATCATCATAAAGCGGGACTTGAGCAAGAATGTTTGAAACTGATTAGAAATTTTATTCCAAGTTGTTAAGACGCTATGAGAAGAGCTTCTCTCGGCTCCTCTGCCTATGGGGTATCGCCTGTATAGTCCTCGTGGCCAGCCTCTGCTGCCTTCCATCAATTGACATAAGTAAACCAAAGTAGATCCAACGATCTTCCGCCGTTCCTGTTCTCCCCTCTGCTGTAGGCTTCGCGCCGATATGGGGACTATAACAATATAAAGAGAAAAAAAGGTAGCTATAGTAGATGTGATATATACAAGTAGCAAGAAGTGAAGTAGTATGCGCACCCAACACCTGCAGTAGAGGACAGAACTAAACAGCGGCTTTCTATTATCAATCTAAAACTGGTGGTACTATGCGAGCTACCGACCAAGTTCCAGACCGGTGCTGTTGTTCCCCGCCGGTGGTGCCGTTGAAGGCGCGCGCCGGGCCTCCCCTTCTTCTGTTTCCGCTCTGCTCCGCTCCGTTCGGGCCGGAAGCCAGAAGTCGCAGGCTCCTTCATTACCGCATTCTCCTCATATCCGTCCTTCGATGGTCCGGGGCCGGGATTCATCCGGCTGCGGGGACTGAGCGCTTATAGCGAGAGGACCATGGGACCGGCGAGGATGATGTCGTCCGAGATGACACCGGTGGCCGGGGCGGCGCTCGTGAGGGTCATGTAGGTAATACCGGCCAAGTTCTGGGGAAGCTGGCAGCCGGCACCCTCGGTGAATGAAGCGAAGACGGTACCACCGGGGGCGTTGGCGTTGGTGAAACCACAGAATTTTGCCTGAGCGGAGGCCGTGCTCTGGACCTGGATACCGGTGCCTGCGGCCAGGACCTGGCCGGCCGCGGGGGCAGCAGTGGTCATGGTCAAGGTGGGGAAAGCAGTGAGGGCCAGGTTGGAGCCTGCCGGGCACGACTGGATGAAGGGGGCGGCGAGGGAGAAGACGGCCTTGGGACCCAGAGGGGTGTCGAAGGGCTGGGGAACGGCAACGGTGCCGCTGGCGGCGCGGATGAAGGACTGGTGACGGGCCTCGACGGTCAAGATGGAGCCGGCAGCAGCCAGGATTTTGGAGTCGGCCAAGATAGGGGCGGCGCCTAGGTAGGCGGAGACACCAACGTTCTCGAGCACACTGGCGGTGGCAACCATGCCCTTGGCGTCCGTGAAGCCGAAGTTGTACGTGCAGGGCTGGACGGGCTTGACGCCGGCCTGGGCGATCGAGCTCTGCAGCGTCTGCACGTGGGCCTGTTCCGTCTGGCCGATGTTCTTGAGATCCGAGATTTGCTGAGCGGTCAGGCCGAGGGCGGCAAACTGGTCATCGGGGAACTGGGCAAATCCTTGCTGGTAGAAGGTAGCCTCGAGCCACTCGAGAGTCAGGGCGCTGTAGAACGTATTAGTGAGGTGAAACAGCGAGTGCCAGCTTCTGGAAGCACTACTAACAATTGCAGAATATCGACATCCGTAAGTCCCAGTGCTTGCTCGGCAGCTGTCTGACGCTTTGCCACATTGAAGATCTTCTCTTGCGCCCTGGTGAACTTGGGCTGGGCCGGGAGAGCACTGGCAACAGCGGCCACGGCGGCGACGACACCGGCAATTTTCGTAATGGAAGGCATCTTGGCGTTTGATATATTAAAAGTTGTCCTGACGACTTTTCTTTCTTCTCACTTCGATCGTAATATGTCCGGATGGGGGGAAATAGCGACAGTTTGGTTGTTGTTAATAAAGAGCGATAGATTGTCGTATAATGAAAGCAAGACCAGCCTGGCTGTTCTAGGTAAAAGGTCCCACCGGGGTATTACAAGAAATTAAACTTGGGGTTGAAGGAGAGTGATGAAAGTCGTTGATCCCAGGAAGCAGACCAGCGCTTTTTGGTTCGGAGTTGGACACGAAATAGAACGGGATGGGAAGTGGAAGATAGAAACCGCGTCTGGAAGGAGGAGGAAACGTCCTCAATAAAGGCATCCGCCAAGAAACGGATCTTGAGATTCCCAGAGAGTATGCGGGTCACGGAAAGAGGGTTGGCCGGCAAGAGGGCCAGGGCCACAACCCCCCTGTCAGCATCCGGTTCCTTGTGGATCTGCATCGTGGGAGTGGAAGGTGAGCTTCCCTCGTCGCAGTCGCCATTTTCCCAGCAGGATCCGAGGCCGGGCGTCCAAGGGGCCGCCAGGGACGAGAGCCGTAGAAGGGGAGCCGGGCGAGCAGCACCACCAATCCGCGCGCGGTGCGTGGCGAGCGGCCAATCAGGAGCCGAGCGCATGTCGAAAACGGAGGGCGAAACGAAACGTCTTGGACAATAAGCTTCCGAGCAGCCAATGAGCAGAGTCGCTGGCAACTAAGCTTAGACGAAAGACTTGGGACGAAGGTTGTCTGTCAGTGGTTGAGCCTGTCCCCAGCGAGGCTAAACCGGCTAGGGGAAGGGGGCACCTGGGGCACCTGGGGCGCGCCGGGGGGGCTTCGGTAGGGGTCCGAGGCGCCCAGGAGGCCATCTGCGTCAGAACCCGTTTCAGCGACCTGCCCGCCGGCGCATAGCCGAGCCTCACACAACGGACGGACTGCAACCCGACACTCTGAAACCGAGCGCTCGCTATGCCGGCCAGCTCGCCATCCACGCTCTTTTCTCATACAACCTGGGCACCACAGCAAGGCTCGTTTCCCTGTCCCGTGCCGCACAGGACTCTTGGACGGGGCGCCATGGCGAGATGCGAGATACCAGGAGGTTGCCATTTACACCCTCCTTGGGCCTGTTTCCCCCTCCTCGGCGAATCAGAATGCTCGCTGCGTGTGACTCCTGCGTTTCCCAGCTCGTCGCCATCACGAAAAAGGCAATAAGCTGCCTCCTGTGGCCGTGGCCGTGGCCGTGGCGCTCAGTTTACAGGTTCTGCCCTACACCTTCAGACGGAGGGGGATTTTCAATGCAACCCAAGATGGCCCAAGATGTCCCAACATTGGAAGGGATCATGGCTTCAGCCTAGGGGAAACATCTCCGTTCCCTTGGCAAATAAGATGACAGGATCGCGAGTGATCTCCTGCCCAGCCTGCATATCGCGGCCGGCCGTTAGGAATTATATCGAGCGCACTCACTCGGCGGCATCGAAAGAAGGGGTCGCTTAGTAACGTCCTGCTCCGTAGAGAAACAGGCTGTCATGGTTCCGTGCCCCAGTATCTCTGAGCCAAATGTGACTATACTACTAAACTATTATACACAGGCTCGCGGTCACGTCTGACAAGTTGACCTCTCAACCGGTGCCAGAACATCTCCTTGGGCAGAAACATTTGAGTCATGAATTACCGACAATACTCCCCAGTCCAACTCATATGCCTGTATTCTTATCGTAGAAATTAGAAATTACGAACGACTCAGTCCCCCGTTGAAATAATCCCGAAAGCCCAAACGTCACACACGTGGAGCTATCGGCGCCCCTGTGTAGCCAGCGGGGCCAATCGAGTCTTTCTCTCCAATCGGTACGTTGTAAGCCAGGTAGGTATGTGAGAGGTTACTTATGCTTAATCCTCGCCCTCGCCATCACCCGTCCCGAACCCAGGATGACCCCTCCGCTGCGAGCAAGTCTTGCTTGCGTCCAGTGGGAGCCGCAAGTGGGTATACGCAAAGGCCACATAACAGGCTCAGATCTGCTGCGCGTCCCCGTCGTCGCTCACTCGAACTTCAGCCGGGATCGACGGCCGGGTGTAGCAAGACCTGCACATCATGGCCTTCGATAGCGGCTCACGCACGTGCCCCCTCTCTTCTTGTCGTCCAACTCTGCTGCCCTGTCGCGTCTCAGATTCTCCGTCCATGCCGTGGGTACCGTGGGTGTTCCCATTGCTTGGCTCGGGATTTTTGGACACCGTTCGGAACCCGCGGCCTGATGAGAGGTAGATCCTCTTCGTCCCGTCTCCTAAACGATCCCGGCGGCTCGGGAGATCATATGCTCTAGACTCTGGCTCCAATTCCAAACATAGTGAAGCAATTGTCGTTTGTAATGATCCGATGGTTCGCCACGATGATAAGAAATCCCGAGCATGAGCTTGTGTCTCTGGGCCATCGCAAAGCTATGCCATCAACCAGAAAAGACCAAAAAACATTCGGCCGAACGAAACTTGCATGCATTTTGCCATCCAAGGCATAACTTGAGTAATTAAGGAGCAGACACATTTGGTAACCCGTCTTAGTTGGTTCCCTGACGTGAGGCCCATTTATACATGGGGTTTTCTTCATCATCTCTAAAGGAATGCGCAGCTTCGTAGCTTTCATCGCGTCTCTTCCTAATTGTGGGCATCTTACGCAGAACGACTCGCACTAGTTGCTGTTTTGGGTTCACATATTGACAAATGAACACACTGTGCATATATGAAACCGGTCTTTGGCTGATAATATGGCACTAACAATCTACCTTACTTTTATTCCCGGTTATGATCCTGACTCACCACGGAGCACAGAACCTTCCTCCCCATCCCCGTCAAATTAGAGCTCAAGGATTATTCGGGAGCAATGTGTCTATCTCCGCGAGTCCCCGTTGAGGATATCTTACAGAGCGTACGGGTTCAAGGACCGGATGGTGAGGCACCTGTCGAGGCTATTAGTCTTGAAAGTAGGTTAGGCTGGTGGGAGGTAAACTTACGGTGGGCTCTTCGAGAGATCCGTCTTGAGAATAATGGGCACTCTCGTCATCTCGGTGACATCCTGGATATACTCGCCACCCTCTTCCCGCAAGGCGAAATGCTTCAGATACTTCTCCTTGTTGGTCAGACGAGTCTCAACTGCCTCGGCCATTGGCACCTTCGAGTCAGACCTAGTGCGGTGAAGGACACCGGCGTTTGAGGTGGATCGAGTCGGCGAGCCGGGGACACTCTGGGTAGGTCGCTCGGCCAGTGACGCACCGGCCATGGCTTCAGTAACGTCAGAAGCGTTGTCGTCATCGTCGTCGAACAACGCATCAACGTCGTCCGTAGATATGGTGCCAGTCTCAGTCTGCTTACGAGCAGCCTCTTCGCGCTCCTTCTTCGCCCTGTCGGCTTCCTCGGCCTGCCTGGCGGCAGCCATGGCATTCGACATTCTCTGCGACTGATGAGCCTTGGGGCGTTCATCCTCAGGGACATATGCAGAACTTGGGACGCCCTTCTCCCAGTAAAGCTCCAGCACCCGCTTCTCCTTCCTGAACTCGGCCTTCTTCAGAGGCAACTGATCACAGTGCACTCGCTTCTCGAAGCCCCATTCTGGGATCAAGACATCGAAGGCAGATTCGTACACGCAGATGACAATGCCTTCGCTGATCAAGTCTCCATTGACCTCCTGACGCTTCTTGTCCATGATTCTGCAAGACTCTATGTGAATACTTTGCTCCTGAGCATTCTGGGCCGACTCCTTCTTGGTGTTACAAGATTCGACAGTCTTGACCAGGTTCTCAATATCGTCAGCGAATTCCACCTTCCCTTCGGACAATACAGCCTCGAGCTGACGATGGACAACAATGTCGGCGTAGCGGCGGGTAGGTGCTGTGAAGTGGGTGTAAAGCGGTTGGTTGAGCGCGTAGTGGGGCCACAGGGACTTGTTGGTCTTGCCGGCAATGTAATATTTGGCATGGTTCATGCTCTTCACCAACAGCGTCTCCATTCCCTTGCGGATCTCGTTGTCATCGACCTTGAAAAGGCTGTTCTGAACAGAGCCACTGCTGGTAGTGTCAAAGTCGTATCCAAGTGCTCTCATGCGATCCTCCAATGTCTGGAGACGGCGGGCATTGGGCGGGCCTTGACGACGAAGCAGCGCCTTTTCGGGTAGGCCTTCCACCAGGCGCTGGGCCACGTAAGCATTTGCCTTGTGCAACAACTCTTCGACGAGTTCGGTACCAGGGGTCGAGTCGAAGAGATTGTGCTGGATAGGAATGTTCTCATCGTCCAGTTGGTGGAGCAGTCTCAGGGGTGCGATAGGCTCATCTTCTGAACCCAGGCGGGCTTCCCGGAACTTTTGGGCAACAGCCTGAAACAAGTTAGCATGTAGTACGATAGTGGCCGCCTAGATATATCTTACATTGAGGATCTGGATGTCCTTTGCTTGGATAACATCGTGCTTGAAGGACTGATTGGAGAGAGCATCATCAATCTGCTTGAGCGTGACGTTGGCAGCGCTCTTAATGATACTCTTGCCAACCCAGGTGTCGCCTTCCGCCACAACACCAGTCTGGGGGTTGACGCGGAACACTACACTGACGGTAAGCCGGTCCTGACCCGCGGTCAAGGTGCAGACTTCTTTGGCGATCTGTGGTGGCAGCAAGGCGCAAGTACGGTTCACAAGGTGGACAGCCATACCGCGCTTCTTGGCCTCGCGGTCGACAAGTGAGTTAGACTTGACGAAATGGGCGATATCCGGCACGTGAATGCCGATCTCGATCTTGCCATCAGACTCGGTCCTGACATGGACAGCATCTCCCAGCTCTCCAGTACCAGCCAGGTCGAGGGTGAACGTAGTCACGTCCCGGAAGTCTCGGCGAGTGCTGATGGCAGTCTCGTCCTCCTTGGCGATTGACCAGTCTTGAAGCCCAACGCTCCTGAGGACAGCTTCGGAAAATTCATCGGATGAAAAGTTGTTGTCGCGCAGCAATGCATCAGTCTCCACCTTAAGATCACCCATACGGCCAAGCTGCTCGACCAATGTTCCGAAGGGGTGCAGCGAGGTGATGGGCCAGCGCTTAATGCACGCAACGAAAATGCGATCAGCGTACTCCTGGTGCTTTTCAACAAAGTCACGCGGGGCCTGCTCGGTGGGAATAGCGATCAGTGGCACACGCTTATCCGTCGGCTTAAACCAGACAATCTTGGGCTTGTCCTGGTGTCGGTTGTTGTCCTGGGGCCGACCTCCATCTCTGGCTGCCCGCTCGGCTTCTTGCTTCTCCTTGGTAGCCTGGCTACTAGGTCGCAGCAGGCCGAGTGTGCCCGAGAACATTTGGCCGGCCACTCGCTCAATAACGGCGACGATATGTCCAGCGTAGAGCGGCTTGGACTCGTCGTTGATCTCCTCTTCCTCGACAAGGAGTAAGCTCTGGCCTTCGACCTCAACATCATCATTCTTCTTTTGCGTGGGTCGCTGTCGCAGACTGCCGCGACGGCGGATGCCACCCTCGCCAGCGTTGGCATCATCTCCATTCCCAGCACCGGACTGAGCGTTACCGGCAGTTGACCCGGAACGAGTATCGGTGATATCCTTTCGCTTCTTCTTCTCCTCTTTTTCGCGCTTCTGGCCCCAGACTTCATCAACGTCCAGAAGCTCGACGGCGACCAGATCTCCCTCCAGGGCACGGTTCCGGTCCTTGCTGCCACAGATGAAAATATCAGCGTCGAGAAGGCCGTCAGATGTAGAAACATAGGCGTCGCTTCGGTTCTTCTTGTTGACACGTAGGATGCCAGAAACAAGCTGGCCATCACCTAGGAGGGCAGGTAAGGTGGCCTGAGGGAGATACGGGGTAAAGAGTGTCTTCCTCTGCTGCTGCTGGTTCTGCTGACCGCCCATCTGGGGCGCGTGCTGGCTTCCTTGCAGGCCAACCAGGTGCTGTCCGTTCATCTGGGCCGCCTGCAGGGCCTGGAGCTGATTCAGCTGCATGGGGTTGAGCTGGCCAGGGTACATCTGCATCATGGGCATCTGACCGGGAACCTGCATCAGCTGGGGCTGGCCAGGGTACTGGAAGGCACCAATACCCGAGACCGACTGGTTCACGGAGCCGCGAGAGCGGTGGCCGGGCTGGAAGGGCTGCTGACCGCCGGCCTGTTCTTGACCCTGGTTCTGGGACTGGTTGCGCCAGTTCCCCTCAAAGTTACGTGAGCCGGTTCTGGCATGACCGCGACCACGGGTGAAGTCATTGCCTTGGTGACCACCTGCATTGATGGAAACCGAATCGCCTCCGCGGCCATGGCCTCTGGGGTTTGCACCAACAGCCATGCTCTGGCTACGTCCATGGCCGCCCCGGCCACCTCGGGTGGATGAGCCTTGGGCGATAGGGGTGTCGGCGGCGGCGGTGGTGGTAGTGGTGGTAGCG
Source organism: Neoarthrinium moseri (assembly GCF_022829205.1). Taxonomy (NCBI): domain Eukaryota; kingdom Fungi; phylum Ascomycota; class Sordariomycetes; order Amphisphaeriales; family Apiosporaceae; genus Neoarthrinium; species Neoarthrinium moseri. Next base: position 391,725 of record NW_026055138.1, read on the forward strand.
GGCTTCGCCTCCTCGGCGGGAGCGCTATCAGACGCTCCGGGCCCGGGAAACTGGAAGCCGGATGTAGTGCGCTTCTGCTGAGCAATCTCAGCGGCCTTCTTGGCATCTGCCAGTGCTAGGGAGTGTCTTCGCTGGTGGCCGCCTCCAGAACCGCCGCCTCGCCCTCCTCGAGGGGCGTTGTTCTCTCTGCCGTGGGCCTGCGAGTTATCGAACTGGCCGAAGGTAGAGCCAGATGCTCCCGAAGATGGAGCCGGAGGCGGGCCCATGCCCATGTTGGGAAGTGCCGACTGATTACGACGGTGTGACATGGGCTGGCTCGGGGCACCCATTTGGACGTTCTGTTGCTGTGGAAGCTGGTTGGGGAACTGGAAGCCCTGTTGCGCCGCCATGTTGGCCATGCCCGGCTGCATGGGGTTGAAGCCACCGGGACCCAGCTGTCCAGGCGGCATCATGCCCATGTTCAAATATTGTTGTTGCGTAGCCTGTATCTGCTGCTGCTGCTGCTGTAGCAGCTCGATCTGTTGCTGAATAGCAAGTTGCTCCACTAGAGAGGAAAGGACACGCCGTTAGCCATCTGTGGGGTTCTGTGACTCGGAAACTGTACAATCAAATCAAGCTTGCGGCGGCAGCCTATACGTGGGTGTGGTAACACCCGACGGGGGCAAATCTGTGCAGGAGGGATAAGGAAGGACTCACTCCCAGGGTTGGCAAACATGCTCATCAACGGCGTCAGCTCCGAGGGGCTTCGACGATGAGCAATGTGCAAGCGACGGCCGGTCGGGCCAGGAACGCCTCCCGCAGGAGGCGGCTGCGGCGGCTGCTGCTGCTGCTGCTGTTGTTGGTTCTGCTGCTCCATGGTGGGCGAGCAGTGGGATGGGTGATGGCACGTCAGGTGCTAGTAGTATGTATCAATGGGAAAGTGGGTAGATAGCTGTAGCTAGAAAAGGGGCCGTCCCAACAGTGTAGGCGGCTAGGAACCGATCGATGCTGGCTGGAGCGTCTATGTGTGCAGATATGGTGGTTGCCGGCAGTCAGACAGCATGTAGGGGCTTTTTTGGGTTGGAGTGAAGATTGCGTTGCGTGGGCTTTTGCGACTAGACAAAAGGAGGGTGAATGAGAGATGTGAATGGTGGTCTGGGTCTCGTGGCGAGATGGTCCGTCCCGGATGAAGCTTTGAAGAAGGAATGTCAACAGAGCTGTGGGTTGGAAGGGGGGAGGAAGGAGGGAAGATGGGTTGGCACGGGGGAGAAGTTGGCGATGACGATGATGGGGAGGAGGAGAGCGTGGGTGAGGTGAGGTGAGGTGAGGCAAGGCCCAGGTAGGAAGTGGAAGCAATGGCCCCAAGGCAGCCCAAGGCCCCAAGGTCCAAGGTCCAAGGTCCAAGGTCCCGACGCCGCGCGCGCAGCAAGGTTGCGAGTCCCCCCCAAAGCCCAAGGCCCAAGGCCGCAGGGCAGGGTCCAGGATTGGATGGGATGGAGGCGGCAGCGCCCACCACGCAGTACTCGGAGCTCTCTGGCAGCTCCTCTACAGTGCCCTAACTAAGTCAATACGGGGTAGCAGCAAGAGCCCCCTTCCCCCCCCCCCCCAAGGGCCTGGCCCGGGGGATGGTTGAGTGCAGGTGTTCAGGTCGCTGTGAGGCGCCCCTCTCGCGCACGCAACCTGAGGTCAGGTCCTTTAGCGGCGTTGCTGCTAGCAGGCTAGGTGCTGCTCCCCTACTGCCTGCTGGGGGTCGCTAGGTGTGCTAAACCTTGCCCAGGCTAGCTCCCCCTCTAGTGTCAGTTGGTAACCAAACACTAGCGGGCCGTCGTCACCCCCTTGCTGGAGCTCGCACGGGGTTGAGACAACACGCCTGCTACCTCGCCGTGCTCTCACTGAAACAAACGTGCACCCGATGCCATAGGCAGCTGGTTTCTATCACTTCTCAGCCTCCGCCCGTGCGGGCGGCGGCCTGGGCAGTCACGAACAAACACCCCCGGGCTCCTGGTCCGGCATTGTGGACATGTGGCCTGTGTGCTGCTCATCCGAGAGATGCGATGATCCTCCCAGAGCTACCCCTGTCCGAATGGGGGCTAACGTAATAAGGTCGTAGCGGGTGGTGTGCCGCAGAGCCCAGCTTGCAGCGTGCAGCAACTCAGCAAAGCTTCGTTATCAGAGAGAGGGGTGGTGGCAAGTCTTTTCAGAGTCATGCACCATCATGACGGTAATGATAGGCTGTCCCGGCTGCCGACCACATGAAGGTTTCCTGCTGTGCGCAGAGAAGCCGTCAGAACTGCGCAAGTGCGATTCCAGACTGCCCTGAATGCTCTCCTAACGACGGTTAGTAGTCAGGTCTACTGACTGACTACTGGCCGTCGGGTCAGAGTTTGGTAACACATGTGCAGCAGCTTGGTCTGGCAAATCGGTACATTACAAGAGTAGATTACAGTGGGCCTCGACTCTGTTTTTTTACGAGCCTCGCCCACTCCCACCATGTCCCAGGTCTCGCCTGAGCAGACCCTTCCAGCTTCAGCTCAATATGATGCTCAGTGGGGACCTCGGAACCTACCAAGCAACCCGGACAACGTTGAAATATCAACGAAACAACACCGGGCTACATATCTCATCCTCGCTCTGTGGCTAATGGAGCAGGCACTTTGATACGTTTGTTCAAGTAAAAAGGTCGTCTGCATCTTGTTACATCGATAGGAAGGCAGGCCTTTCAAAAATCCTACATTCTTACTGGATATTCAAGGGTATTCGGCGCCGTCCCATCGTCATCTAAAGTCGCCATGTTAGTCTGCCTGAGTACCGAACGACGACGGTGGAGTCGTCAAGCTGAAATCACAGCACCTCATTCCAAAATCTCTGCAGGCAAGGCATATCAATCGAAGGCCAAGTCCCACATTGCCAATGAAGGGCAATATCTGAGAGACTGAACGAAATGACGATGACGAAAGGGCACGCGATGCTGCGATATGGCTGTCCTAGGAAATCCAAGGCTCTCTCGCCCATCGGCGTGCCGATCGTTGCCCGTCATCTTACTTTCAAGAGATGATCACCGTGGCTGACGGGTACAGTACGGTTCCAATGGGACGGCGCCTGGGACAGCCAATCGTTTCTTCACTGGGGAGAAAAAGAACAAACCGACCCCAATCTAGCCCCCAAACCAGACCCCCAAGTTTCATCATTATGCCGATGGCACGAAGTACCACAGTCAAGTTATTCTTGGGACCGGACCCAACCAAAGTTCAGCAAACAAAGAACGCCGAAGGACGCCATTGTCTCGATATTTTTGGTCTGGGTCAACGATGAAGCAGCCGCTCAATCAGCAGCACTGCAGCTGGAGGATTGCAAACTGATGTACAGAGCGACTCCCTCGTATGGAGCACGTTAGGCATTCAAGACAGGACCTGTAGAGCTTGTGTGTACATTCGACTCTCGTCTACCTGCTCTTCTGCCCCGTTACCGAGACAGCTGTTTTTGGTTGGTATCGAAGGAGCAATGGCTGAAGGCCAAACCACATCGTCATTCACATACTGCAAGGCCCTTAAGTTGTTTCTAATCAGCATACTAGATTCCCGAGGCCAGGTACGTTCCAAGGTAGACATGTATGTAAGTTGCCAGGTCTGTGGTGAGTATGCGGAGCTTGTTGCGAGTTATGCATGCCCAGGAGTACTGTCACATAGTACTGTAGATAGCGTAACTCAAGGTACCTACATAAGTTACAGCAGTTAGTTACCTAGTAAATCTGATCTTTGGCGGGGTTTGACCGCCCGCCGGAAAAGGCATTGACTACAGCCCAGGTACGAGTTAATTGTACCAGCGCTTTTCTACCCCTACCGGGCCAGCTAGTCTGGAACCGGCAGAAACTATGCAATCCGAGCTTTCAGCCTCCAACTTTCATCCAAACATCCATTCGACGACGACAGACATCTCGCGCTTGCCAGCAGAGGTTCTTTCGGCGCGCGATAGATCACCACACTGCCCTTACTTGTTTTCCTGCTTGAACCTCTGCACTATTGTATCCCGGTCCCGCCCCGTTATCGAAGAGCGCCCGAGGTTGCAACACGTTCTACGACCAAGAACACACCAAACATCATCATGAGATGAGCGCGAGTGCAACAAACAAGACATGGCGGAATCCTCACCCGCTCGAAAGAGTGCACAAATCTCTAGCCCAGAGAGGCGCCACATTGGAAGCTATCTCTCGGACGATCGCAACAACGAATTGAGCCACCAGCAAGCCCTGGCCGCTGCTGCGGTCGAGCACGAACGGGTCAGGCTTGCCGCCCTGAAGACGATCGAGACGCACGCTCTACGCCTTGAGCAGCTCCGGCTACGGGATGAAGAGTCACGCATATTAGAGAGGCAGCGGATAGAGCGGGAGCGCTTGGAACAGGAACGTAAGCTGCGAGACGAGGAAAAGCGACTCCGCGATCTCGAGGCGCAGAAAGTCGAGAAGCTCCCTCCTGTTGAGCCCAAACCCAAGCCCAAGCCCGAGGCCAGTGATGTCCCTGCCCCTACCACCGGGAATGGCCCCGACGGGACACATACAGAGGTATCTGGGCCTGGCGCTTCAGCCAAGCCAGCTGCGCTCGTTCCTCCCAAGGCGAGCTTGTTTGGGACTTCGTCGGCCTCGCCCGCTACGGAGACCCAGGGCCAAGCGAATGGGACAGCTGCAAAGAGCGCGTCTCCGTTCCAGCAGACACCTTCAGCAACTCAACAAGCCCCGGCTCCATCGAATCCTTTCTTGAAAGCCACCACTCCAGCCGCAGCTCCAGCGACGAACCCCTTCGCAAAACCTACAAAAGCAGCAGCGAACCCGTTCCAAAAAGCTACTCCTACACCAGCTGCCAATGGCCTTCCCACGAATGCAACAGTGCCAGCCGCAGCCCCATCACAAATCCAACGAACTCAAGCAGTAGACCGGTATATTCAAATCCACCAGAGTTTGAAGAAGATACGCGCCAGCATCAAAGAGCAGATGAAGACCAACATTGACCTCAAGAAGAATGCGGGCGACATGAGGCGGGAGATACGCAAGTCCATTGGGCAGTTGACAGGCGAGAGAGGAGCGAATAAGCAACAGGTATGTTCTCGCACTCTATACTGGCGCACAGCCCACAACTGACCGGGTCCAGCTTGAGCGGATAAGAAACACTCTTACAGCAGCCTTACGTGGCCAACCTCCAAGTGCTTTGGTGGACCCATCCGAGTTTGTCTGCGACAAGCGAGAACCAGCACAGGATGCCTCAATAAACGGGGAGGTCCCTTCACTCTTCATATACCTTCTGAATATTCTGGCCAAGGACATGATCAAGCAGTTCGACAGCGAATGCGGAGCAACGCCGAGTAAAGCCGACCCGATCGGCGTCGTTGCAGCGCAGATATTCTCTACCAAAGACTTTCTGTGGCGTGGCAAGTCACTGATTGATATTCTGATGGCCAAGTTCCGGGTAGCATGCCCCGTTCTCTTTGGCTATAGGGGAAGTGAAAAGACTGAGCAGGGCAGGGCACGCCTAGGTTGGAGGAGAGAAGAAGGCCACTGGGCGACCGAACAACAACACGTCGATCGGATGAAGGGGCTGGGCGTGGGATACGCATCGATTGCGCTACGCGACTTCTCCAAGGCTAAAACCACAAATCCCTTTCCCCCCTCCCATTACTGGACAAGCATGGCCAGGATCTTGAACACACCTCCAGCTGAGATCTCGGATACGCAGTGCACGGTTCTACGTGCCATGATCAATCTCTATGAGGAGAAGTTCATCAATTTCTACGGCAACCAGGCAATCGCGGCACTGCGGAAGGCTTTGGTGGAGTTTCCTGCAAAAGCACCCGCCAAAACGCCCGCTGTCAGCGCACTGGAGATCCTGGCACAGTTGTATATCAAGAATTTTGGTCTCGATCTCAGGTGAGATTCAGGCCACGGAGGGTTGGGGACCGGGAGCAGATACGTAAAGGTACCACGTGTCATGGTGAATGGGAAAGATGAACGCGGCCACTAGAGCAGCTGGCGGCGTTCAGGCAAGCGATGAGATTTCAGAGCCACGATTTGGCACAGCGTCAGGAAGTCTTACTTCATAGAGAAATTGCTGCTCCTATGGGACAGGCACACATCTCCGTCCATCTGAGAACTTCATATCTTGAAAACTAGTAGGCGCGTACCCTCTCTTCGGGGCATCCGGAGCAAAGCCATGGACCGCTAGCCCCTCATCATAAAAATATCTACAAGAACAAATGAAGCAATGAAAAAGAAACCGAACCCACGCGCCAATGCTATGTCTTCTAATTACGCAGTTGGAACCAAGCCTCCTCCTCCCGCTCTTCTTTCCCGTCTTTCCCGTATCTGTACACTTCCAAGGGCCTGCGGTCTGCAGGCTCGCACGGCTCCTCCCCGTCATCACCGTCATCATCGTCCGCTGGCCTTACAGGATCAGCAGCAGCACGAGCAGGATGATCAGCACCATGATCAGGACGGCGATGCAGCAGCCGCTCCAGCGGTCCTCGTTCTTGCGCACGACGTAGGCCATCTTCTGCATGCCCGTGGCCAGGCGGCCCTGGACGCGGTCGGCCAGGGAGTCGACGACCTCGAGCATCTCGCGCTGCTCCTCGAGCTCGCGGCCCATGTCGTCGGCCTGCCGCCGGATGTTGCCGACCGTCACAAACGTCGCGTCCAGCATGTCGTCCTGCTCGCGCATCATGTGCAGCTGCTGGTGGTGCTCGAACTCGGCCGCGTAGTCGTCGCCGCCGCCGCCGCCGCCCTCGTGGCCGTCCTCGTCGATGGCGAAGGCGTTCGGGTCCGGCAGGTCGCCCGACGCCGCCTGGCGCGCCGCCCGCGCGTTGCTGCTGCCGCCTCCGGGCCCTGGCGACGACAGCGCCTCCCGCATGTCCTCGACCTCGCCGCCGACCTCCTGCACCAGCCGCTGGCGGCGCTTGAGCTCGGCGGCGCTGAGGCCGTACTGGGCCGGGTCGGATTGCACGGCATTGACGGCGGCCTCGAGGTCGGCCAGGTCCTCGGCGAGCGACTCGAGGGCGCCCTCAAGGTCGGAGCGCGCGGCGGCGAGCTCGGGGTTGGACGGCGCCGACGTCAGCGACCGGATGCGGATGTAGGAGGAGAAGAGCGGCCGGGTCTGCTGGAGCTGGGCGAGGACGTCCCTGTCAGGTTTCTGCGAGTCAGTCCCCGAGGGATCGGATAGGTAGCTGCCTTTGTTCCATGGAAGCGGGACCTGTAGGCGGAAAGGGCTGCAAAGGGGGGACGGGGATGCGCCGGGACGTACTGTTGGACCTGGAGGAAAGGGTCCTCCTCGTTTGTCGAGGACATCATGCTGGCTCCCTTCCGGCCTGGGGAATCTGCTGTTTCCAATAGGTGCTGAATGGCTACATCTGTAAACGAGGAAGTCACGGGGCGCTAGATGCTCATGGAATGCCGATGCGGGCGTTCTGTGCTGTTTGTGGTTATAATATGTCGGTGCCGGACGAGGCTGAAGCTTGGGAGGGATGACGTGTGGTTTAGTGAAGGCTCGCTGGGATCCATCCATCTGGCCCGTCCCACCCACCGTCTGGGTAGATCTTCGGCGGCCAGCCGGGCGGTCGCGGGTGGGTGCCTGCCCGCCAGCCTGGGTCTGGTGGAACCCCCTGGCCCCAAGTTACACTCCGCCGAAACGGTGTCACCCTGTTGAACTCAGGAATTTGCAATCTGCACCAAGAGCTAGTTCAGGAGGCCGCATTGATCCAGTAAATCGTGCCATCCTGAGAGAAGACGAACACCGTTATGAGCCGCGCAGCTCGTTGACTTGTGCACTGGTAATGTAATAGATGAGAGATCTGCATGGCTTGGTACTATACACCAACAAATAATCCCGATCACCAAACTTATAAACTATAGACTATAATATATCAAACAATTCTTAACACTCATGAAAAGCGGGCTGTTTTATTTTTACGAGTCTGACCACGGGTTTGACAGGGGATCAGCAAATGGATCATCATAACTCATGACCAAGTTCTGCCTTTCGGGCTGTTGCTGCGTGAGAGGCGCTTGGTCTGCGAACACCGAGACGGCATTGTTGCCCAATCCAGCGCCCAAAACCCTGCCAAGCTCGTTGTTGATAATCAACAGAGTGTCTATGTTGTCGTTGTATGCAGACAACCTGGCTTCGTGTTGTTTTTTCTGAGGTAGCGCTTCCGCTTGGTGCATACGGCTGCTCAAGTATCCGGCTGCGTCGCTCAGGCGCTTTCGAAACTCGACAGATGTTCTTCGACCAGCTTCGCTGGTTGGTAGGATTTCGAGGAGAGAGTTGATCGCTTCACGAAGATCGGTCGAGGCGTTCTCGAGGTTTTCAATCTACCAAAGGTTGATCAGTATGGTCATAGCCCGGTAATGTTTTTGTTTTTATCACGGGGCCAAAGCGCAGTATACCTTGTTCTTTTTTATGTTGATCTTCAGTGTTTGGACCGCGGCATTCGTTGATCGCCATACACAAACACACGCGCTGAATGAGGTAATGCAGGTACTGCCGGCGGCAACGTATACTATAACAGGTGCTGCCGGTAATGGCATCTTGGGCTGCTTGGAGTGCGCTCACGATGGAGTCTGAATCTAAGAATGAAAGGGTCAATCATGAGGGGTCTCGTAGATATAGCCTTGCCTTCGGGAGAGGTTGCAGAGCTGATGGGCTGAATGGTGGCTGAACTTTGCTGATTGTTGTGGCAAACACTCATTGGCCGTTGTCCTGGTCTCATACAGCCCGGGCGATCTACCGGCTGGACTTGAAGCTCCTTTGTTCGGCTGCGGGATAACCTGACGTCGCTCTCGCACCTATGCGAGAGCCAGGTGTGCTGAGTTGCGTTCAAAGATATGATACTTGCATCACGGAATCGATCCTGATGTGCTCAATGGTATACCTCTAATCAAGTACTCATTTCGATTTTAAATGTACCAACAGAGCAACGAGCATCAAGACTTGAGCCAAGTCGCTGCCAAGGACATGCGCCATAGATATATGATAGGGGGGAGAGCGGACGATAGCGGCCTCGTCAGAGTCAACGAATAGGTACAGTACGTAATAGTGGATAGAGACGGAGCATTTGACATGTGGCATTAGAGCGCCACTTCCGGTTCAGGGATTCTGCACATATAAACGCGATGAGGCAAGATTGAGACTGGGTGTGAGGCGGTCGTTTCATCCGTTGAGTTCAATGACCATCAGAGCTTCTCGGCAACTAACATCATTGTGTTGGCCTATATATGGAAGTACATATTGTCAATGGGTAAAGCGTAATGAATTTAGGAACTGCTACTCGCACGATAACAAACGATGCCTCATTCCAGGCATCAATTGATCAAACACTTCCTACACCTCGGTGGCATTGCGGCTGATATGTGTCTCTACACCAGCGACTCGGTTGGGTTTGACAAGATCGGACGTACTTCCTTTACTACTTGTCTCAAAATTGGTCATCGTGTATGCTTCAAATCTTGCCGGCTTTTTCTTGTCGCTGCCACTTGTATCTCTGATGTAGCCAGAACTGCTGCGATGGGTTGACCACGTCTCGCGCTTGAATAGGACGTTGAGGCTCGGCGCGTTCACGGCGAAGATGGTTACAATTGCTTCTCGCTGAGCCCACATGGAGCTGGTGTTGACGGTTTTCGGATTTCCAACGGTCATGATGCAGCGAGCAAGACTCATTCCAATGACGAAGAGTCCAAGCGAAAGAAGGAAGAGGATGCGAAGTTTCCTGGTTAGACATGAAGAGGTCAGAATTGCGGCTAACGTTACCCGTAAGCTACGGTACAGAAGTCACATACCTCCAAAGTGGCATCCTAAGGTTCCTCATGATAATAGGAGGTACAGCAAGAAGTAGCACATCAGTACTGAAAACTAAAAATCAGCAATTGTTGAAGATCACATTAGGTGTGTAGACTTACAGGACATTACCAACAGCTATGACGATATTGGTGTTGACACCAGCAGAACATTCGATCCCCGGGTCAGGAAGAATCTGCCAGTTTCGTTCGATCGGAAGGCAATGGAGAGTCTCAGTCAATAGTGCAGCAATCAAAGTTGTCAGTGAGACGCCGGCCACGATCTTGACATATCGATGGATCGCCAATTCACCTGTGAGTCGGAGGAACATGGCGATGAGCATGCCTTTGAAACTCCAAGTCAGGAGTATGAGGAGATAGAAGGATGCGAACATCGCGATGCCCCCTTTCCTCAAGTTTTCGCGCTGCTCGTCAGTGAACGATTCTCGCATGGCCTGGTCCATCGCTGCAGGGGCGCCGACCAAGACTGAAGCGATACCAACATATGAGCAGGATAGTCACTTAATAAGTGGGAGTCCATCTTACCGAGATACTCTTCCATTGAGTACAGCAAAGTGAACCAGACCCAGGCTGACACGGCGAATGCATCATCCCACCACCATTTTCTCGTTTTCCATTTGCAAAACAATCGGATCACGAAGATGGCGGTACCAATAACATATTCCGTACGCACTTCGGTGAGCATCTGCGTTACCGCGTTCGGCATTTTGATGAAACTTGTGAACTTCTTCGATGCGTGATGTTGTTGAAATTCTTGCTGGAGTTACCGGAAGGTTGACAAGAGACCAGAGCACATCTTAAGGATATGAATGCCAACATCGCAACGATATTTCCTGGAGAGGACCAAAGCAGATCTCAACCCTTATTTCCTGCAGTGAAACGGGCTTCGCACGCAATAAGCAAACATTCGGGAAGTCGATTGTTACAACGAGGCCATCATCATACGAGTTTAGGACTGGCGGCGCCCAATCGGGTGCAGTACTACGGATTTACATGCGACCCCTAATCGCGGTATAATGATATCCGTTGAGGCAAAGGGTGTGAACATGGTACAATATGACCCGTTGCTAAATGCTCGGACCTCTTTCGCCGTTGGGTTAGGAGATCCCTGATTTATTGGTTCATCTAGATTAATGATGCAGATCTATGGTACCTTCATTGGTCAGCTGATCCCAGCGGGATGGTTCTTTTTCCTTCCTCCTCTCTTTCAGGCACCAGGATTGGTTCGTCATATTCCGGATAGCAACCAGGTCCACAAAGCTTGTGTCTCCGCAGCAGTCGCATGGCAGGGCATGGATGTACAAGATGCCGATATGGGCTGCCTTCGTGAGGTTTCACAGTTCCATCATGCTCTCATTTTCCTTTTACTGGAACCCGTTCTATTTTGGTAGGATACTTGTCTATGGCTCACCACGCGCTCGTTTTCGGTGCCTCGGGCATCTTGGGTTGGTCTGTAGTAGACCAGATCCTCAAGAACTACCCCGAGAAGGGAACGTTTACCAAGGTTACTGCACTATGCAACCGGCCTTTGAGGGAAGAGAATGCGTTCTGGCCAGTCGGAGGACCTGGAAAGCCATCTCTACAAATCGTGGACGGCATCGATTTGACCTCGGGAACCATGGCAGAAGTGAGAGAGACACTCAAAAGTCGTATCCCTGACATCGAGTCCGTCACTCACATTTATTATTTTGGTACGTTTCCAGAAGTATTCGCACCCCCAATGAAAAACTAACTCAAGTAGCCTATCTATTTGATCCTGACTTCACAGCGGAGTCGAAGATCAACCTCGGCATGCTGCAGGGAGGTTTTGTGGCGGCAGAAAGTCTTGCGCCCAAGTTGCAGTATGTGATTCTACCCACTGGCACGAAGGTAAGGCTCGTTTGAAGAGACAGCTTCGCCCTAACTAACCTTGTCAAGGGCTATGGTATTCATGTTCCGAGGCGGCCATTCGAAGCCCCTTTCACGGAAGATATGTCGGACGTCCCTCACCCTTGGCACGACGAGCTCTTCTACTATGTGCTGCACAAAGAGCTTGACAGCCTCCAGCAAGGAAAGTCGTGGAAATTTGCTGAGATCAGGTGCGGCCCAGTTGTAAAGTCCATCAAGTCTCATCTTGGTCCATCATGTTTCTAATGATTCATGGACAGCTCGGTTTTGTCCCTCACAAAAATCCGTACAATCTTCCTGGGATTTATATGAACTTTCTCTCCGTATACAAGTTCCTACAGGAACAGGGACACCCGGATGCCAAGTCTAAAGAAGTCCCCTTTCCCGCTCCGCCACCATCCTATAACACATTGTTTAACGACGGTGGACAGGATATCTTTGCGAAATTCAGCATTTATTTGTGTGTGAACCCGGAGGTTGCTGGCAATAGTGAGCTCTACAACATCGGAGACGCTGCTAAGCCTGTCAGCATGGCTGATCGTTGGCCATACATCTGTTCTCTTTTCGATCTTGTAGGCGTCCCGCCCCTTGAAAAGTCAGATCCAGCATTCGTCCTGCCCGTCTCATTCGTGGGTAGCCACGCCAACGCTGTGGCGGAACTCAATAAAGCAAAGGGTTACGAGCTTCAAGAGATTGGACTTGATACGGGCCTCGAAGGATGGATGGAACACTTCACATTCGACCACCACCTTTCCCTAGACAAAGCGAAAACTGCAGGTTTTGAGGAGGAATTATCATTCCAGGACTCATGGCGGATTGTGTTCGACAGATACCATCGTGCACATCGTTGCTATTACGGTAACGGCAAGTAGGGATCAATGTCGTATGGGTCAAGAGGCTGGATAATATACCTCCCTCAAGCAAAATGAGAGATGAAAATCCAACGATGAAGCCTACCAGGATAGCAGGCTTCCTGAAGAGCCTCCTCCAATTTCGAGCTGAGATCCTAGCAGTGTGACCTGTTCCATCAATTACAAGAGTCTTGCTGCCTTGTGTAAGCTTAGGTTCCATTTGCCTCTCTCTATAGGCACCCGAAGCGCGATAGGATCGGACTGTACAAGGTGGAACTGAACTCATCATAGACTGAGAATTTCTTAGCGCGGATCTGCTAAGATGAGGTGAGAAAAGTGTTTGAGATAATACAGTTGCTGAAAGCCGTAGGTCTTAACTTACCCCATGTCGCGCAGTATGCCTTGCCTTGTGCACTAGTCCACTCCGGGAAAGGGCGCGACCGCAGCTGGAATCGTAATCGTATGTGCCTCTCAGCCTGACCGCGATTGTTTTCAGCCTTTGGCCACACCAGGCCATCCAATATTCGTCTATATTGACGATGGAATCCGAATCGATCCTATGAGGAGATTTGGCTCAGCACCATAGTTGTTTGCTCTATCACAGCTACTTGCGGTGGCACCATGGCTTCCCGTGAGAAAGTCAAAGTATATCGTCTGCAGGGGATACCTGCAGATGTGAAGAGTCACGATGATGTCCTTGAGCGCATATACAGAGGAAGGGATTACTTGGCCGATTACGACATCAAAATATGCTCTCTCGCTTCGGCGATCATTCCGATGTCTACCAAAGTAGCCACACTCATGCAAATGGGTCAACGGAGCACAGCTAAACGCCGCAAAATCACATCAACAGAAAGCACTACTACTTCAACACCAGATCACTTTCTTGCAGCCTTTTCACGGGTGAAAGACGGCCTCGTCTTGGACGACCATTTTCTGGGCTGGACCCCTCTCAACGACGTTGCGCTGGACGATTGGGAATACGAGTGAGTCGAGTCGGATTGCCTATACAAGACAGACGCTGACATCGCCAGTTGTATTGCCATTTCGGGGATAGGAAGCCACCCATTCGGTTCCTGGCAACCACACGGCGGTGACAAGGATTTTATGTGGATAAGGGATGCTCTGCCTAAATCCCATCCGTACGCAAGGACATTGCTATATGGCTATGACACGGAGTTACGCAACACCATATCTTTCCAGCGAGTACACGACATCTCCACCACTCTGGTAAACCAGCTGCGTGCCTTATACCGTTCATCTGGGTCTAAACGATCTACGGTTTTTCTGAGCCACAGCCTGGGCGGAATTGTACTCAAGCAAGCCCTGATCTACCTCTCTCAAAGCACAGATGCCATCGAATCCAGCATCCTCGAGACCACATTGGGTGGTATCTTCTTCGGGGTTCCCAACCATGGTATGAGCATCAGCCATCTTATTGCTCTCGCCATTGGAAGACCCAATCACTTCTTGATTGATCAACTTAAAGAAAATGCCCCTTATCTTCAGCGCCTGGAGCAGCAGTTCGAGTCGGTGTCACGAAGAGGAGAGAAACTGAACCAGAAGATTTTCTTCTGGGGCTACGAAACGAAGGAATCGTTAATACCTATCGTAAGTTCCCTCCAACTACATCCTGTCCGAACAGTTTGGAATATAGGTGACTCACAGACTATGGGTACAGAAAAATCCGGCGGACGGGACGTGGTCTGCTAGAGTACCTGGAGCGCCGCGCTTGAAACTGGTAGAACGAGAATCTGCGACACGTGGATTATGGCGAATCCCTGAGCGGCGACACTTCACCTTCCAGATAGATGAGGACCACTCCAGCATGGTCAAGTTTATAGGCATTCACGACCCAAACTTGACTAACGTTCAGAACATATTGGGCCAGATCTTTGATTTACCTCTTCAAGAGGTCCGCGGCCTTCAGCCGGAGCATACAAGTAACCCCATCTCTCGGTCCAACTCTGGATTCCGAGAAGGTAATTCGACTTTCGAGATCAGCGAATTAGGGCATGTGGAGGAATGCCCTCCCTTTCGCTTACCGTCCGAGAGCCCCAATTTTCCTCCCATGGAACCATTGTTGGGCAGAGGATCAGAGCTGGAGAGTATATCGACTCTTCTTAACCCTGCGCAAACGGGGAAGCAAGTCATCTCTATTCACGGCCCACCGGGTATCGGCAAGTCCCAACTTGTCACAAGATATGCGAGGTTGAACCGGGACGCTTTCACCAACGTCTTTTACCTCGACGGTCAGACAAACGAGCAATTTCGGGTTAGTCTGAGGCGGGAGATCAATAGAATAGGTGAGACTTGGTCTGCATTCTTGCTCAGATTTCTGAGCGCAGGGAAAACCCACGCCGCAAACATTGAGCACTTCTGTGCGTTCCTCAACAAGGATGGAAATGGCAGCTCGCTTTTGGTCATCGACCATATCAAAGAGTTTAGTTTGGTCGCGGATCTTTTCCAGAGACTGAACCAAGGATTCATTGTACTGGTGTCATCCTCGTCACAAATAGGCGCAGGGTACCCAAGCGTCAAACTAGGTGCAATGACCCCTGATGCGAGTATCCAATTACTCGTCGATAATATACCGGGCCGCAATCTGACAGTAGATGCTGGTAAGTCATAAATATCAACTCAAAATTGTACACACAGCTGATCTCCAAACACCACACAGAACACCGCCAATTCCTGGTGTACTTGGATCATCACCCAGGCCTGATTCGAGCAGCCGCACCAAGCATGTGGATTTATAAGTCTTTGACAGCATTCAAGAAGCAATGGGCGCATGGCAAGATCAGGTTACCGGCCCAATTCACCACTGACATTACCAGCATATTCACTTTAGAGTATGGCAGCAAGGGACCTGGATCAGAAGCAAACGATCTGCTCTCCTTGTGCACTCTATTCGACAGCCGTGCGTTGACTTACGAGTTTCTGGAGTTTATAGAGGTTCCAAACTTGTCTCAGTTCTTCATGTCCATTATTCCTCGGCTGGTCGTCCATGGATTAGTCGAAATGAGATCTGATCACCAATCAGTCGGTTTCTCACTATCAGAAATTTTGAGACAGTACGTTCTTCAAAACCCAGAAAGCAACCCGCGGCTTATCGGAACTGCAATGAAATTGTTGGCGGAAAAGGCACCGCGAAGTTCCAAGGACGGCTACAGCAATGCCATAGACCTCTTGGCTCCTCACGCCGAAAGGTTTGCCCAGCACCTCATGAGTATGCCAGTGGCGCCGTTCATTGATAAAGAAGCACTGAATAATCTGGAGCGAATCGCGTCTGTACTTCGGTTGAAGGGTAGCAGCAAAACGACGCTCCAGCTCTACGGCTATGTTCACCATAAGAATAGGGATGTGCCAGGGCAAAGGGCTGGCAAGTCAGAACTTATACGGATGCACGCCAAGGACCTGTCGCAACAGATAACCCCAGAAATGTTTCAGCTTTCACCTCGCCGAACGGCTGAGCTATACAACAACATGGGATTATGCAGTCTACTCGACGGCGGAATCAAATTTGCGCAATCTTGCTTCACCAAGGGCTTGAATGTCCTAGTTGCATGCGATCTGTGTGATTCGCCTACGATTCTGGAAGTAGTGGCCAATTTAGCTTGGACTCATATTGAGATGGAGCAACTTGAAAGTCTCGAACCTTTGCTTCGTCTGCTGGTCAACGGCTTCGAGGGGGGAGACTCGCAGGCGCTTCTTTCACTGGGACCTATTCAACACCTTCATGGTCGCTATACTAAGCGCCAGATTGCCGAGATGAACGCTAAGCCATGGTGGACGTCTGAAGACATCGTAGAGAACCACCAAGATGCCTTGCTAGCTCTGGAGCATGCTTTTGGATTTGGTCTTGTTCGGCTGGAAGAACCAGAAGCCGGGTTACAAATACTTGAACATTGCCACAAAATCGCCTCCACAATGCCCCGGACAAGCAAGCGCTTAATATTTTCGATCATCCACGACATGGCAACCGCAAATGTGCTTCTGAAAAGATGGGATAAGGCAATAGCTCTGTATGAAAAGGCCAGAGATGGAAGGAGGAGGCATCATGGCAGCCAACATAACTACACGGTGGAGACAACTGCAGCGCTCGCGAATACATTCGCCCTGAATGACCAACCCGAGGAAGCCAGAGTTGCCTTTCAGGAGGCGCTGAATTGGCAACGGGAGAATTTAAGGCCCAATCACCCGGCAACGTTGCAGACGCTTCAGAATTACGGCATCTTTCAACACAAGGCCAAGGACCTTGAGGTGGCTGCCAAAGCGCTGAAGCTTGCATACGAAGGGCTATCGGACTCTGACAACGAGAATGGGACCTTTTCTTGGAAGCGTGTCAACGCTGGCGTCTCTCTGGCTCTCGTTCTCCAGGACATGAAGAATTTTGACGAGGCCTCCAATCTGTTTCAAGAAGCTGTCAGATGGCATGAGCAACATCCTGGTAAGAGTTGCCCGAGGATGGCCTACCAGTACATCAAGACGCTATACCGACAGGGCGTTATGTATGAGGCTTGGAGTGCGGTTGGGCAAGTATCTCATGCTAAACAAGCATTGTACTGCTATCAGTTTGCCATCACAGAATCAGCAAGTATTGATTCGAACTATTGGAAGCAACTGGCAACACGGGGAGTGGAGAGACTCACAGAATCTGGCCGTTTAAGTAAAGATGACTTGGGCCAAATCGGTAGTAATGTTACGCAATGAATGGGAGAATCGGTTTGCATGGTATATTTCTAGCTTGATCTGGTCTACATAGCTGAGGACAGTTTTTGCATCGACTGCAGGCGAAGTTTCTGATATACCCAAGTTTTCTTTCGAATTCAATAACAGATTTTGAGCAAAAATAAAGATAGAAAAAAGTGAATTAAAAAACAAAACAAGGTATTGATCATAACGACATGGGGATAGACAAAAGTGACAATGAGATTCAAAAGTGACGCACTTGGCCGAAAGAAACGGGAGCCTTTGCTTGCTCATTTGTCTGAGGAGCATTTCCATGGTCCCAACTCCATTTTCCCAGCTCCATTCGATTACCAGCGGCCCGCTGCGCGCCATTTTGGTGACCATATGAGTTACCATAAGTGTCATCTTCGCTCGTTTCGTCAGTGCAGCGACTGTCATATTCCTCCTCGCTCGTATCCCGCTCCGTCTCCTCCTGTGTGTCATCGCTCTGCGGATCTGGCGTGGCACTCTTCTTTGGAAAGAGCAAATCGGTGATGCCGCGCCTCCAATTCGAAACCTTCTCGGCGACCTGGGCTGCGTCGTCTCGACGGAGCGGGTTCGCGGCCTCGTCGCAATACAACTCAAGTCGCCTCGTCAACTGCACCTCGAAATCATCAGGCGCGGGCTGCCGTGCAGAACCTCGCGTGCCGCAAGAGACCAGAGTGCCTGCGCTGCAGTTGGACGCGGGCGTGTGGACTTGGCTCTCGTACATCTCACTGTTGCACTTGCACTTTTGTCGGCGTTAGTATTCGACCCCCTTTACGCTTCCTCAATCAGGACCGACATCGGGTCACGTACACATCTGTACCCAGTGCTCTGCCACGGACATGTTGAATCCAATTGGTGCCCGCATGCCCTGTTGCGACAGACGTAGGTCATTTTCTTTTCTGTCAGCTTGTGTTATGCGATCTGAGTTGTACAAGAAGAAGAGGTGGGCGATTCTCACCTTTTCAGCCAGCCTTGCCCAACGCCTGCGCAGCGTTTCCGACATCAGCTAGCTTTTAATGGCTTCGAACGGGTGGTATGCACTGCAGAAACAGGGGGGCCAGCGAACTGCCTCAGCCCCGTTGTAGACGTTGCCCTGGTCGCACATCTCGTGTGTGGTTGGCCCACGTCTTCGGTGTATCGATCCATTACATGGCATGGCGTGGCGCATTGTCAAGTCTCGTGAGGTCTGGCGCCTCGAAGAAAAGTCACTGCCACGGAACTGTAAATACCGGAATTATACCTTGATTCAAAAAGCAAATAGGATAAACCACATGCTAGACTGACAATGCAACAGCCACGACTCCACAAGCAGGACATTCAGCAGGGTCCCCTAGAGCCATTCAGAAATGCTCTGCTGTGATGCGGGATATAACGCAGAGGGAGATCGCAAAATACTCGATGTATTACATCGTATGAGTGAGGTTGTCATATAGTAAATGCCCAGGGAACAGCAATACTTGTACCCTGGAGCCTAGCAGATCACTGGGTCTCTCCCTGAAGGTAGTGGACGGATTGAGCGCAGGGACGAGGTATGATTGGCTGTTAACTTAATTGTGGGGTCATCTAGAAAATCAGAAATTCATCGCGACAAACGCATTTTGAGGTCCATTCCGACTCTTACATACTTGCGCTCTCATCACCTTTCAGAGTGAGCTTTAGGACGAACTCGATTTCTGTTCAGAGTGACAGGTACCACCATTGGCTGCCCCCGGCCATCAATTGGGCAAGACTTGAGTATTTCTCTGTCTCCAGCACGGCAAAACGTCATCATGATACCTGAAAAGCCTCTTCCCTATCCCGACTGCTGGGGCAGCACTGAGGAGTACGTGTCCAGCTTGCTAGAGTTTGCAAGCACGTCGGACAGGTTTCAAATGCTCTGCGGAGGCGTGCACGTTCTCGACTTTTTCACAAATGAGCCGGGCCTATTTCAGCAGATCATCCCGCAGGACTGGCAGGATTACCTGATGCGGTGCGATCCCATGCGGCTTCTGGACGTGCTGATGCGAGATGACCTGGATTCGCCGGCGGGAGAGCACGCTGCCGGGCTGCCCGACAGCTTGTTGCAGTACATAAAGGAGATCCGCAAGCATTCGCTGGCCCGCAATTTCCAGGCGAAGCGGGACAAGCTACCCAAGATGACCAGACTTGTCTCTGTGGGAATGAAGCCCAAGAAGATACACGAAGTCAGCAATTTTGCTAGTTATGTGGACAGGCTGTCTACCGACGTGGAGACTCTCACCGGTGAGGATGTCACGCACTTTGTTGATTTTGGGAGCGGCCAGAACTATCTGGGCAGAGCTCTGGCAAGCGCTCCTTACAATAAGCATATCGTGGCGGTGGAAGGACGGGAACACAACATCACCGGCGCAAAAGAGCTAGACATGCTAGCCGGCATGGCCGAAAGAGAGAAGGTCATGCGCAACAAGAAGCTTTGGCAGCAGCTGCTCAATAGCAAGAAAAATGGCGATGAGGTAGACGAGAGCACTCTCAAGAGGCTTTCCAACCTGCCAAAAGTTTCCGAGGATTATGTACCAGACTTCAGACCCACCCGAGATCTACAGGCTGTGTACAAGCCCGAGGATGGGAAGGGCTTCATACGATACGTCTCTGGGCGGCTGGAGTCAGGAGACTTGTCTGACGTCGTCACGCAACTTGAGGCAAATCCTGACAAGGCAAGTGAGGAGTCAAAAGATCTCCGGTTGATGGCCATATCGATTCATTCCTGTGGCAACTTGTCTCATCATGGAATCCGTTCGCTCGTGATGAACCCACGGGTGCGAGCGGTCGCCATAGTTGGATGCTGCTACAATCTGATGACCGAGAAGCTAGGCCCTCCAACCTACAAGCATCCATATATGCGGCCAAGTCTGCAGGCTCTCAATGGCCGAGTCATTCGAGAATCTGCAAAGTTCGATCCCGAAGGATTTCCCATGAGTGAGCGGCTTAGCACCTACAAGACCGACGGGGTGCGTTTCAACATCACAGCCAGAATGATGGCCTGCCAGGCACCGCAGAACTGGGGCGAAGAAGATAGCGATGACTTCTTCACTCGCCATTTCTTCCGGGCCGTCTTACAGAAGATCTTTCTTGATAAAGGGGTTATCCAGAAGGTCTACCACAATGGCACAGATGACGAAAACGGCGAGTGCAGCCCCTTCAACATGAGCACAAATCCCGTCATTATCGGATCACTCCGCAAGGCCTGCTACAAGTCGTTTCATTTGTATGTCAGAGGGGCGATCACAAAGCTGACAACCCATTCTGATTACCATGAACATTGCGAAATCATCAAAGAGAAGCTGGGTGATATTACGGATGAGGAGATTGCACGGTACGAAAGTCTCTACCGCCACCGCAAGCGAGAGCTGAGTGCTATATGGAGCTTGATGGCTTTCAGTGCTGCGGTCGTGGAGTCCCTCATTGTGACAGACCGTTGGTTGTTTCTGAAGCAACACACCGATACGGTGAAAGACT
Organism: Neoarthrinium moseri; assembly: GCF_022829205.1. NCBI lineage: Eukaryota > Fungi > Ascomycota > Sordariomycetes > Amphisphaeriales > Apiosporaceae > Neoarthrinium > Neoarthrinium moseri. The sequence goes on from NW_026055138.1 coordinate 412,464, forward strand.
GCTGGGTCGAGACTGTGTTTGACTTCCGTGAAAGTCCTCGGAACCTAGTCGTGGTGGGCGTTAAAGAGCGCGGCAAATGAACGGTCGTTCCCAGAGTCGAGTTGCTGCCCAACCGTCCCAACAACCAAGAAACAACCAATACGTCACGATTTGTGGAATGTAAGGCCTTTGAAGCTCTTATCTCTTCTTCCACCTCAAAATATCCAGGCAAGCAGGTACCCTCACTAGGTGGCATGCGGGACCCGGCGACGTTCGGGCATACGCAGCTCATGTTAGGGTGCGAGCATCCGGAATTTTTCTTGTTGAGGAAAGTTGACGGGATACTGCCGACATATCCACTTCACGAGAATGATCAAATGGGAAGTCCCAGCCGCTACTGCTCTCGCCATCCCGCGTCAGTTCGGCCAGTTACCTGTTACACTAGTGGACCCTGCAACAGTATGCAAGTTGATTGGCTCGTCGCCATGCGCGGCATAGACATGAACTAGCCTTCAACTTGGCTCGTGAGTTGATTCGGATGCCTTGCAGGATCTTGCGTCAGAGTGGATGTAGCTAGGCCACATCACGTCTGTTGGCGGGTTCCTCGTGTCCTCGACGTCCAGTCGCAATCGTCGAATGGACTTGGGCGCTATACTGAAATGCAGCAAACCGAGAAACATCTTAAACGGCTTCGGGTCTAGCCGCTAGCAGGGGCCGATCTGATAGCTAACCGATCGAAGCAGCGGCAATGGTCCCATATGGTCACTGCCCGGAGCCGAACGAGTCCGCCAAATTCCGGAAGCATCTTGGATGCATTGAGCTTAATCCAATCTTCACCCACTGTCATCTCGAGGCACGTGTCAAAGCGGCCCGCTTGACTGATAACGCTGACGAGCAGCTACCGGTGGAAAGATCACCCTCATCCATAGTTTAATAGCTCTGAATCTAAAAAGAGGCATCTGGGATGAACAAAGGCCACGAGTTTCGTGGACATCGTGTAAAATCCCACGCCAAGCCCAGCCGCTGGTTGATGTTGTTAATATCACGCCTCTGACGATGCTGTCCCGCTCAGGCGGTGCGTTCTGTCGGTACGAGTCATAGCCCTAGGGCGTTTTGCCAGACATAATTGGAGGAATTGCCGTGCAGTTGCCGGGGAGGCGGCCTGCTGACAAGAATAGCCATAAACAGCTCCGGCGGTACAAGGTATAGGTGCGCCCGTGTCAGCCTGGCGTCCCCGTCCCCAATCCTGTATTACTTTGGGGGTGCAACACTTTTGGAAATGTCAGCGGCTGGTGACAACCCTCTGAGCGCTAAAGGTTAGAAGCGGCTCAGGGGACCGTACGACTGGGTAGGATCGACGATCTCGCGGACGAGAGGCAGCCAGCGTGCCATTGTACCAGGCATGCGGTCGGCCACGGGCTGTTCGCTGTCAATTGAAACCTGTTCAGCATTAAACTTTCGTGCGGACAGATTTTCTGCACGCGGGAAACGCTAGTCCAGGGCATCCCCTGAGATGTATGACGCCTTCCGTAACACGAAAGTGCTGCAGGCGTTGGATGCAAGGGAGGGACAGAAGAGAGACAGAGACGGACAAGCAAGAGGAGGTGGGGTCGCCAGCCGGTGCAATGGGACTGCGATCCAGTGACTTGTATTATAACTTACAGCCTGGCTGGCGTTCCGCTGGGCAAAGCGTGCACGACAGCGGTTCGACGTGGAAACTCCGTGGGGCCCGTCACCTGTAACTTATCACTTGTCCCAAATAGGGTCAGAAACGGATTCATCATAGTTCCATACCTGCGCATAGGAGGTAGCCACCGCATAATCTCGCCTCGTTGCGTGCCCCGGGGGTCGATTCGCTCATCACAGATCGTGCCATTTGGCCCCCCCCTCAGGCCCCCCAACGAGCGAGTATACTGCTAATTACATGACGTGTCGAACGTGCCCAATATGCTGTAGAACGTGGGCATCCTGCGAATCACTGACCGAGGTTCCGACCCCGCGAAAAGTACGCCCGCCCAGCAGACATCATCCTGCAGTCACAGATAATGCATTGCCTGCCTCCTCCAGGGTCCCTGCTGCAACGCTCTAGGTTTCCCCCACGTTCTTGGGTAGCGGTTTGGCGCAGCCCGCAGCGCACCCTGCACTCGAGCTCGCTGCAGGTCGCGCCCGAAATCACCTAGGCCGTCGTCGTCTCACGCATCTGCTCCCGTGCGTGCCACCCACGGCGCTTATGCCGCTGCTCCAAGGGATGCCCGGCCGCCCGTCAGCGGTATACCCTTCCTGGCGATTCGATCATCTGGCCCATCAGATCTGGCCCATGGCTCGCCGCTCAGGAACCATCTTTCTCAGTCCCCAGCTCCAGCTCCAGCTCCAGCTCCAGCTCCAGCTCGGGGGGTGGCATGCCACCACCGATCATGGTAAAACTAGCTCTGGCCTCTGTATAAATGTGTCTGCCTCCGGGCCCCTCACCACACCGGTCGGTCAGGCACAGTTTCCCTTCCAGGTCTCACCTTGTCTTAGCCGTCGTCAAGTCGGAACTGGCCCTGACGATCTCCTTTGGGCACTCTGCAGAGTTGCATGGCGTATAGTACCGGCATCGTCCCGGCGCGTTGACGATCATCACAGTCGACAACAACCAAGAGTAGAGTCACATTCTCCATACACGCCTAGGACCCTCTCAGACTCCATCTGCCCGCGCTCGACGCATTGAATCGAGCTCTCTGCTACCGAATCACGAAAATAACAACGTCAATCCCTGTCCTCAGGCCCCGCCTGTCTGTAGATGGTGCATGTTGATGGCGCTATTCAATAGAGTATGGCTCTAAATCTAGATGCATTTCCCACCAACTGCCCCATAAAGCGCCCCCAGTGCTAGCCTCCGTCAAATCCACCGACTCAGGTCCTATCGTGACTGGATCCGTTTTGACAACTTATCTCGCGATCCGTTACTAAGGTTTACCCTGAACTCCTGTGTCCTATCATCGGAATCATTCGTTTGCGACTCACCTTCCATCCCGGGGAGAATCGCTTCCTTTCCCCCCCCCAGCCCATATTCTGCACCAGTATCGATCCTTCGGCCTGGCTTGAGGGAACCTTATTAATCAACCAACGACTCGTCGCTAGGGCGCCAATCAACAGTCCACAAACGCTGAATCAGGGACCGCTTTCGTGTCTGTGCATCTTAGGGGTCCCTCCCCCAGAACTCTATCAGATCGGATGAAGCGTCATTGGGGACATCGCGATCTTCGGTGATGCAAAGGACGGCACATTCACCATGAATGCGCCTAGCCAGATATCGTTTCTTGTAAGCCCTCCTGATCTCGCGTATAATCGACAAGCACAATTGGGCAGAGTTCTGTACTCATCGTGGGCGAATTGGGTGACAAAACCGAGTCTTGGCTTACAAGCCGATCTTCGCTCTACCAAATCGCAGTGCACTTTTCTGCCCATGCCACATGAACACACCAGCGCTACATGTGCTAACTTTTCAATCACCAGGACGGGACGTTCAGTCTGATACATATTCCCTTGAGTCTCTATCCAATATTTCTGCAGCCAATATTACAGGTGCTTCTGCCACAAGGCGATTGTGACTCAGACAGCCTCGATGAGGCGGTCGAGGGTCTGAGTATAGACAATAAACATGGGTTTCTCAACATCAGCATAACACCTGTCGAGTGCTCAGTTGTATGTCACAACAACTGGGCCAAGAAGGTCTTCGAACCAATCATAAAAAGGCTTCCCAAGGATGCGTCCAAGACTGTCACCATTTCAAAGGACAGCTACCTGATCCTGTCGGTGGAGAGCGCTGCAATGGACGCCGGGAGTCGGGTCATGGAATTGACGTCGCCGCTTGCCTTCGCAGGCATCCCTATCTTCTTCATCACGACATATTACTCGGATTTCATCCTGGTGCCCGCCAAAGACCGGCAGACGGTGCAGCAGGCGCTGTTGGCACGGGGGTTCGAGTTCTCCGAATATGAGTCGGCTTTCGTCTCTCCGTCGACGCACACGAGGGGGTCAAGCACGAGCAGCGGGCCTCCGTCCACACCGCCGCCTTCGAACGTCGCCGAGCTGCAGACGCGAACGTTCGATCTGCTGAAGCGGCGCAACGTGGTTCCTTACATCGAGGATGACCTCAGCCTCGTGGTCTGCTCCGGCAGAGACACCAAGACAACGCAGATGAGCGACTACCGCCGGCCGGCCCCGAGCCGGCAGCCCACGGGCAACGGCCACGGGAGCCGGAGGAGCTGGCTCGACAACGTGGACACGAAGCTCTACACGAGCCTGATCTCGGTGCTCGTCCTGCAGCCGCGCTTCCTCTCCATGACGCTCGCCCAGGAGGACCCGCCGTCGCTGCTGCTGGACAAGTCCCACCTGGGCGTCTTTGGCGACTCGGTGGTCGGCGACATGAGCGGCGATCTGGTGCCCATCTTCCTGGACCTCGAGAACCTGCCGCTCGAGGCGACGGGCATCGTCTCGGGCGTCGCGGGAAAGCTGGTCTCGGAGATGCGCATGGCCGAGACCGGCGTCAGCGAGCAGCTGTCTTACCTGTCCACGGCGAGGGCCGGCGCCGTCATCCTCTCGCACGAGCAGAGCATGAAGGCGCTCGAGGTCATGAAGCCGTTGCTCGGCAAGGAGTGACTAGCTGAGGAGGAGGAGGAGGATGATGGTGACCAACTCAACGCGGCAGCAGCAGCGACACCGAACTGGCGCTGTAAAATATGGGGGCTCCGACCGTTGCGCAACCGGCAACCACCAAATACTCAGCAGTGATTCGTCCCCTTCGTGACCAGTGACCATCTTGAGTGATGAACCAGAAGAACCTGGATGTGAATTTGGAAAGAGAGAGAGAAAAAGAGATAGCATGCATAGCATTGAAGCATCAGGACCGGAGCAGGTCGGCTTTTTGATTTCTTGGGAAAAAAGCATCGCCTTCCTTTTTCGGCGGCTTCTTTCTCGTTCCTGGGGAGTTCTTTGGCGAAAGCGAGGAGAGGGGGCCCAGGAGAGATGGGTGTTAAGGGAAGTAAGGACCAGCAAGAGCAATGACGGACGAATGTAAAGATGGAGGGAATGCGTATGTAGCCTTCTGCGGGCCCCGAGCATCGAGATACCCAGCTCCGGCTAACGAACTGAAACGATATCGATGCTCTCCCGTTTATGAACGTTGGCGGGGCAATGTTTGGTCTTTCTCCGGCTCATGCGGCGTCCTGTTTTCGAGTTCCCTTCTCCATGGGGAGGATAGACGTGTCGTTGGATAGCAATATACCATTCTTTGATGTTGGGCGAAGATCTGAATCACCACAAAGCACCACTATTAACGCGTGCTGTTTTTCTGGTTTTATCGCCGAGTGCATGGAATTAGAATCGTGGGCAGACAGGCGTCCTCACAATGGCGATTATGGACGGCTCGTGGTAAACTGTCGATATAATTTGGCTGACAACAGTATACTGGTTACGTCTCTGACCAACGTATCGGATCTTTTTCTGCTGGCTTGCACGACAACTCCTAGTGTATCTTCAGTTGAAGAGATCGAGCCCCATTGGCTCTAATACAACCCAAGCTTATCTCGAGATTGACCAAACCTCAAGCATCACTTCCTTTACCAGGACTGATACGTACGTGCCTTAGGGGGCTCGACTAGAGTTCCAAGTGGAACACGCCCCAGGGCTGTTGTCCCACCATTCATCTTTTAGAATAGCAGGGCTGTCTCACAATCAGTGGGACCCCTCTCTTATGTGTACAAGGACATCCAATGCTCAATATTTCAATAACAGTGCAAAAATAAATAGATTTGATAGCACAACTAGGGCTCGTATTGCCCCCTATCCCAGTACCTAGTCTCTGTCTCTCGTCTCCTCGCTCTTGCATTCCCGTCTATTGTTGCCGACAGTCTCATCGTATACACACAAAATGCTGTTCAATGCCCCCTTTACTCATCCATCACGGCGGCAAACTTGTCCAACAGCTCTTGTTGGATAGCCTCGTACTTCTTGCAGACAGCCTCCTCGCCCTCGCTGGGCTCCTCGAACTTCAGGGTCCTGAGCTTGGCTTGCAGGTCGCTGGTGGCGTCGCGCACCTTGGTCCAGCTCTGGCCCTGGGCGATGGCCTTCTGTGCCTCGTCATGGAAGCCCATCATCAGCTTCATCATCCACTCCGTCTTCCAGAGCGGGCAGAACTGATCGTATGTGGAGTAACCGTTCTGCTGCAGGAAGTCTTCCTTGAGCAGCGTGGCCAGGTCGAGGGTGATCTTGTCGGGATCCGACAGGGCAGACTTGCCTACCAGCTGCACGACTTGGTCGAGCTCCTCGGAGTCGGAAAGCAGCTGCTTGATGCGGTCACGCAGGCGGGGGAAGTCGGGGAGCTCCTTCTCGTACCACTTGCTCAGGATGTTGTCGTACTTGCTGTAGGAAAGCGACGTGTTGATGGAGGGGAAATGCTTTCGCTGCGCCAGCTTCTTGTCGAGACCCCAGAAGACTTGTACGATGCCGAGGGTAGAACTCGTGACGGGATCGGAGAAATCACCACCGGGGGGACTGACGGCACCGACAATGCTGACACTACCCTCGCGCTCGGGCGAACCGAGAGACTGGACCCTTCCGGCACGCTCGTAGAAACTGGCCAGCTTGGAACTGAGGTAGGCGGGGAAACCCTGATCAGCAGGCATCTCACCGAGACGACCGGAAATCTCACGAAGGGCCTCGGCCCACCGCGATGAGGAGTCAGCCATCATGGCGACGTTCATGCCCTGGTCACGGAAGTACTCGGCGACGGTGATACCGGTGTAGATAGAGGCCTCACGGGCGGCGACGGGCATGTTGGAGGTGTTGGCGATCAAGGTCGTGCGCTTCATGATGGGCTCCTTGCGGCCGTCGACGTCGATAGACAGCTCGGGGAAATCCTTCAAGACTTCAGCCATCTCGTTTCCTCGTTCGCCACAGCCCACGTAAACGATGACATCGCTGTTGGAGAACTTGGACACGGACTGGGAAATGACGGTCTTTCCGCAGCCAAAGGCACCGGGGATGGCGACGGTTCCACCCTGGACGCTGGGGAAGAGGGCGTCCAAGACTCTCTGGCCGACAATGAAGGGCTGGTCGGCCGACAGCTTCTCGGTGGTCGGTCGGGGCACACGGACGGGCCAGGTGTGCATCATGCCGTGCTCGGTCTTGGTGCCGTTGAACTCGACCTCGAGGATCTTCTCCTCGACCGTGTACTCGCCCTTGCTGGCAATCTTGGTGATGGTACCCCTCGCCCTCGGGGGCAGCAGGATCTTGTGCACCTTGATGAACGAGTTCTCGTAGACAGTACCCCAGACGTCACCGCCCGAGATGTGGTCGCCAACCTTGAGGGTGGGGGTGAACTCCCACTTCTTTTGCCGGTCGAGGGCGGGCGCGGCAACACCGCGGGGGATGTAGATGCTCTTGGAGTTCTTGGAGATGGTCTCGAGGGGCCGCTGGATGCCGTCGTAGATGTTCTGCAGGAGGCCGGGGCCGAGCTCGACGGAGAGAGGCTTTCCGGTGCGGAGGACGGGGTCACCGACGGTGAGGCCAGCTACAGACTCGCGCCGGTCAGTGGCAGGGAACTTGGTCAAGGGGCAGCAGCAAGGCTTGGTGGTAGCGTACCTGTTTCCTCGTAGACCTGGATGGTGGCCTGGTCGGCGCTGATGCGAATGACCTCACCGACTAGGCTCTCGTGGCCGACCTTGACGAGCTCGTACATGGCCACTCCGATCAGGTCCTCGGCGATGACGACGGGACCTGAGATGGAGAAGATCTTGCCTGTACACGCAACATGGTAAGCTATCCGAGGCGGAGCGGCACAAGAAGCAGAGGGGTGAGAGAAGGGAAGGGAGAGGCATACCCTGGTTCAAGCCATCGGACTCGCCATTTGTCTTCTGGTTCGAGCAGTGTCAGTGCATGTGTATGTCAATGAATGCATAAGTGGACGTGAGTAAGGGCGCGATGTGCATGCAGCATCGTGAGAGCCGCAGCCGGCAGCGCAGCCAGCAACAAGCTGTGTGGGATGCTGTCGTCGTCTCGCGATGCTGCTGCTGCTGCTGCTGCCTTGCTTGCTTATCGGAGCTGGGCCGAGCTGAGCTCTCGGGGCGGGAGGTAAAACACTCACGGGAGCCATCTTGACCGTCTTGCTGGGTGGTGGAGCTGGGGTCTCCTGTTGCTGTTCTTCTTCTTCTTCTTCTTCTTCGTCGTCGTCTTCGTCTTGTTCCGCCTCTGCACCTCGCGCTGCGGGTTCGGCTATGGCTGGGGAGATGGAGATGGTAGGGGTTGCGAGTGGTTGAGGGGAGGAGGGCGGCTGCTCGCTGGGACTGGGATGCGGACTGAAGCTGATGCGACGGCGGCTGTTGCTGTCCAGGGCGGCGGTGTTGTCGTCAGTGGGCGCAGGCGGTGGGGAGGTTGGCAGCGGCTCCTCCAGAGCTTGCGCTAGAGCTTGCCCCAGCTGCTGCACCCGCTGTAAGCTCGAGCTCCCACCCTGTCCGCCGCCACCTGCAGTGCCAGCTGGGAGGCTGCCGACACTGGGACCGGGACTGCCAGGACTGCTGCTGGTGCCCTGGCCGGGGCTGCCGATGCTGCCAATGCCGCTGCCGCTGAAGTAGCTCCAGCTGCCACTGCCCGTCGCTGTGGCGGGCCGCCGCGGTGTGCCAGAGGGCGTGCCAGCGCCTGTGCCAGGTGATCCAGGGGGGGTCCGCGCCCGTTCCAGCAGATCCACCAGTGACGGCCTGGCCTGGAGACGCGGTCGAAAGCCCGGCTGCATCCAAAGGTACCGATCAGGACCTGCGCCGTCTGGGACGCAAGATGGCAGAGCAGGCTGGCCACCAATGGACGGCCGTGGTTGGGTTAACGTGCTGGGTGTCGTCTCGGTTCAACACACAAACGTCGTAGTTGTTGTCGAGAGTCAAGAGCAGAGAGGGTGAGGCTGCACACTGCTCTTGGTCGTCCGCCCAGGGCCCAGGTGTCTATGAGCACGCACGGGGATGGCCCACCTTACCGCTGTTTATTATGCCCCCGTCAACAGCACCTGTCCCGACCCCCGACCAGCCGACTGATCGGCTCTAGTGGCCACGGGCCATGCCATGGGCATTTCCGCCGAGCCCCTGAGACACGACTCGCTCTACTACCGCCGTGTTCATAGTCATAGGGTAACTCGTGCATGTTCGCAAGATGGATGGGACAACTGGCTTCTGCGGGGAACGGCGCTGCCTCAACAAGGACTCGCCCTTGGATGTATATCTCGTGCTACAATGGCAGGGTTTCTTTCCACTTTGCACAGGATCCCAAGAACCAGAGTTGGACTTCACATACAGGCTCAGCAAGGCTATTCGTAACAAAAACGAGTGTCAGATGCACGCCCCTTGCTTATTGTGACAGTAACAACGCAAACGATCTTGATTCGTTCTACATTATCGTCTATCGTAAGTCATTATCATTATATATAATGGTCCACTCTCATCCCTCCACCACCGACTGAGTCCGTCCTCTTAAATCCACCATGGAGAATATACGTTGGAATCCAAACTCAGACACAGGCCAGCCTGTTCGCCTCAGCCTGGCCTATATCCGTACTCCTAAGCCGCGTATGATCCAAAGGTCCATTTCACGACCAAATGGCGGCGCAAGCCTCCTCTGAAATCCAACCCATGGCCCTAGAAATTGGCACGCCCCCCGCTGTGTCCGTACATGTAGTATGCCACTACAGCACATCCGATTGATCACTGCACAGCTGCTGCCAAGAAGAAAATTACACATTACCCATTGTCCTGCTTAGTGGGCTTTGTCCTTGATGCTCTGGAAGCTGGGCTCGAATGTCGTGCTCTCGGCCGGTGGGGAAAGGCTCTTCTCCCACTCTTTGATGAAATCCGATGAGAACCTCTTGATATTACTGGGGGCAAGGCTGTTGAGTAGTGCAGATGGCAGCTCTCCAAGAGTGCCCGCGGACTGCGGTGATGGCGATCGCAGATCGCTTCGAGACCGTTTCTTCCTCCTGCAAAGAGTGTTAGTCAGATCGAATCCTCCCGACGGTTAGAAAGCGAGACGCGCTTGCTTCTGTCCGGCTTTGGTATCCTTACAATGTTGCCTCGTTTTCATCAGCTTTCTCCGGTATCGCAGGAATAATATCCCCGTTGACCGTGCTGCCACTCCATCTCGCAGTCTTCACGTTGGGAGAGTCCCAGTTTGACCAATCATCATCGCCCAGGTCGTCAAAGGTGAGTGGTGTCCAAGAAAAATGCTTTCGTTGTTTGATTTCGGCCTTGGACGACGAGGAGCGCTCGTGTTGGGATGCCCGGTCCTGGAAGCTGCCCGGTGAAGGCCTTCGTGGTGTCTCGATCTGTGAGTCGGATTCCGTCGAGAAGGGAACACGGCCCCGTGCCGACGTGGGCGCGCGAATAGTATCTTGGTCTGAATACGTTCTGCCATTCCTGGACAAGAACTCACTTGTCCTGTTGGACGTAGCTGAGATACCCTCATCACCAACAGTTGCTTGCCTGAGGTCCTCCACAAATGTCCACAGGCCGTGCCTAAAGTCCTGTGCTATCTGCTTCATACCGGCTGGTTGCTGCGTCTGCCGAGGGGTCCATGTCGCACGTTTGTTCAGGGGCGTGGGTGTAAACTCTAGCGGTTGCCCCGAGAAGGCATCTGGAGACCGAATCACGTCGAGGTCATGATGGATCGGAATATCGTGCTCAGACTTGGTTGGCGACAGTAACGACAACGTCCGCGTATGGCCACCACGTATGACTCTCCGCCTGTAGTCCCTGGGCGTGCCACCACTCATAAGAAGGGCCTTCTTTCTCTCCAGGTCCAGGCTGCGCCTGTTTGCGGGGCTGTCATTCGTGCCATCGCCATCCAACCCCGCAGAGCCCATGGGACGGACAGGTTCGCGACCCCGAAGGGCAGATCTGACCTTGTGTGCTTCGGAAGAGTTCCATCGCGTCTTCAAGGTCTTGAGCTCCACCTCGGCTCTGGCGAGCTCTTCCCGGAGCTCCAGAACGCGCCGTTCTTGCGCAGCGATTGCTACTATGAATTCGTTGGGGTCGGAGGGCGACGCAATTGCCGAACCAAGAGATTCGGTAGGGGTTGGAGGAATTGAATTTGGTGTCGGCCTCGAAGGCAGACTATTTGCGGGTGCGATTGGAAGTGTTAACGAGAGGCGATTCGCATTCCGAGATGCTGTGGAGCTGGAGCGCGTCGAGCGCGTGTCGAATGTCTCACTGCTAGTCTTGGGGCCCGGCGTAGTGGTAACAGAGCTTCTCCACGGCTGCAGTGTGAACTCTGGTTGGCCATCGTTGGAGGCATTGTCTGCATCTCCGTCATGCGGCGAAGACACAGGCGCGGGATCCGACTCTGGTCGCTCTTGGGAATCCAAGTTTCCACCCGTATTGCAGCTCGTGTCGACGAGTAATGTGTCCAGCGACGCGGCTTTGAGCGATGAGCCGCGGTGTCGCAGCTGGCCGGAAGCCATGATTGCCCGGACGAATGGCTTTGGGAGCGAGTGTAATGCCCTGAGGGTCGAGCTGGGAAGCAGCTGGCTTGCGGGAGCTTGCGGCCTTCGTCGTCGGCGTAAAGGAGTGGATGGAGCGCTGGTGGCACGGCGGTGCCTCGGTCTCCCAGGGGACGATCTGCGGATGCAGAGAGTGCGGGCTATACCGTTGAGATGTCTATAGTCATTTAAGAGAGTGTTGGAAGCGGATGTAATCAAACAAATTTTCAAGAGTAAAGCTGAGGTCATGGATAAGAGTGAATGACAAGGAGCACCGCCGGAGTACCAGCCATCAGCGACAAGGCAGATGGTGATATTCGGGGCGGCAAGTCCTTGTGGGAAATTGTGAGCTGGGTTCGCTGGCGAGATGGGGACGGAGATCCTGGGACCTGGGCCGGTCGCTGGGGTGGGCCGGGGGATTTTGGGGGGGATTCCCAAGGCCAAGGTGCGCGTCCCTGGGTCGTGAGTGGTCCAGGGGCCCAGCTAATGGGCAAATGGGCAAACGGCAGCGTGCTCAGCAGGCGGCGGATCAAGGCAGTTGGAGAGGCGGGTTGGGGCGACGAGGGCCAATGGAGCCCATCTCCGGGCGGTCGAAAACGGGGCAGCCCAGGCTGGCGTGTGGGTGCGCGGTGGACTTGGGGTGGACTTGGTTGAGGCCGTGGATATCGTGGTGAGAGGTGGAAGGACGGGCAACGGCCAGGGGACTCGAGGGCGAGCTCTCGTTCGCTTTAAAAACACTTGATGACTCTCATTTCGTCCCTGGGTGTTTTGATTCCAATGTTTCCTCCAGTCCCCCGTCAACCACACGGACGCGGGCCCACCTGCCCACTAAATCCCACAAAAGCAAACGACTCGTCAGGGGCGCCCGCCAACCCGCTGCGGACGAGTGAGGCTTTGGGGCTTGTCCAGTGGCCCAGTCGCCCAGGGGGAAGCTCGGACTGGCGGAACCGGCGGGACTGCTTCTTCTTCTCTTGCTGCTTCCAACCGTTCGGGGGTCCTCGTGGCTTGCGAAATTTGGCGGCATCGAAGCTGTCAGGGACCGCGGATGGCGACAGGGGCACCCCTGCACCATGACCTCAGCTTCGTCCAATCACGGTAAGCCGGCGTCCGATGGCATTGAAAATCGTCCCGTCGTCTCTAATGACCACGACGACACAACGCCGAGCTTCCAAGGCGAGCATCGTGACGTTCGGCGTCGTCGACGTCCCACGTCTTTGCCTACAGGTCAACAAGTGCCCAGATGATGCCCCCCTCCTTTAGAGAAGCCTCGGGACCCTTGAGCAGTGCGACAGGCCGATTCTTCTGTTTCTATCAAGGCTCGCTGCTCTTGTCCGGCACCTATCCCTATGGCACCGACCAAGGCCTAAGCGCAGCCAGGCTTGCTGGCGACGACGCTAGCTGAGGCGCCATGGGGCGAGGCGAAGCCTGTGCATACAGTTGCTCGAGTCTTACAGCAGAAGAATTCTCGTAGATGCTGGCCAGAGGTGTTCCTGTACCGAGCTTACGATGGGACCCCATCCCATAGGGGATTAGCAATGTGGACTGCTTCCCTTGAGCTCATCAGTGAGTGTTGTTGTGCGACCCGAATGGTCATCTGCCGCCGAGCATTGATTCTGGCCCAATTAGACTTCAGTGATTCTGTAGCGGGGACTATAGGACATTGTCTTCGAGCCAAACCAAGAAAATGTAGACTACTGCACATTTGGAGGCAATGCACTTGAGCGGGCCTAACAAGCCAGCGCAACACTACTTGAAGATGCAGAGCTTGCCGCGTAACTATTGAGGTCCATTGAGGTCCATTGTCCATCGAGATGATCTGGCGACCTGCCCGTGACCCATGTACCTATATGGTGCATCAACGCTTACTGTTCTGCTGAATATCAAGTGGGAAGACGTTTACAATCAATTGGGTCTGGACCGACCTAACGTTGTCTTCGTCAGTCACGATCGCTGGGGAAAGACTCGGAATCGATTGTCCAGGTTGATGAAAGCCCACACGGAATAGGCCATTCCCGGGTCTGAAGTTGGCTCAAAGCCCCCAGGTTTTGCAGCAGCTGGTCGGTGGTCTCAGAACTAACTTCAACGTTGCTCTGGATACGGCGTCTGACCTAGATCGCCAGTTACGAAACGGCGTGGGAGATGCAGCTCTAGCGTAGTTCCACTTTTCGAGTTCAGCTGTCTTGGGACTTCTTTGTAGAGACTGAAAGACTGGCTAGCCTCTCTAACGACCTGGAACCCTTGCACAATGGTTGGAATACAGAGCCGACTTATTAGATGAGGTACAAACTGTCATCGGCGACTCTCAGGATAAGGGCTGAGGAGTCAATTGAGGAAGGAATCGAATATCTCCGGGGAAGAAGCCTAGGTTTTGAGTGAGACATTGCATTGGGAGCGGCACAAATAACTTTGCCGGTTTGACGCCGGGCCAAATAGGATCATGCATACAAGCTGTTGGAGAAAACAGTCATATGTTTCCAAGGACCAGAACAGTCTGGTAACACCAACATCGTTTCTTGCCCCTTTCCAAGTTTGCTGAGCTCAGCCTTCTGAAGGTTACGTAGTCTTTGCGATAGTGTACAATGTCAAGACTAGAGAGATCACGCGGCCAGTTGGGAGCAGCTGTGTATCCAAATTAGGCAATTAATCCAGCGGTTGACCACAATCCTCTCTGAAGCCCACTCCGATTGATTGGTGCCTTTGTTCAAACCTCACGAGGACAAGGAAGCAAGGCAACATCAGCACCGCGATCCCTCTCTTCTCCACAAGCACACTATTGTTGCCTGCCAGTATGGGAGCACAAGTTGGCTCGTACCTGCCTTGTTCGCTGCTGCCTTTCCCTTCTCTCCTACTTTCCTGAGCACCTCCCTTCTTTGTAGATCACTCCACGGCAGACGCGTTATGACTTATCAGGCTGAGTATGCCTTTTCCATTCAGGCATATTTGCGATCTATTGCAAAGACTAGAAGACGAGGTGAAGCTGGCGAAGAAGCCGACGTCTTCGAGCCAGACCATTATCCAAGAATGGTTTCGCGAACACCGCGTGCGCTTAGACGCCCCTGACGTCGATGTCTCCTCAATCCTATCAACTCTTCTTCCTGAGCGGAGAACAGATCGCGTCTATGGTATTCAGGTCCTCACCCTTGAAGGGATTTTCGGAAGCGCTCAGTCACTAGCGGCTGCGCGATTAAGGATACTGCGCCAGTACAAGACCCCAGGCATAGGTCATGACCTTGGGGACTGTGTAGAGAATATTCTGAATATCACAGTAAGGATCCTGTTATTCACATGCGGATGATCGCGGCAGTTCTTGCTGCTCTACCATCACTGCCCAGCTTATGCCCAGCTCCAGCTAACAAGAAACTTAGCCAAATGCCAAGCAAGCAATCGAAGTTACAGTAGAGGAAATCGACGAAACGCTACACCGGCTGGCGGCAGCATGTCGGTTCAGTTCTCCAGCAGTAAAAGGCTATGATGCCACAGGAGCTCCTAAAGCGGATAAAAATGACCTCAAACAATTTTACCAGCGCCTCACTGCACGCGACGCAAAGTGGTTCACCCGGCTGGTATTGAAGAACTATCAACCGGTTGCTCTGGATGGCAATGTCGTACTCAGGGCATATCATCCTTCATTACCGCAATTATTAAGCGTTCAGGAGGACTTCTCAAAGGCAGCGTCGCTGATCCAAGATCTGAAGCAATCGTCTAAGGGCCATGTCTCACGCGAGATGTTGAAGCCTGTGCTGGGTACCAAGGTTGGAAGGCAACCCTGGATCAAGGGCAGAAGCATCAAGCATTGCGCAGACATGATAGGAAAACGGCAGATAAGTTGTGAGCAAAAAATTGATGGTGAATACTGTCAGATCCACGTCGATCTGCGCAAGCCAGTACGGAACGCTATCCAGATTTTCTCCAAGAGTGGAAAGGACAGTACCAAAGACCGCGAAGGTCTCCACAGGTGAGCTCGTCCGATCTTATGCATCAGATTGCAATCCTGATGACTACCGGCAGTGCAATACGTGACTCGCTGAAGCTTGGCCAGCAAGATTGCAAACTTAACGCTGGCTGCATCCTGGAAGGAGAACTGGTAGTTTATAGCACCAAGGTATACCAGCTTGATATATTGCAATGACACCACCTTGCGGCACTGACGCATTTCTAGTATCAAAAAATAATGCCATTTCATAAAATCCGGAAACACGTTTCGCGGTCCGGCTCGTTCCTCGGGACATTGGCCGATTCTCAGTAAGTCCCATCTGCTACTACCTCGCGCTTCTAACATGTTGGCTAACAAACACGAGGCGTCACTATCACGAACACTTAATGATCATTTACTACGATGTACTGATGGTTGATGATCAATCACTATTAGAGGTCAGACATTCTAAACGCTTTCGGCATTTAGAAAGAATCATTACTCCTCGAAAGGGCTTTGCCGAATTTGTGAAAAGGCAAATTATCCCCTACTCTGGCCGCGATGCGTCGCAGCGTCTGAGAGAGTTATTTGCGAAGTGCATCACAACGAACGGAGAGGGCCTAGTCCTCAAGCCAGATGACCCCTATTTCAACTTCACGCCCAAGTGGAAACGCTATGGCTCGTGCTGCATCAAGCTCAAAAAGGAGTACATACAGGGATGGGGTGACGTCGGCGACTTTGCCGTCGTTGGTGCGTCTTACAATGCTGCGAAGGCCAAAACATACAACATTCCGAAGTTGAGATATACCGAGTTCTTCATTGGCTGCTTGGAGAATCGAGACGAGGCACGAGCCTGCGCGGAAAGGCCGCGATATATGGTGACAAATATCGTCGAACTCTCCGAAACCCTCATGAAAACGTTTCGAACCTACTGCAATCCAGCTGCTGTGCCTTTGGACCAGAACAGCTTCATTGAATTGGATTTCCAGGGTATCGGCAATTCGAGGGCTCCTTCAGAAGTTTTCCCCGATCCTCCGGTGTTCGATATGAGGTGCTTCTCATTCGACAAGGAACCCAATTCCAACACCTGGAGTATGAGGTTTCCGACGGTAAGCAAAATCCACTTTGACAGGTCATTTTTAGATGTTATGACCTTCGATGAGTTGCAACAGGCGGCATCCACCGAAAGAGAAGCTCCTGAATTAGAAGATAGTCAGCAGCTACGCCTCTGGGTGTCGAAATTGGAACAAGTAGATCGCCGAGGAAAGCACGCTGCTATCGACAGCCAGAGTAGTGTGTCGACGGTCTTGACTACTACCACACATGCATCATCAACGTCAGAGACGAGCAACGGTAACCCTTCCGATCCTATAGTTCCCGCTGTTGATGCAGAAATCATCAATGGCTATTCAGATGGCAAAGCTTCTGGCGTGGCAGCACCAGAGCAATGGATTGCTACACCTCCTATGTTATCTGCAGCGAGGAAGTCCGATGGCCACTCCGCAGTCACTCCATCTCTTAAAAAAGCAGAGCGCCGAAAACGACACAGTGAACCCTCAGCGATCAACATAAGTCCAAAGAGGAAGAAACGTCGTTCAAGCCAGGAGTCAGGACAGACAACACAGCCTTTGCAGTCTTATTCTGTCGGAGCTACATCTTCACCAACCGAGAACAGGGAGCCTCTCGGGGCGATCAATGGCAACAGTTCGTCCCAAGACCAGAGACTGGGCCTTGATATATCTGCTCGCTCCCCAGTAGAGCCCGATGTATTATCACCGACGCTGGAGGGATACTTCCCAACTGTGACGACTTCATTCCACATAGCTGGAGGCCATCAATCTTCGCCGCCGACATGCACGCCAATACGGGAGAATACGCACAGGGTAACGCAAAGTAAGCCAAACATTATCCGAGAGCCGCAACCATCCACAGGCTGCGGGCATAGCAAAGTCGAAACGAAATGTGCATTCGATGATCACAGCTTCCTGGTGTCACCCTGCATCAGTCAGTACGCGTGGATAGCCGATCTTCTACAAAGCCATGGTGTCCTCAGTTTTGTCGTCGACCCATCGTCGTGGGCGCACCAGCCATCCTCCGAGCCTTCATCTCCCGCGCTTGAGGCCGGTACGATGACCCCGGTTGCAGGAACTTCGAGAAGCACGAGGAAGTCCCGGATTCGGAAGGTCTGTCTCGTTGAAGTGAGACGGCCAGCGGCGACGAAGGACTTCCTTCAGCGGATTGAGGCGGCCGGGTTGAAGCGCAGAAACGGACAGCGCGAGTGGATCCCGGTGTATGACTGGAGGATATTGGAGGATTTCACAAGTATTGAGTCGGGTGTGGCGCACAAGGGGTTAGATCCGTGGCGACATCGCTACGTTGGAATCGCATAAGTATCATTTGGCGCCTTTGCGACTGGGGACTAGGAGGTGCATTCTATGGCATTAGATACCACGGTACAAAGGGCATTTTCATGGAGCAATGTGATTTACTAAGAACAAAGTCGGCAGATTCTTTCTGCCGAGCACCTGCAACCATCACTCTGTCTTCATTCTGGTGTGAATGGCTACAAGCTCCTTACTTAGTTTCCGCCTTCTCCTTCTCGTACAGCTGTAGGTAGCTGGCCTGAAGCCTCATCTGCAGGTGCTCATCCGCAGTGAGCACCATGCGCTCCGCATAGGGGTTCCCCTCCTTGGCACTGTCCAGGTCCCCTCTGAACTCCCGCACCCGCTGGCTCGGCACCGGCACCAGCCGCGTCTCGCTGGCCGGGTGGCAGAAGAAGGCGATCGAGTACCGGGGCTCGCTGGTCGACTCGCCCTCGACGCCGCCGGCCTCGAAGGCGACGCGGTGCACCGTGCTCCGCAGCAGCCCGTTGGTCCAGTACGACAGCAGGTCGCCGATGTTGACGAGGATCGGCGGCGAGGGGTCGTGCTCGGTGCCGGGCGGGCACACGGGCACGGGCGCCCACGCGTTGGCCGGCGTCAGCACCTCGAGGCCCGCCTGGCCCCGGACCCGGAACAGCAGCGTGATGGAGCCGTAGTCCGAGTGGGCGCCGGCGCGCAGGTCGTCGCCCCGCGCCCCCGCCGTCGCCCCGCTGTTGGGCGGCGGGTAGTACAGCAGGCGCAGGATGGAGCCCGAGGGCCGCTCCGGCGAGTGCGCCGCCTCGAAGAAGTCCGCCGGGTCCACGCCCAGCCCCTGCCCGAAGAGCAGCAGCAGCTTGCGGCAGAGCGCCTCGCAGGCGCCCCGGAAGGCGCCGATGGACGCCTCGTGCACGCTCAGCGTGGACGGGATGGGCTGCGTGGCCTTGCCGTCTGAAAAGGGGCCAAAGTTGAAGGCTCTGTTGCCATGACAGTCAGCTATACTCTTAAGAGATAGATAGTGGTCTGGATTCGTGATGGAGGTGGGTGTGCTTACTCCTTGAAGTCGCCTACTCGCTGCGTCTTGGGATCCAAGGTCTCAGTATGCATGCCTGACCAGCCTTGGTTGTTCTTCTGGATTTTACATTTCTGCTTCTCCTCCGTGGGTGTGCTGAACAAGGTCCGCGACTATAGTCCAGGTGTGTCAGTGCGTTGGTTCTGCACGTGAGGTATACAGCATAAGAAGAGTATGTGATAGAGTCTCTGTATTGCCTCCCCGAGATAAGATGGCCCTCACTTACAACATTGAATGCATTTTCAATCTGTTCTGCCGATATGTCTTTTCCGGCGTTCTTGATGTAGACGAATCCGTACTCGGCAGCGGCGTCGACCAGTGCCTTGGCTACCTGAGCTTGATCGGCGCCATCCGCCGAGATGTCAATGATGGGGATTTTTGCGGCTTCCGGCATGGTCACGGGTTCCAGTATATCGTGGCTTTACTCTAGGGATTACTCCCGTAAATGAAGACCGGGAATACAGACTGGAAACGGCGCCGCGTCGTCGAGGGTTATCTCTGCTTGCCCGGTGCCGGCGACTGCCGCCGATAAATGGAACTGTCCAAGTGGATCTTTTTCGGGTGAGCCCTCTGACCAGTCCGCGGAAACACTGTTATAATCAACCAGAAGCTGTGCGAGCGGCCCAGTATCGAACTACAGCCCATGGACAATCAGTCGTCTCTGAGATTATCTTGGAGTTTGACAGCCAATGGAATCAAAGTTTGCCTTGGTTTGGACGACCTGCAGTCCTCGTCTAATGTACGCTCGGTTGAGCCGGCGCCATGATGTCAGCTGGCAGCCAGGAATGAAGTCTGGTTAGAGGTGACGGCCAATTGTCTAGGATCTGTCTATTAACCACCCCATAATATCCTCCGCATAGTCTTGGTCAAGTTTCCACCCCGAACACCTTGCAAAGCCCTCGTGTCTAAGATTGACTAGTCGAAATCGACACATAGTCGTTTTCCATCATCCTGAGTCAAGTGTGTATACCCTAGCCCCACAAGGTCCAGTTCGGGAACCCGCAATGGCCTGCACACACAGAGTAGTGGAATCTAGACCCCATTACGATGCAAATTTTCAACAACCTCCTCGTTCGCCGCGAGGAAATGGTCCGATGGTGTAGTTGGTTATCACGTCAGTCTAACACACTGAAGGTCGGCGGATCGAGCCCGCCTCGGATCAATGATTCTCTTTTTGCGCATCGACGCCATCCAATGCTTGCTCTCTTGTGGTGTTGGTTGCCCAGCGTTCCTTTTTGCATCCCTCTTTTGCCCTCCTCTCATTGGGAATCAAATGTGAAGCTACCTCAGACACACCCAGCTGAGAACTCAAGTGAAGCGATTTCTTTTCGCATTCGAGAGCGGTTGCGCGGTGTTCTTGTACACAGCTTGCCTGGTCAGGCATCTGCATGCAATAGAGATCTCACATGGCTATACAAAAGCCCGCTCTCCTCTTTTACCTAGCATGGCACACGCTAACGACGGTTCTCCCTCGGACGTAGGCCTCGTTGCCAACCCAAGTACCGTGAGAGAACGGCTACATGGTGTTTGTTTGACTGTATCCCAAAGTATAATCCGATGTGGTGTAGTGGCTAACATTTGACGCTCTCATGAAAATGACCCGTCAAGCCCGGGGTTCGATTCCCCGCATCGGAGATGTGTATAGTATTGTCTCTCCTGACGAGGTGCAGTGGATTCAAGCTTTTCTTTTGTGTAATTTCTATACGTCCTTCTTGATGCTATCTTTTTGTCTAGGTGTGAGATCAGTGGTCTACTGTCACTGTATGACCCTTGAATGGGCAATCAGCCCAGTTGTGTAAGCGTGACGAGGGCCAAGTATGTTGTGTCTTGAACGTGATAGCTCAAGTATTCTGCAATGAAGCTAGCACTATGAGAGCATGCATCTCATGTCTGCAAAGGGGCCACGAATGCCGCTGCGTTCAGGAACGGACTGTTGGGGGCAAACCCTCCTCTCGATACCATGGATTGCTGACCAACAGGGGCGGGCTGGATCACCTAGAGACAGGAGACACCCGGACTGCAAACATGTCGATTCTTCTGGTGTCTCTTTTTCTTTGTTCTCTAGCGTGTGGAGCGGCCTCCCCCTGCGAAGCTTGGAAACTGGTCCTGGACCTGGACCTGTGGCAGTGCGTGGTGGCTCGCCAGGAACGGGCTTGGGGGTTTTGGGGGTTTGGGGGTTTGGGGGGAGTGATCAGAGCCCGGGGTTCGCTGGTGGCTAAACTCAGCTAGGCGCAGTACCTTACCTAGGCCTGCTAGTTAGGTACCTGGGTACTTTGGTTGGCAGCAGCTCCAGCTTTGGCCCAGCTTGGCCCAGCTTGGCCCCAAACCGCCAGCATCCAGCGGCCATTGTCCAGGGTCCGGGATCCAGTCGATCCAGTCCATCAATCAACCTGAGGTCGTTGGCGCATCTCTCGCAACTGAGGCACCACTTCACCTCACCTGCCTCCCGCCGCGAGAAACACCAATTCCGCACACTGCCGCATCACCGGCTGGCCTCCACCCCCCGGTCGCGCTTATATTGGGCTTCGCTGCTCCGTCTGGCATTTGTGGCGAGCGGCAAGTCAAGTTGGCCGGCGCTTCCCCCCCTCTAAACATTCGTTTTGACCTGCCTTTGTCGCCGACGTCGTCAGCTCTCCCGTCCACTCTCCCGAGGCGCCGCCAGCCGGATCGAGACCCCCCAAAGCTGCCCAGCATGCCTTGTGAGCTTGCCCTTGCCCGTGCCTGGCTGCGCTTTTCGTGCAGCTAGCTGACCTGACCGTGACACGCAGCCCTGCAGGAAGACACCTGGATCAACGAACAGGCTCAGACCGCCGAGGTTTCGCAGCTCGAGGACACCGCCATCGCCGTCGACGCTTCCTACTACCTGCAGCTGTTCCTCGACATCCCCCCCACCCATGAGCCCCTCCTCCCCGCGCTCGGTGGGCTCACCGGCATCGAGACGCACATCGAGGCTGATCTGGACAGCTGGGCCCAGAACCGAACCACGCCCTTCTTCGTCTTCAATGGCCAGACGGTTGTAGGACAGGACGAGATCGCAGTCCAGCGCGGCAAGGCAGCCAACATCAAGACCGATGAAGCTTGGAATCTCTACTTCAGAGGCGAGGCCAACCTCGCAGTGAGCACCTTTGGTCAGGACAGGAAGGCGTACCCGGTTCAGAACCTCTACCCTCTCCTCCAGGCCATACTGAAGAAGCGGAACCTTCACTTTCTTGTACCACCCTTCAATGCTTCTGCACAGGTAAGCATCCCGCGGGCTCACCACGCTCTCTCTCATATCAAGCTAACCTACTGCCTACAGCTGGCCCACTTCGACATGACCGACTCCGAGCAGTGCTCCGCAGTCATGGGCTCCCAAGAGCTGCTGCTCTACCCCGTCAAGGACTATGTCATCAAGTCCATTGACTGGGAGGCCGGCAACTTCCGTGTCGTGTCCAAGAAGACCCTCATCCAGAGACAGGGCTGCAGCGAGTCCATGTTCATTGACGCGCTGCTCATGATTGGAAACTCATTCTTGCCTGCCTTCCCGCCCCTACAGGACAGCACTATCAACACGAGACAGCCTCATATCCTGACCGATGCCGTCAACATGCTGCGTACTTCGGAGAAATCTGTTGCGACTGCGTGCGCCTCGTTCAGCGACATCCTGCAGTCCAGAGACCCTAGCTGGAAGAACAAGTACCAGAAGGCCCGTTTGATGATCGATCACTTCATCTACATTGCCGAATCTGGCGAGATCAAGGTTCACAACTTCGAGACTCTAACACACGACAACTACGAATACCTAGGTTACCAGCTTCCCGCAGAGTTGTTCCACTATCTCAACACCGGCTTGATTAGCGGCCGTCTGCCGGGTTGGATTACCCATGGGCAGATCGTCATCCCTCCCACGTTGGACGGAGTCAAGTCCGAAGAGTACAAGAAGCTTGTCACAACCCAGCTCATGCCCCTCCGAGAGCAGGCCATCAGGCTGGTACTACCTCGCCTTCACAGAGGCATCCAGTTCAAGCCCATCTATGCCAAGGTCTGGTACGACGATACTTATTCGCACACTATTGAGGGTCGTACGGCAACCAACCGAACGCTAGACCAGGTTCGAACCTGGAATGTACAGGAGAGTACCGTCAAACAGTTTTTCCCTGATGCCAAGTACGGGTCCATTTTGTTCGAGGTGGATGCCTTGAAGAATGCGGACTTCGCTAGAGCGACCGTAAGCAAGGAGAAGATCAAGGGCATCGACTCCACAGATCTGGTCACATCCGTAGTCGTTTGGAGGTTCCTGCATCTGCGCGGATATGTCGACCAGAACCATTGCCTGACAGCCTGGGGTGAGGCCTTGGCGGCTTCCCTGGACGCCATTGCGCCGATGGTCAAGGAACATCCCAATGACAGCCTGGCGGAAGCCGTTCTTTTGGCATTCGAGTTGATTAGGTTCAACTTGCTGAACGCTCGCAACCAACACCCGGAGCTTAATGGATTGCCGATGAACGGTAGCGATGACGACAAGGCAAGCTTGTTACTGATCAGCCGCTGCGCCATCTTGTTGAAGCTTCACCATGAGGCCAACGGCTACACAGGACCTTTGAGCAAGAACTTCCTCCACTACCGCTCTCTGAGCTCGTCGATTCGAGAAGTCAACCGCGACCTCGTCGAGGCCATTGTGGCGTCAATGCTACTCCACGCCGAGAGCAAGAAGGAGCGGGAGGACTATCTGGACATCGCCCAGAGGTAAGAAATCGTATAGAGACTACCGCATACTTATGTCTAACGTCCTTTCTCAGACTCCCGTTCTTGAACGACACCGATGTGGGTCTGGGTATTGCTGTCAAGACACTGCTCGACGACATACAACCCACTGATACCCCGGAGCAAAAGCAGGCCAAGCGCAACGATTTTCCAGGAAAGTTTGTGCCGTTTGCAACCGACTTCTTTAAGGACCTTCAAGTCGCTTTTGCGTTCTATGATGCCGTTCATGCGGGTGTGAAGAAGCTCGGCGATGAGCAGGTCTCGTCAGATGACCGCAAGGTCTGGGATCGTGCGGCCGAGTATCTCTCCGCTCGACGTTAAATCTCCCGATCCCTGGCTTGTAAATCACAAGCGGGAACCTTGGTCTACTGTGTACTTACAAACAGTGCAGCATACCTGAAGGATAGGATACCTGGCTTCGCTCAGACGGTCTCAGAAGATGCGCCCCTGGTGACAAAGTGCTCTCCCGAAATCTCCCCCGGACTTGGGGAAGGCAACTGAGAGACCGCAACGTTGCCAGCTGCAGGCGACCGGAACGCTGGACTCTGCGGATGCCCTCTGATGGAAAGGCGTTGAGGACTCGGAACCGAAAAAGCAAGTATTTCCATCGTTATAGCGCTTTTTTATCATCCGGCGGGCTTGCATTCGGTAGAAATGGAAGGAAAACGCTCAGGGATCCGAGATATCGAAAGCGACTTCGGGTATTCCCCCCCTTGTTATCGCTATATACCTCCTTAGGCGTCTACTGTATGGTGGTAGATCAAAGCATGGCCGCAGCAAGCGGGTCTGAAGATACAAATCAGAGCAAAAAAATTACACCATTCAGGGGCAGCAGCCTCAGTGCCGATTTCATGATGAAGTTTCTTGATGCAAAACACCCTGTCACTGGACTGGAATCTCCTACGTCCACTAGCATAATGACTTTGCTGCGCCAACCCTCGTTACTGGCAATTCGAGATGTCCAAACTCTCGTCATCAATCATTAAACGTGGTATATATGCCCAATCCGTAAACCCTATCCATGGCCATGGCCCTGCCCGTTTGTCCCTGTCCGTAGAATGCAACCCATTCCTCGCGCGCGTCTCTGCCAGGGTAATCCATCCAGCATGCTGTCCTGAGCTGGCGCAGGAAGTGAATGAAAGAACCACACCCGCTGAGGCACCCCTTGTCTATGCATCAGAACACCGGGCCTTGCTATGCTCGTAAAGACAAAACAAACACATCTCTCAAAAAGCGAAGGGAAAACCCCCCTCGTTTCATATAAGCCTGGGAGCCAACCCTCACTCCGTGCTCCGCTGCCCTGATATCGTGCAACCAGAGACTCGGGAGCCGTAGGGCGGGTGGAAGGACCCACGTCTTGCTCGTCCTAGCTCCTGCTGTCGTTCCTGTATACCCCTGGGTGGTGTGACCTGGGCGTGAACGTCGCAATGGCGAGAAAACAAGCTCGTACCCTCCATCGCGACGGAGGCGCTCTCGTAATGTTCATTCATGATCATCAATCAGATAGCCGTCATGACCCTGTTTGCGAAGCGGCCGACAGAAAATATCGGCTAGCCATTCATCCCCATCGTGGGAGGCCGATGTCGGTTGGGTTGGCGACATCCGTTCTCGTGCGCCATGTCTTTTTGCGTCTCCCCTGTCTCTCATGAATTTGCTGTTCACTTTTCTCCTTCTCAGTCGCCATCCCGGTCCCGGTCGTCCAGCAGGCGGCCGACGCGATCGATGCGGCTCATGGCGACCTCGAGGCGGTCTAGGCGGCCGCGCTTCTCCTCGTCGCGGCGCTCGAGCACGCCGACGCGCTCCTCGAGGCGGGCACGGGCCTTGCGCTCCGTGGCCACCATCTCGTTGGCCTGCTCGAACAGCGTCGCGCTCAGCTCCTCGACCTCGCGCGACGTCTCGTCCAGCCGGCCCTCGGCCGCCCGCCGCAGGCTCTGCTCCCGCGACAGCGCGCTCAGCAGGTCGTCGGTGCTGGGCGCCGGGCTGGGCAGGCCGGTGATGTTGTTGATATTGGCGGTGGTGGCCGTGCCGTTTGCGCCGGGGGCGCCCGGCAGCGGCAGGGACGGCGAGGAGGCCGAGGCACGGGACGCCGCCGAGAGGTTGGGTGTCGACTTGCGCGGGCTGAGCATCTGGCTGATGCGGTTGGCGCCGGTGCTGAGGAAGCTGGTGCGCGGGCTGCTGGCGGGGATGCTGGTGCCCTGGGAGGGCGGCGGCGTGCTCGTGCGCTTCGCTGCGGTGTTGTTGGTGGTCGCTGCGGTCGAGGTGCTGGCGGCGCGCAGGCGGCTGAGCTCGTCCTCGTAGTCGGCCCAGCGGTCGACGGCGGCGGCGGCCTTCTGGTTCAGGAGCCGGACCTGGGCCTGGAGGTCGGCGATGGTCTTCTGGGCGGCGAGCAGGGCCGCGGTCGGGTCGCCCGACTCGGCCAGGGACAGCAGAGCAACGCCGCAGCTTGGGCAGCAGGGCGAGGAGTCGGGCTGTGGTGTAGTGGTGTTCGCCGTCATGGTGCGCACATCAATGCCCAAGGCCATGGGCTCGTCGTCGTCGTCGTCGTCGTCGTCGGTACAGTCGGCAGTGAGGTCAGGTGGTTGTGGTCATGCGGCAGGCAGGTGCAAGAGTGGCCGCGATCGAGGTGGACGTGTATGTGACCTTAGTCCTAGTACGGATTCCTAGGCAGATGAGATGTATGATGTAAACGCCCGTGTCCCGGGTCTTTGTGCTCGTTTTTCGACTGCTGGGGTTTCCTCAATTACTGATCGCTCGATCAGAGGGTCACTCTCGACGTCAAGGTCAAAATTCTCAAAGTCCGGGAGGATGCCGCAACGAAAGCAAAAATCCGCTGGGCTGGGACAATTCAAATAATCCTACGCCAGCCATCGACAACCTTAACCCAGGCCGGGGTTCGTTCCCTGGAAGCCATACTGCGTCTGGGGGACAGGGTGGCGGCTGTGTCTTTGAATCCCGGGACCCCTACTGGCGCAGGGCATGTGCTATTTGTGGGTGGCGGGGGTTAGCCAAAGACACGGGGCGCAGCACCGGGCGGGCTGGCGGGTTGACCGTTGCTCGCGTGTCCTGGCCTTCCCTGGACAAGTCATCAAATTTCCGACGAGTAAAGCAGACACTGCATGTGGTTCCCCTCCCCCTTGGTGGCATCAACCGTCAATTTAGTGTGTAACGTGGACTTGGTCGATTGAGATTCATGTCAGTCTACCTATTGCGCAAGTTTGTGCCGGCCGTCTGGTGTCACATAAAGAGCAGGTGGGCGTCTACTTCCAGTAGCGTCCAGGCGGAGGGAGCTGTCAAACATCGGATTCAGTAAGGCAACAAAATAGCCTAGACGGCAGCCGGTGCCAGACCAAGACACACCAATCTTTCTCGAATTGGTTCATCTCCCCAGGCTTCTTGGCGGCAGTCTCCTGCTGCATGTCTGATCGGGTTGGAGGTTGGATGCTGCCGACCTTCACCGCTGCGTGGTGGACTGGTATTGCCGCAGCTAATGTGCTGCGTCCCTCTCTTCCGGGTCACTCAATTCCTAGGGCGGCGTCTGACGGGGACCACCTCAGAGTCGTCATGCTCTGAACTGAAGGCGTCTGGCCATCTCATACCGATCAATTCGCCTGGCCACAATGACCTTCAGCAGAGCGAAGGAACGCCTGTGATGAGTGCCATGGCCCGGTATGTATGGCAAATCGACTGGTACTCCCATGAAATACCCACAGCCGTATGTAAGTATGGGCTTACGAGGGCGCCATATCTAGCGCCATCTCAGCAGCGCCTGCAGCTCAGAAAGGCTTCGCGACCTTGCGGCTCTCGCTGAGGCCCGTCTCTGCATCTCTGTACTCCTTCCAGCTCACCGGGTACATGACATTCCCGGCCTCGCTCATGGCCATGATGACGCCCAGCTCGTTGCTCGCCGTCGAGAGATAGTAGTTGGCCTGGTCGCCCAGCGATATCTAGGGTGACCACATATGTTAGCTGGCTGGCGTGCAACAGCGTGGAGGTGTCAGGCCCTCGGCCCTGGCCGCCGACCCCGACGATTCATTCCAAACTCACCACGTGTGCCCGCACAATGTCTCCCGGCCGGAAGCTCTCGTAGATCTTGACCCTGTCCTTCTCGGTGGCGCGGACGTCCTGGACGCGGATGACGCCCTGCCACTCGGCCTCGAGCACCGTCTCGCCGACGACCAGGATGGCGACGGTGGCCTGGCGCGGCTGGATCCTGGTGACGCGGCACAGGACCGTGTTGCCGACCTCGGGCAGGACCTCGCGCCTCTCCGAGATGCCCGTCCGGGAGACGGAGATGGTGGGCAGGGTGGCGGGCGTCTGCAGCGCAGAGATCTTGGTGAGGCGCTTGGCGGGGCCGGGGGCCTTCTCGGGCTGGACGACGGCGACGGTGCCCAGCAGCGACGAGTACAGGTTGGACTCGTGGATGTGCGTGCCGGCGCCGGCGACGTACTGGTCCGCAGGACCCAGCAGCTGGCCGGGAACGGCGATTGTGTGCGCCATGTTGCCGGGGGTTTCTCGTTCGTTGCGAGGAGCGGGCGTAGGTGATGTGATGTGCTGTGATGTCGACGATGGCGGCTGCACCGTTGTCACTTTTTTTTTGCGGGCAGCCTTTCCACCCAGCTGAGCTCCCCGGTCGTTTTCCTGCAGTGGAAGGGCGGGATTGGCGCTAGGACGTCGTCCAGGTCGGCGTTCCAGGTGTTGCAACCTCCGATCGTTTCTTTTCAGGGTCGCACAGGTCGCGGACCCCTGGCCGGCCGTGGGGCATCCATCCGCCCATTGCCGCCTGTCAGCCCCAGAGAGCCCCCGTCCAACCGTCAGCCCAGCACAGTACGGTACGGTACGGTACAAAACTCAACCGTAGTTGGACACACGGAACGCCATGGATGAGTAATGATCGACTGACCCGGTAAATCGGGTGCCGAGTTTTTTGTTGTTTTTCTCTGACCGCCCAGCAAATCACACAAATTACTGCCGCAATTGAGGGCCCCCTTTCGCAGGCTCTCAACTCCCAAGAAAGATCCCCCATAAATAAATAAATACGTCTGCCCACCGAGTGATTTCTCTCCTTTATCTACTCTTGTCCGGACAAGCTTGTCTGCCCACTTGTCGCTCGCTCATCATGGCGCGGTTGCTAACCCTCCTGGCCGTCCTGGTCGGCCTGCTGTCCCCGGTCTTCTACCTTCTCGAGCAGAACCTCGAGTCCTTCTACATCCTGAAGACGGACCACCTGCACGACCTGGCCAAGCGCGGCATCGCCGCCCATGGCAACAACACGCGCGAGATCGTGCGCTACATCACCGCCGAGCTGCACCAGATGCACCCCAAGTACATCAACCTGGACGAGGAGTACATCTTCAACAACGCCGGCGGTGCCATGGGCGCCATGTACATCATCCATGCCAGTACGTATATAAAAATACCCCGTCTCACTTCACACACATGTGTCTGGACAATCGCAAATTTCCTACACATGAAAGACAGCAAAAACAAGCCACGGGTGTTGCCTTTGATATGACGAAACATTTTCGGATGTAAAGTATTATTCTTTACTGAATTGCGCAAACAAACCCCGTGTTGATATTTCCGTTGCCTTCCTTCTGATCTCCCAAGCACACCCGTGGCTGAATATATCACCCTGCATCCTCCTCCCCACCGTTCCCTTCCCTTGCCCAGACTGGACCGCGATGTGGCTAACACGGCCCCTTTCTTCCCCCGCGTCGCAGGCGTCACAGAGTACCTGATCATCTTCGGGACGCCGATCGGGACCGAGGGCCACACGGGGCGGCACACGGCCGACGACTACTTCCACATCCTGACGGGCGAGCAGTGGGCGTACACGCCCGGCGCGTACGAGGCCGAGGTCTACCCGCCCGGCTCCGTCCACCACCTGCGCCGCGGCACCGTCAAGCAGTACAAGATGCCCGACCAGGGCTGCTTCGCCCTCGAGTACGCCCGCGGCTGGATCCCCCCCATGCTGTTCTTTGGCTTCGCCGACGGCCTCAGCTCCACCCTCGACTTCCCCACCCTGTGGCGCACCACCTGGGTCACGGGCCGCGAGATGGTCGGCAACCTGCTGCTGGGCAAGTTCTAGAGAGAGAGAGGGGGGGAAAGTCTCTCTCGTGTGTGTATTCGTGCGCGCGCGTGTGTATGTGTGTGTATTATACCCGTGTACCTAGCCGATTCTGGGGACTGGGGAGGTAAGGAAAGAGGTTCTCTGATGACGTGACTGAGGCCGGCTCGGGAGCCGGCCTCGTGTACAATCTATATATGTATTTTATCAGTGTCTCGACTCCTTGAGTGGGCCAAACCTCGAGGGCTGCTCTGCAATGCTGGCCAGCCATATTACAACTTAATGTTAATGAAAGATCATACCAATGTACAAGACGGGGTCTTTCACGCATGATAAGTCATGATATGTGAACTTGGCTCAAATTGCATCAATGTTTGCCGGTTTATATGGGGGGAATCTAGTGTCCATCCAACCAGCCATGTGCCTTCCAAATCAGACCATGCCGCTGCCCAACGCCGAGCTAATGCACAAGTGTCTCTGTGTGTTCTGCCTGTATATCTCTATATGCCGAATAACAAGCACCTTCAAGCATTCCAGTTACCACACTCCCTTTTAGGCCGACTTGGCCGCCGAAGCTGGAGCATCGTCGTCGGCAATGCCGTTCCACTCCTCCTCCTCCCCCGCCGTCTCAGCGGCGGGCTTGCTCGCCTTGGGGGAGGCAGACTTCTTCCTCTTGGGCGACAGCGGCTTGGTGCCGGCCGGCTCTTCCGAGGCCTTGCGCTTCCTGGGTGACGAGGGGCTCTCGATGGACTTCTGTGCGCGGTTGGGCGACCACACCGGCCGTGCGCGGCCCGGGGCCTGTTGCGGGAGGTCGGGCTTGGGCTTGCTGTTCCACTGGTCCAGGGCGTCCTTGACCAAGGGGGCCCACGTCTCCTCGCCCTTGGCGAACTCGGAGAACTCGATGCAGTTTGGCGTGCCGAGCACAAAGTCGCCCTGGCGGCTACGGCAGAGCTCGGCCATCATGGCGGACGAGCCGACCTTGACGCCGAGGTCGTGGCAGAAACTCCGGACGTAGAAGCCCGACGTCACGGTCATGCGTATCCTGGCGGCCGGGGGCCCCTTGTCGTCCCAGGGCGGAGGCGTGTTGGGGTCGTGGGGCGGGGGGATGAGGTTCGAGCCCCTGCCGCCCTCCTGCTTCACGGGCGGGTGCTCGCCGAGGGCTCCGGACATGAGGGGCGGCTCCTTGGCCGAGTGCTTCTTGCGCTTGTTGACCTTGTCGTAGACCAGGGCGTCGACGTTCTCGTCGGCCTTCTGCTTGAACCTCTCGTGTCTCTCGAGGGCCTTCTTCTCCTCCTCTTCCTCCTCGGGCGTGCGCTTCTCCTTGGTCAACTGGTCCTTCTCGATCTTCCAAACCTGCTCGGCAAAGTTGCGCTCGAAGGTGGTGGCGTCCTCGGCGGGCCAGCGGTGGTCGTGGGTGCCGGGGTCGTACCACTCGAGCAGCTCGAGCTCGGTCACGTTGACCTCACGCGTGGCGATCTCGCGCGGGATGGGCTTACCTTCGCGGGCGTACTCGTACAGCGGCTTGCCCTCCATCTTGAGGGCGGAGTATAGGGGGGGCATCTGCTGCAGCGTGCCGCGGAAGCCGTTGAGGGCCTCCTCGACCATGGGGCGGGTGATGTGCTCGTAGGCCGTCTTCTTAAGAACCTTGCCGACGCGATCGTAGGTGTCGGTGCTGGCGCCGAACAGCACGATGGTCTCGTAGGTCTTGGTGCAGTCGAGGAAGGACTGCAGCGACTTGGTGCCGCGGCCGACGCCGAGGATGAGGGCGCCGGTGGCCAGGGGGTCGAGGGTGCCGCCGTGGCCCATCTTGACCCTGATGTCGTTCTTGCCGAAGCGGCGCTTCTTCTTCTGGTTTTTCGACTCTGATTCTCGGTCGGCGCGCTGCTGGTCGATCATGGGCTTGAAGAAGCCCGAAGGGTTGAACTGCTGCTGGCAGTCTCGAATGACCTGGGCCGAGCTCATGCCCACGGGCTTGTTGACGGCTGGGGTAGAATGTCAGCTACTCAGTCGGCCGGTCGCCAGCAAAACGAAGGCCCGGGCGGTGCAAGATGCGCTTGAGACGGGACAATCGGAGCATGCGTACCGAATACACCGTCCAGGACGGGGGTGGAGGCCGCCATCTTCTTAAACAGTCTGGCGGCTTTCATTCGAGGACGGGACGGTGGTGAGCGGGAGACAAGACCATTGGGTGCAGCTGGACCAAGCAGAAGCAGAGGCGAGGCAGAGGTAGGGCGTGGAAGCTAAGTAAGTAACCAATGCTGCTGGGCGGGCCCTGGAGGTCGCGCAGAATGAATACAATTGCGACGAGGGATCGTGCCTGTTGGTGGTTATCTGGTGATCTGGTGATCTGGTGATCCTTGGCGTCGCAATCGGGGTGAGACCCTCCAAAATGGCAGAAAATAAAAATTTCCCAGAGGGCCCCCCGTCCGGTCTGAGATTTGGCACCTGCAGCTCGCGGGGTGTGGAGAAGCCAGAGGCGCCAGAGACGCCAGAGACGCCAGAGAAGCCAGAGAAGCCAGAGAAGGCCCAGAATAGAACCTTGGTGCTTGGGGACCTCAGTCCCAGTCTCGTCTAGCTAAGTTACTGTACTATGTACTGCAACTTGACTTATCGATTGTGCTCGATAAGGAGTACCTGTACCTTCATGCCCACCCCGCCTCCACGAAGCAGCCAGTAAGCCGTCTTCCTCACCAAGTACAGCGACCTCGGTCGATAACGTGCACCTCCCCCTTGCAGTGGGCCGTCGTCCAATGGACATGCGCGATTGTCGATTGTCGATTGTCGGATGTCGATTGTCCTAGTGTCGCGTCCCTCTGGAAGCCGAACGGGGAAGCGGGAGCTTGCAACGCGCGACTGGCCGACTGGGGCTGGTTGGTGGTTGGTGGTTGGCCGCCCGCAGACGACCACCAACTAACTGCATACACCATACACCATACACCATACCCTATTTTAAATATATATATATATATATATATATAACTACACATTTCCAGTCCCTCCCTCGCTGGCCACAATTGTAACCCGACCGAGATGCCGTCTCTTTAGGCCCCGTGCCGTCCCACCGCACCACAGTCAAGTCAAACTCTACCCTCACGTCACAGCTTCCTGCCGTCTGGTCTGGTCAGGTCAAGTCAAGTCTGGTCTGTCCCATGTGAGATCAACTAGACGCCCCCTCGCCTACTGTACAAGGCATCTACAGACAGGAGATAGCACTGCGGTCAGGTACCCCTCTGTCACGATCCCGTACGCTCCCCGCCGCCGTATCATATCATGGCAGGCACAAGGCACCGGCGGGCGGCTTCCAACTCGACCGTCGCGACCGTCGACGAGCAAGCTCTCACCTACTACAAGGAAACCCAGGTCATCCGTCCTGCTCCCGCCAACGTCCACCCCAACGATTGGCCGCTGTTCCTGCTCACCGAGGCCGCCGTCTACAACCGCCATGGCCAATTGGCCAACCTGCTCGAGGCAGACCTCGAAGGCCCCTTCATGATTCGCGGTCTGCTAGCCGTCGAGTCGGACCAGAGCAAGCTGCGTGAGTTGTCGTCGCCACACCCTTTGCCGACCGTCCAGCCATAAAAAAAAAAGCCCGATACTGACCGGCACCTGCGTCCAGTCATGAGAGGTCACACCAGGTCCCGCTTGGTATGGATCGAGATGCCCAGGGTTTATTCCTACTCCTTCGGCCTCAAGGAGGAAACCGGCATGCCCGTGCTGTGGGCCCAGGGCGAGTGCTGTCACCTCGAGATCGTGCCCTCCGAGAGATATGAACCAATCGCCAGCACCATGTTCCAAGGCATTGTTATGCACTACGCCATCCTCGATTTGTACCTCGAGCAGGTCGAGCTCCTCAAGGCCGCCAGACCAAAGGCAAAGAAGCGCAAGTTCGACGTCCAGGATGTCCAGGACGCCCAACTGCCTATACGAGACATCCTCTACGGCTACGCCGCTGCTGTTGGCGACGGCTCTACCGAGGAAGAGGTCACCCAGAGATGCAAGGACCAGGCGCGCTTTCTCCTTGCGCAATTTCCTAAGGGGACGGGATTCCATGCTTGGCTGGGCAAACAGTTTCCTGTGAGCCCCAGATCATGGTCTTGCTCTCGCCGTCGTTGGCTGACACCGCATTCTAGGACATTGTGCAAAGATTGGGCAAGAAGCCGGACCCTTCTGCAGAGGTCACATTTGCTGAGCCTGCGCTGCCCGAGGCGGATCCAACGCGGCAGAAGTCGAGTTCGGCAGAGCGTCGCGACGCCAAAGGCAAGGGGAAAGCCGTGCCGAGCACGAGAGGTACTTCCAATGCACAGTCTGATCGGACCGAGGCCTCCAGCGACGATCAACGTGGTTCACGTGCCCGCTCTGCCAAATCCCGGCAGAAATCAGTCCCCAAGTCGGTAAAGGATGAATCTCCGGATCAGGTAGACATCGACATGCAAGACTTTGCCCGTAAGCCGGTGGCATTGCCTGCAAGAGTCAAAAATGGTGCGCAGTCCTCAGACACACCTGCAGAGCCACAGTCTGCTCTCTCTGCGGTCATCGACGTATTGAATGATGAACGAGAAAAGGCTCTTGATGCCTTCAACACGGGCGCGAAGCAGAAGAAACACCCAGATTCCATTCCCCATACTGCCTGGCTCACCAAGCTCTACTTGGCCATGAGTATCTCGAACTATGCCGCCAAGGCCGAGATTATGCAGTACCACGCCGGAGGTCTTGCTCAGCGCCTAGGTCCCGAGTGGAAGGACAGCGAACTATACAAATGGGCCAAGAAGAATGCAAACATCAAGCCGAGATACGAGCATATCACTGAGGAGCAAATTCTCAAGATCAGAAGGCGTCAAAGGATGCCCGACGCATCCTCCCGGGATGGAAAGAGCACTGCAGCAAGCGCAAGCCAAACTCCGGAAACAAGCGGGAAGCAGCCACGCAGGGGTCGCCCCAGTGGCAAGGCGGCAGTGCTACGCCCTTCTCTCGGCGGCAGCAGTAAACGCTTACGGGACGACGATGACAATGATGAGGATATCTTGGCTATGGAAACGGACACTTTCCCTCGCAAGAAGTCTGCGAGAACATCTCAGTACTTTGCCGACGGCGATGATGACGTGGACTCGGACGCTGTCACATCCTTGGACGACGATGACGATGAAGACAGTGGTGACAAAGAGCCCCTCGCTCGCTTGGTCGTCCACGCCGAACCTCTGCCTTCTATAACGCCCAAAGGGCCGAATCATACTTGGTCATGTGAAGAGCCAGACTGCGAATATGTCGTTCGCGGCGCCAACGATCAAGATGGACAGGAGCTCATCCGCCGACACTATGAGGAACATGAGAAGGAGGCTAGTGACGAGGCGAAAGAACGTGAGCTGAGCCAAGTCACTCTTGCGATGCAAGAGAGTGGCGGCCATTTGCCTATCAAGTATGCTTATTTCCCCCTTTTTCTCATCCAAATATACTACCCCTGCTCCCCATCTCGTTCGTCTCTTTCTTTTGTCTAGCAACACTGAACACAGGCGTTCCCCACTGCGTACTCCTCAAAGAAGTAGCAGCTGCTTCTCTCACTGCTGATTTACTACACTTACAACATCCCTGTACAATATAACAGACTCACTCGTCTAACACAAGTCACAGCCACCTTCTCGACAAGATACGCAAAGCAACATACAAGAAGCCGGCCGATCAAGTGGAACTGAACGGTCGTGTCGTGCCACAGCCGATCAAGAGGTCTCTCCTGATCTGACCTGCTCGCCATTGTGCTTCTCTGCCAAATCACACGGAGTTTTGGTCTGTTATTTCCTTGCGACGTTTTACCAGCTTACGAACGATACCTCACGGCTTGCGTTGTGTTACTTGAATTTTCACGGCGTTTAGGAAGAGAAGGGTGTAGGGCGGGCGTCATGCGGAATTCAAAATCGGGTTGGGTTACGAGATGTTTTTGATCATATCAGATCGCTAGGGTCATGGATACGCTTTCTGGTGGAATGCAAAGATCTGGCTTTGGTGGAGTGGTCCGTCCTTAGATCACGTCGATACCTACTCCAGGCCCATGAATCAAACAGAACTCCGACTATTATCGAGAATCGCTTGACCTGTTGTCTAGTCCCCTCAGCTATGTTTCTCGTTCCCAATCACGCACGGTACTTCTCTCACGCTCTCTCCAAACAATACTGAGACAGTGCTTGTAGTGAGACTTTTGGGCTTGTCAAGACCTGGGAGGTCGCTGTCTCTTATTTGTGTGCGTACAACCCGAGTCGCAGTCCGGGTCGTCAGAACCACAATCAAGTATAAATGGATTACATCTCAATATCAAAGTAGCGACGAATGTTCTGCAGCATCAAGGACAGTGTGTTATTTAACTTCTTTCTTGTTAACTAACGATGCCTCAGTACGCCCGGGGCGACATGCTGTCGGTCATCAAGCTCCTCGTTTTGTTTGTTACTTGTCTCTTGGAGATACTATTGCATGTCTCGACGTATTATTTTCTTTTTCTTCATTTGCCCCCCGCCGTTGAACGCCAATCCAAGCGCTGCCCAACACCGCGCTATAGAGAACAAAAAGTCAATGTCTGTAGCCGGACCGTTGGCCGAGCGATATGATGTGATGTGATGTAATGCATGCTGCCGCCGACCGTTTTGTGTAAATGCTAAGCCTTCCGCCGGCCATGACCCCTTTTATTAAATATGCCCCCAAGTGTTGAAAATGTCTAGATCGCTTGAGGGAATTGGAAACCAAACGCGATGCCTGCCTGGTATTTGAAAATGCTTTTTTTTTCATCATGAAGTGCCTCATTATTGGGTATCGCAAGCCAGATCGAGTAGCGTCAGTGGTGTCATTCGCCGTCGAGATTGCGAGGTTGTCCGTGGATCATCATCGAGTCCTAGTCGTCGAAATTCCTGGACAAATATCGACATCTCGAGGAAAAGATCAGCCGCATTACGCCAGCCATTGCTCTTCGTCCCTTTTCAGTCCTCTCATGACAAGGCCTTCGTCAAATGACTCATCGCTATCAGGCTCGTCCTCTTCCAAGGGTGGCACATCTTGCGCTGCTGATTCCTCACCATCCTCGTCGTCGAACATCCAGGTTTTCCCATTTGCTTCTTCCTCGAGGGGGAAGATTTCTCCCGCATACTCCTCCAGGCCCCTCGGGCCCTCCCAAAGCGCTAGCGCGCTGTCCGGGCAGCTGTCCTCCAAAGCCTTGTCCCCGAAGTAAGGTGGCTGTTTCTTCGGATCGTCGATGTCTGGCGAGAAGAGCTTCTCCAATGCCTCAAGTTGGGCGCGGTAGCCTTCAGGAATCTTGCACTTGACTTGGATAGGCCCCCTCTTGTATCGTACAGGCATGCCAAGTCCCTTCTCGAAAGCCTTGCAAGCCTCTAGGGGAGATAGGCGTTCGTAAGCTAAAGCGATACGTTTGCCATTCCACTTGGCGGGCCCGTCTTTGAACAGTTGCAAGATGGCGGGGCCAACATCGTGTTCAGCGTCGAGCCATGGCAGTTTGACATCCGGATGAAATGGAGCTTGCCATTCAAAGGAGCCATCAGACTGAAGCTCCATGCAAAACAGCGGGTAAGGCAACGATGTGAAATTGTTGTTGTAGATGCCTGTGTAAACAAAGGTAGCTGGGAGCCCAATCTGTCGTATGTAGTTCTCTACTTTGTGCTTGTCTGACCAAAGCGGTAGCGAGGGCCAGTCGGGGTTGTAGGCCGCGTGATCAGGCATCGAAGAGTAGATAAAGTACTGCACCCGAGCCTTTTTGGCAGTGTCCGCAATTGCCTCGCCTATCTGTACTTCGTTGCCATAGAAAGTGGTGTTGATAAAGGCCAGGTGCGCGCCATTGAATACCTGGGAGATCAAGTCCTGGTTTACGAGAATTCCCGGGAGATGGCCGCCTGCTGTAACGTCTCGGTCGTCATTCGGCTTTTTCCGTAGGTACAGCTCACCCACGAAAACCGTAACATTGGGGTTGGTGGAAACCTCGGTCGCTATCACGCCCTCCAAATTCCGTAGCTGGGCGCGGACCTTGTAGCCAACGGCAGTGGCTATCCGGATTAATGAAGCTGCTTGGCGGCCGCTGGCATTGATAACGGCAATAGTCTTATCTGGCGAGGGCATTGAGCGCTTCAGAGGCCGGAAACTCAGAGAATTATTCCTCGACATGGACATGAGAGGGGACGAGTCCGAGTACGATGATCGCGTGTGTTTATGTCTTGACTGCGTTACGGCTGTCTTGGGAGAACCATTGGTGTGTTCTGCTGAAGGCGCTGGTCGGAAGACCAGGTCAGTCCGGATAGGTATGGGTGCGGCAGGCATGGCTATTTTAAAACCAGCACGGTGCCGGATTCCGTCGTCGGGATGTGAGAAGGGGCGCAGGAGAAGATAGGGAAAAGATCAGATCCCGCTGCTCTGGTGTAGAGGGGCGCGAACGGGTGATGCTGTTATGAACGACGGTTTGGGCGGCTTGACGTTGGGACGATGGCAGGGACACTCCGGGGCGCAACACCAAATCAGGGCATGAATGATGGGAAGCAGCCAATCAGAAGCGAAGCCGGTGGTCGCTGCGACAGAAAGGCTTCTCCCAATTGACTCCAGCCTATCGAAACGAGACGATACGATACGGGGAAGCAAACATCAAATTTCCCGCCGGGTATGTGCTGTCTGCAGGCCGGTATCTGATCACGCAGGCCAGTATGCCAATAAGAGCACCCTGATGACCAGGGGGTTGTGCAAAAGGGTCCTGGCAAACCCGGGGGCCGACGGCGCGTGTCAGCTAGGGGTTTATACTCCGTAGACCCTCAACTGATAGCGATGCTGCAGGGCTGGATCGAGTCAACCGTCGCTGGCCTTATCAGCCCAGAAGAGCGAAAATCCTTCGGCGGGGATTTTTTTGGAAGGCCTAAAAAGCTTCCACAAGGCGCAACTAGCCACCACCAAATTTGGGAGGAGGGTCCAACGCCGTCGAAACTTGGCGTGCTTTGCAATTTGAATGCTGAGATTTGCAAGGGAACGCAGCCTTTTCTCTCCGGGAATCTGACCTGACCTGACTTTCCAAGATGCTTCCTCCGCGAAGTGGCCTGATGAGTCGGGAAGGACACGCTGATATGTTTTGTCGCAGTATCCACACTGGGGTCGAGCCTGGCTTGGGCCAATCGGGAACGTCAGCGGGCGACGTGATAGCAAGTAGCAGCCAAAGTGGTGGCCTGCTTGAGCAGTGCGTGTGCCAGTATCGGCTACAGAGTCCGATGGTTTTCAGCGGTGAGGAAACCGATTTGTAGACCGGTCGCTTGATAGCCGAGGAGATCGTGCCGGTGCGTGATGAGAGCGCCGCACTCTGATCGCACGCCAGCCAAACCCTAAATGCCTGTGTTGCAGTGGCACGCAGCGCTCCAGCGCAGGTTCGTGGAGCGGTGGTGAGTGACGTGTGGTGGTTGCTTCAGCGCGCGCCGGCAGATGGTG
This sequence comes from Neoarthrinium moseri, assembly GCF_022829205.1. Classification (NCBI taxonomy): domain Eukaryota; kingdom Fungi; phylum Ascomycota; class Sordariomycetes; order Amphisphaeriales; family Apiosporaceae; genus Neoarthrinium; species Neoarthrinium moseri. Next base: position 451,536 of record NW_026055138.1, read on the forward strand.
CCGCAGTTCCAACACGGTAATATATCGCCGAGCGATTCCCTGTCGCAGTGACCGAGGCTGCACGCAGAATATTGCGAGAGCCGACTGGTGCTCAGATAGGACGAGTGTAGTTACTGCCAACTGTCACAGTAGCTGTAATGGTAGCCGACAGACAGCCGTTCTTGGTCAGGTTGGGTTGAAAGTAGACGTCGAGGTCTAGGTAGGTTGGTAGGTATGGCGAGTCCACCGCAACGAACAACAAACATCTACGGTACCTACATACGCGTGCTCGGTAGGCAAATCCGAGACTTATTACAACAAGGCAGTTCAATCAGGGTTTAGTCCAGGTGGGCAAAAAGCATCCGATCTGGATGATGAAATGCACTTGGCCGTCCGGTCAGGTATAGGAAGGCGGCACTGGGTAGGAATTATGTAACAGAAAGCCGCACGGTTGGCTCGGCTGGTGGCCACAAGTCGACGAGTTTTTGCGTCAACCTGCTTTGCGGCGGCTCTCTGGCCTCTGCCCTTATCCTACGACGGACCGTGGATCGAAATTGACCTGAACTAGACCTCCAATCGTAGATTGCATTTTTCCCATGCCTGCCATGGAGACAAAGATCGTGGTCGAGCCTAGAGGAAATTTTCTGACCGGTGGGCCCCGAGCCTGGCCGCCGCAGCAACATCGTGCGGTCTCAAGTAATATAATCCGTGTCTTGACACCACGAAATTAACTTGATGCAGCAAGAGCCATGCTGCAGAGAACTTGACCACCAGCCTCGCATCTTCTTGAGTCATACATACATGTCGGAGTACAGAGTAGTGCGGCGTACACCGACGCTCACCATCAATCACCGTTCCGAGCCTTATCAGCATTCCGAGCTGTTGAAAATTCATTCCGTGCATCGCATAAGTTAATCTCATTCATTACTTACACCATCCCAGGGGACTAGTCTCCAACTTCTTGGTCTGGGGTTGGAGACACACTAACAAGTTTGTATGTGCTGCCCCTCGAGTTATTGGAGGCACCCTTGAAATTTGTGAAGGCAGGTCGCCATCTCGTCGACGGTCGAACAGACGCCAGTTCAGCCGTGGCTTGAGATGCTCACTTCCCATTACTTCATGATGTGCAATCACCTCATTCTAGCAGCGCCAGCTTCAACCGGGGTTGACAAAGGAGGCGTTGCGGCTCCTGCTGATGGGGTGCAAACCCGATGCTAGGCCGAATGGCCTCCGTGTCGTTGACCACGTGTTTCCTAAGAAGCTGACTTCGACAATCTCCCGGAAACTAGGTCGCACACTTACAGTGCACTTACTAATCCCGGTGGCATGCTGGCTGATGAATTCGTATCTTGCATGCGGGTGAGGCTGGCAAGCCAGCAACACCCAGCAAGATAGAGGAACGTTTTCGTACATCTTGAGCTCCCAGGCGGCGCCGCACCTTGACACGGACCTTTATCCGTCGCGATTCTGTGCCAAAGTTGTTGACGGAGCCAACCCCTGGCATATGCTGATACGCGACTCAGTTGACATGTTGACCACCACCTCCAAATGCGCCGGTCTAAACTCCTAAAGGTTATTCGTTCCGACCCGGCACCCTGGATCCGCCCTGCAAATTGGTGTAGCTTCTCAAGGTTCTCTTTTTCGAGGTCATGCTGCCCAGTTCAGCGCAATGAGCTCCATCTGGTGCAGGTCTGTCTCCAAGCCTCCAAGGTCATTAGCCCCATCTTGTTCACCCTCCCTTGGCTGCGACCCGTCGACCAGCGAGAAGCCTCCATTGCGACGCATGGCGGTGACAATATCACGCAAGAGAAGAGTTTCATTACGTATCTAATGCTGGGCTGGAAAGGTTTGTAACTGTACGATGCCGTCATCCACTAGAACCACAGTATTTACACGATGCAATCCAGCGCCAAGGGAATCCCCTCCTCGAAATTGAGCATTTCCGCGGAGCTCTCCAAAAAGCTTCGGTGTGGTTGTCTAATAAGCGTCACGACTCAGTTGCTCGGAAAATATTCTCTAGCACAACCGAGAGCACCCAGGACGTATGCGACCTGACAGGGAATTCGAGCGTGTCTTTCAGCCACGACCACTCAGATCTCGCGGGGTACCCCGCGATTCTGATCCGTCAGGCAGGTCAAAAGCTGCCTTAGGACGAGCTTAACATTGGTGGTGGCTGAAGATCTCCACTCTCCATGCTGAGGATTGCAATATCGCTGGCCAGAGATAAGATCCTGGTGAGCATCCCCTATTAATCATTCCGAACCGTCAACAAATGAAGATAACGGCCTTACGAGGTCAAATGATTCTGCCGCTGGGGAAACTCTGCTCCCCGCGAATTGCGCCCTACCCAAGCCTTACCCCATGGAGGATTTTCGATAGTCTCCGTCTTCAATGCTATGTGTAACTTGGGTACCATACTCAGTCGAGTCCGTGCATCTCCGACATCGCAGAAAGCGATGGCGTCACTGAGGCCATGTGATGTAGAGAAACAGCATACTAGACCCTCACTATGGAGTGGACACGAGTTGATCGATGGCCGTGAGCCACGGAGGGGAATATTTGTCTGATTACGTGCAGTGCAGTACATACTGGAGTGGACTCGACGCGCAAGTCACGGGTCTCGTTTCGAACGCGCCCCTGCATCCTACCGTGGTACAGCTATTCAGGGTCATCCACGTGTCGTCGACGAAGGTTTTCACGGATCTCGCTAGGACTGGGTTTCCCTTTAGGGCTGCCATGCATTGTGGATCCGTCTCGATCAGGCAAGCTATGCCTATAATCACCCCGTTCGTGCTGTCGGATCCCAGGATGTGGAGGTGATGAAGTCCAAGTCATCCAGCGGATTTCTATCAAGCCACGAATCCGGCACCTGGAACGACCGGTCGGGCCCACCACGCGTGAAGTTGTCAAACTGGTTCTGCAAGAGAGTTTTTCAATAAGCTCAGGCGTTGCTGCTGTTGAAACGGCCAAGGAGACTTACCCAGTCGTAATCACTCGGCATGTTCAGCAAAGAAGCGTCTGGGGCTCGCACGTTATTCACTGTATTCGAACTTGGGTTATTGAAGAATGAGGGTTCTCCGAAATCGAACGAGGCACTCTCATCCATACCCGCCGGGGCTTCGCCGTTGCTGTTGGCATTTGTAGCCATGGTCAGTCCTTGCATCGAGGTCGCCTCGTCGTTGGCTGATTTCGTTCCCTCGTCGCTCGGGATGGGTACTGGTGTTATGCCCATTTGCGCCTCGATCTTCCTAACAACAGTTTCCACGAGCTCGAATGCCTTTCTGCAATCAGGCACCCTGGTCGCCATTTGTTGCCAGACGAAAAGAGACCTTCTCAGGATCTGCAAGAGCTCATCCTTCGTCGGAGTCGGCGTTCCCTGGGTAATCCAGTCGTAATTACCACCAACCTCTGAGTATTGGCTGCTCTGAATTATAAGAGCAACGACCATGTCCGCCATCAAGAAATCATTAATGGCAAGTGACGAGATGAACCAACCATTTTGACTGAGCATCGCCCCGGGTTTGCAAGCCTCGTACATTGTGCTCTGGTACTCGAGCAACTTGAGCGCAGCCGACAGGCAAGCCTTCCTGGAGTATTCGTGCTCTTTCTTGGGAACAGGATCAGTGATGTACTTCCGGTGTAGCACGCATCGACTCTTCTGGTAAATGCTAGCGAGACCGAACCGTTGTATAATCTGCATTGGAGGGTCTGTGATACTCTCTTCCATGGCCTTCACCTTCATAAACGCTGGCACATTGCTGTATGTCTCCTCGATGATCGCATCTATCTTCATGATTTCTGCGTATGTCGGTATGGTAAGCGAATGGGCCTGACGGGCGACGAGACCAAAGGCCCGGCAGATGGCAGCTTTGTGGATCGGATAGGTCAAGGGTGTGTAGTCTGAAGTCGGCCTGGATAGTGGCAACTCCTTGCTATCTTCGTGAAAATCCGTGTCCAGTAGATTCCGCGGGAGCGCAGTATCGCTCTCAATGCCGTGAATCATGGCCGGCAGACCAAGATGAAATGCTACCAACAGGTCGATCTGAATGGCTAGGTTCCAGGCCCGTCGCCGCATCTCGCCGTCGTATGCAGATATGTTGGGCAACTTGCTCGGATCTCGATGAAGTCCCATTTTCAACATCAGTCTGATGAGAACCGACGAGAGTAGATAGCAGTTCATCTGGGATTCGCGATTCACCAGGAAGTCTGCTTCCACATATAGCATCAAAGCCTGGAGAGTGTGCTGATTAGGTTGTGAATATTTGCCCCAGATAAGAGCTGTTCCGGCAGCCCCTCGGCAGACTCTGTACCGGTCCATGGCTGGCATAGGAGAATCTCCTTCTAGTTCGTGGGGGGCCTGAAACGATGAGAAGAAAACTCCCAGGCTGGTGACCATAAACAGGATGGCGATCCAATGTAACGGGGCAGACGAAGAGTCCTGCCAGAATCGATGATATTCCTTACTAAATGTCGGCTTGTGGAGGATATCTGGATTTTGCAATTAGTCGCTGCGTTCACGGGAGGTTGTGGCTATCTGAATACATGTGTAGGATACATACGCTGGGAGGGACTGTTGGAGTTGAAATAACGCATCATCAGTCTATCTATTACGCTCCTCTCCGGTAAAAGAGCCAACAGCTCTTCCCTGTTTCGAGGCACGTTCTTGGAAAGCAGAAGAAACTCGGGCGACCCAGCCGGCTCGTAGGGGTCACCGTTCGCATCCGCCTCCTCCTCTTCGGGGTACTCGAAGTAGTTCTTCAGCTCGTCAATCTGCCTCGTGTCAGCATGTTGCAACAGTGAGCAAATAGGCATGAATCTTCAAGCCTCCCACTTACATCCTCTAGAATCGCCATGAAGTGTGTCCCGCCCACGTAACTGGTAGCCCGATCCCCCCTTACAACCTGGCCGCCTGCCTCCAGTGGCGCCTCGCTTTGATGTGCCCGCTCTAGACCGCGACCACCGCTGTTGCTATTGCTGAGCGGGGCGCCGTTCTCGTCCAGCATCCCGCGTACCATGCCCTCCAGCCGCTTGAGCCGCGCCGCCATGCCCTTGGCCGGCTTCTGTTTGTTGGGCCGCGGCGCGTAAGCACATCCCTCAGGCCGGCCCTTCTTTAGGCACTGACCGCATGGCACCTGCCGGTCGCACTTGAGCTTGGAACCCCGGCAGGCGTGGCAGGATAGTAGCACACGAGCCCGCTTAACCGGCGGCGTCGAGGCGGACGAAGACTCGCCGGGGTCTACGCTGATGGCGCTGCCGCCATTATCGCCGACACCTTGCGGCAGACCCGTGGACGAGGCCGACATGTTTGCCGAGATCACGGCTAGACTTTGCTGTACCCGGGCGAAGATATCCGATAGAATTGAGGGACTGGTTCTTATAATGCGCCAAGGCGGCGTATGCTCGTACTGATATGGCGGACTGACGTCCGATGACTGGTCTGGCTGACAGGTTAATGAAACCTGAGTTTCTCAGGCTTAGAGTACTAGAGGGAGAGTGTTGTAAGTCAAAGTTGAAGATTCAGGGGTTCGGCAGGTTTGTCTCGCTGCCAGCGTATATCCAGTGCGATATATTCTTACAAAGAGGTGATTGAGGAGGTCGCTGACAGCACATAGGGCTGAAAGTGATCAATTGGAGTTCATCTGATACAGTGCTTGATATGAATTATACTGTGTCAAGCACTGTGCTTGAGGAGTAATGCTGGTACCTGCATCCACTCGGTTCCCAACTCGGTTCCCATCCAGAATCAACGCAGCACCCTGAAACCACCCCCTTTCCAGACGAACATTTCTACGTCTGGGGCTTCTCGAGGAGATAGTGATAGAATGTGGACTATAAGCCCCTGATAAACTTAGCTGCCATCACCTGTTGTAGCATTTCCGATATTTTCATGCAGCTCCTATAAACAGCGATCTATATAGAGCAAATGAATAATTAGTTACCGTAACACCCAGGAAACTCCTATGCGAGAGAATAGCCACGGGTGAAAGAGTGGCATTGTGAGTTTTGAGGCCGGTGAAGACCTGAATGGATCTTCACCCAGATATTAATCTGTGAATTCCCATAGGAGGGTTTCCCAGCGGATGGGTGGTGTTCCTCTTATTCCGCTCTTGATTGATAGATACTAACCTCTATGTGTACTCCTTTGAGCTCATTGGGAGAGCTAGTGGAATAGATTGGCGGTCATGAGAAACGCTCAAAGAGCTCATGGGCCCTTGCCACCTAGAGCCCTTGGGGCAATTGAAACGAATGGTGGCAAATATAATGGCCATTTCTCTTCTTACTTATCAATAACTTATTTAATTCCGACACTGTTGTGCTGTGGTTGCTGTTTGAGAAGTTCTTCATTCCAAAGAGTAGCCATCGAGACAACGCAGTCAACGATGGTCCACTACCTAGGTAATCATTACAGATAAGTGGTATCCAGAATACATTCATGCAGGAACGAGGCCCTGCTCTTGGCTTCCATCCAGGGAAGAATATTAAACCACACCGGCACCCTGCTTTAGATTGTCTTGGGAAGGACCAAGTTTTCTTCCCCACAACTCCATGCAGCATATATATTTTTGTAGGCCTCCTTTTCCAGATCCTTCATTTGTCAAATGGTCCTGCCGGTATAGTGGAGTATTTAAATCGAAGTGAAGCCCTTCAAGGGGAGTCGTATGTCATGAGCCTGCTCGGCTTTGCGGCCAGCACGGAAGAGCGGCGAGCGGCGACTATACCTTATCACCATGTCAATGTCTTGACTCGGGTTTTCACGTCTGGCATTCCAGGCGTGAGGTTGCGACTGCCGCATTTCAGCATTGCAGTGCGTTGGCGCAAGTCGAAATCGACAGCCCGGACCATGACCCGCCTTTCTTCCGGGATCGAACTCCTGCTGGAGTTGGAGATGGTACTCTCCCGCCGTGTACTGTTCCAGCGAGCATTGCCTCCTGGCCCGAGGGGCCGGTCATCGTCGAAATCGATCGACCCGTTGGATCTTGCGCCTGGGCTGGACATGGAAAAGGCTCCAGCTGAGTTTGTTGTGGGACGCGGGGACTCATCGCCCGTGGTATCTTCCTCCTCGATGGCCATGATCCACATGCCAATGTTCGCAATAAGTTCGCTGTCCCACATACCTTCTCTTCGGGAGCTACTCATCAATAGCTGTATAGCCTGCCTCCGGACTATCCGATCTCTACACTTTGTAGCCACGAGATACAAAGGTGGAACAATGCCCAAATCCGCGCTAAAGCTCGGTTTGATGTGTTTCGCAGTATACTCGCCGCCACCGAGGATATCAGCATGAGAAGATCGATGGCCACAAAAATGGGGGTTCGGGCATCTCTTCGCAGCGGCCTCGCGTTCTTCATCGCCAACAACCTCAACCGCCAGCTGAACGATGCCTCGGAAATGCGGCAGGAACGAGTCGAACTGAGACTCGCTTTCACTGAAAGTCATCAAGAAGAGAATCTGTCCCATGATCTGGGCCATTTTCAAAACCGATATGGCAGCTTTCTCCTGGCTAGTCTTGCCCGGGGCGGTTCTGGAAGCCAAGATAGGCTCAAAAGCCTCAGACCAAGCATCGATGTCCTGTTTGAAACCCAAACCATACTGTTGGAGCGACTTGGGCAAAACACCCATAGGGCTCGTTGTGCTCGTAAATTGAAACATGGTCTCCGTAAATCGTAACATCTTTTCGCAAAGCGCATCCCAGGCAAGACGCGCTTCAAAGAGTGATGAGAATCTATCAGGTATAGGTGACTGGTTTGTCGAGACAGGAGACCCACCATCAGACGATGCCGATGGTGATGTAGGGTCGGTCTGGGGAGTCAAGCGGATAACGAATGGCTGGGGGAAATGGAAGGCCATATCGTAGGATTTTGCTTGGATAGCCAGACGCGTAAACATCTGGATGAGATCCTGCTCCACGGGCTCCTCTGGCTTCGAAACGAATGCCCTCCTACGTTCCGCCCGGAGCTTCTCCAACAGGCCAAGGCCAGTTTGGATCTGTCGTATTGCCTGCTTATGATCACCGATAAAGGAGTCGAAGCAGGCTAGCAGCACGGTCGACATGAGACTGGTCCGCTGGGCCGACTGATCATCCGAGGGTTTGGACAGCATGGCGCTCATTGCAAGGCCATAGTTGCGAAAGGCAACCTCCCAATGCGCCCTTGCGTTGTCTGCCGGATCGGTACCATCACTCGGCGACGCGGGTGGAGACTCGGTCATCTTCTCCAAAGTTTTATAAAGAGCCCCAAGGGCCACCACGGCATACCGAATGGCTTCCTCCGTATGGCATTCCTGCAGTACGCTGCGCGTCCAGAATGACGAGTCAAAGAAACCCGAGAGCTCACTGGCGGTCCGTTCCCGGAAGAGCTGGAAGTAAAGGCCATCCTGGGGGTTGAAGGGGAGGTTGATGCTGGGGCGATGTGTTGTCAATGAGACCAAGGACCTCTGGGCAACAGGCGTCTGGGGAGGTGTGATGCGGCGTGGTGGTGAGGCCTTCCGCGCTTGAAGAGGAGCCACCTGCACAGATAGCCGTGCTGGGGCAATTTGGGCGACTGTCGAGGTCGCAGGCGATATGGGACCTATGTTGGCGATGGGCCTCGGAGCAATCCTGACTTCCTCAAAGACTTTGGCTCGCGGTGGGGGCGGGTAGCCTGTGCACACCTTCTTGGATCGAACGCACTGCGTGCATGCCGGCCGCTTCTCATCGCACTTGATCCTTCGTTGCCTGTCGCAGGTATGTCATTAGCTCACCGAGACCCCGAGAGGGAAGACCGAGAGGGAAGAAAAAGGTGGGCGGCATCGCACTGGAAAGAGAGCCTCGTTGGAGGGGAGCCACATACTTGCAATTGTTGCAGCCCGTCTTGACCTTTGGCTTGCTAGTCCTAGCTCTCCTCGGCCTCTGCGATCCATCGTCAGAGGTCGCCGACTGAGCCGCTGCCACCGCCGGGGGCTCGGGCATGTTCCTGTTCTCGCCAGGCATGTTGAAAGCGTAGCGGGATGCGTCTGGGCCTATAAGGTTACCTAGGCAGGGAGCGGTCACAGCCAGGAGGCGACCATAGCCGGAAGCTTCTCTTTGCTCGGGGAACAAAGGTAGCAGTAGCAGTAGCAGTAGCAGTAGCAGCAGCAGCAGCAGCAGCAGCAGCAGCAGTGTGCGTTCCTGCGCGCGATGCTTTGGCCTTTGGTAGGGCTGGCTCGGAGAGGGTGGGGGATGTCGGGTAGTCTAACTTAGAGGCAGGGAGATGGACAGACAGGATTGTGGTTGGACGGCACGCTCATGAATGCGCAGCAGTGGCAGCAGTCGCACAGATATTAATACAGGAGTTATTCCGTCAATCGATGGCGCGTTCCGGCTCGGGTTTTCCATGAGGAAAAAGGAAAATACAACGAAGCGTAGGGTCCGTAGCCGCAGTCCAAGACCTTGTGAGCGCGCACGGGTAGCTTGGGTGGTAGTGGCCGTGGCAGGCAGGCCGGTCTAATATCTTCGCACTAGGTGGTAGGTCTGTGGAGGTGGACGAGGGCCTCGGCGAAAGGCTCTAGTCAGTGGGACCGCTGGGGACGGGTTATCTGGGAATATATTTGGGGGCTTAGATTTCGATGGGGACGGCCTGGGTATAAGTCGTTTTTTGCAACTCCAAGCAGCCTAGATTCGGGGGCACACATGCACGTTAGACAGGCCGCCTGCCCGCCTGCCCGCCTCCCTGCTCTGCTCCCTGGGCCTCCCCGCCTGCTGCAGGCGTGCGCCTCAAGCGTACCGCAGCAGGTACCTCCCGTTTGTAGCGCCGGAACCTCGAGACTGAACGAGCGAGCCCACATGCCCACGTCGTCAGTAGAATGAACAACCTGGCGGGCAAACGAATGGGCAGTGAGACGCTCGTCATACTGCGGACCTCGGGAGCTGCCATCACTTGCATCCAGTGGAGGTTACACAGCCCTTTGGCTACCTGCTGTATATCCATTAGTGGCTAGACCCTCGGGGGGGCTCCATGTCGGGGGCTCCATTAAACACCAGCAGTATACCACCCGCAGCTAGTCACGGCAACCTCCCGTGCCCAAGTTGAACACGTCGGTACTGATTCCAGGGGACTGTCAAAAGGCGATTCTTGCAACCTTGGGGTCCCCTGGAAATACAATCTTCCTGGCGATGGACGAACGGCGTGTGCGTGGCTTCACGGGGGCCCCTTTTCCGTCGTCTTCGTGTGCCTTGTTGGGCTTGGGCGCGGCTGGCTGAATGATTTATTTCACTCCAGGGTCCAACAGCGACTTTGGTGGCCGGCCGGTTGGCTGGGCTGGTCGCAGACGACGACAGCATTGGCGGGGTACAAGGCGGGTACCGCGCGAACGGCCGGCCAGTTGTCCAAAAGGTGTGCGCCTCGCCTCACAACATAAAACGACTAGAAGTACATAGTACGACTCTGCGTCATCACAATTGACAATACAAGTCGCGGTGCGGCAGTTGCCTCTGCCCCCATCTCAACACCGGGGCACTGCGACTGCGACTTACATAGTACGTATTCCGCCCGTGCTGTAGCTATCAGGGCGCACAGCTCTTACCTAGGGACTTGTCTTTTTTGAGTCTAACAAAATGCCGTGCGCTTACATTGCCCACATCGCCTTGTGGGTCTACCGGCGCGTCTACTGCAACTCATGGGCTCATATTGGAATGGTAAGAATTGGCGTGCCCCGATAACCACGCCCCAATGCCCACTGCGGTACCAAGTATCGACTTCCCCTCTAGCAAGAGAGGCTCACCACTCACTGCTCCAATGTCACTTCAAAGGATGCCGCCAAGGGGAAGTGACTACCTTAGCTACGTCCCTCAAGATATGCACAGTACCTCACCAACCCCAGCTAGGCGTCCCTGCTAGGTTTGTTGCTCTGTTGAAGGAGTTCTCGGTAGGGAGCCGAGATCCCTAAAATCCACATGAGCGGCCTCATTGGCCATCAACGCGGCGGGCGAGTCTATCGACAACCGGTCTAATTTTAATAGGCTTTCCACAGCAGTCACTCCCTACCTCCTAGTTACATAAGTTGCCGTGGACTACTTCACAGTACGTCCCTGCTTGCGCTCTCTGGCTACCAGCCGGTACGCAGGTCGCCAACACTGGACTCAAACGTTATCAGGAAGAAGACCCCCGCGCCGACAAACGACCTGCATCAGAGGCTTGATTTCCTTGCGCATCAAGGACAGCCATCATCGTTGAACCGACGCGAATTGCCGATGAAGATTCCCCATGTCATCAGTTGTGGTCATCGTACCTCTGGAGAGAGGCTTAGATCTGCGGAACCCCTGGCTCCCCGGCTCCCAGCAGACCCGGTCATGATTGTGATGACCAAACCTTGCAGACGATGATTGCAACAATCCAATCAAGCATGCACTATCCGTTCAATAGGGTCTAATGCAGACCGCCTCTCAATGTCTATCCCCGACATGCTCATCTTGAACTCAGTCAGATGGCCCTTCGCGCATGAAAGCGGCCCACTGGAGTCGCAACGTGAACCCTACTTGACTCCAAGGCTCGCAGCTGGGTTGAGCCAATCTGGAAGCAGTGACTTGTGCGGAAGCGGGCCGTCATGAACGAAGTCCGGGCGACTCGGTTTCTGACTGGTTCCCCACCTTGTTCAGCCCTACGAGCACCATGATCTCGCAGCGTCCAATGCCTGTGTAGTTGGGGACGTTCTGAGCCACTCGATCACTGGCCAACCCCTCTCGCATACATACTATCCCTTAGCATGCATGGGAAACTTCTGCAATATATGCAGACAACACGTCAAAACGGCCAACAGGTTGCCTCCCGACATGGAGACCCATCTGTGCTGATCGCTTCCGATCCTCAGCCCTACGACTCAACCCTGTCCGACGGATCTGATTTGCTTCCTCGTGACTGTTGAACCGTCCTCACTGAGACACTGTCGTCGGGACTGTCATGGCGATGGCGTTTGTACCGAGGGGAGACTTATGCAGAGAGGTTCTGTAAGCCCCAAGGGCTAATGAATCAACTATTGCCTTAGTCGTGGTGATAGGAGCATTCGGTTGATTTAGACTGCCCACTAGGCAGCTTACACGTCCATCACACTTGACAAGCAGATAGCGGCATCCAGCCTGCCAGCCTGCACGTTAAAATTGCCATACCAAAGCAAGTGACGGACTGTTGAAGTTTAGATTCATCAGACTCCCATGGCTCGTAAAATATCCCCCATCTGGGCTCAACCTCGGCGAGTTTGATATACCGACCGACTGCATACCTCGCAACCACGCTGAGACATGCCAACAGCGCACACCTCTATTTCCGCCAACTTGGTATCCCTTCATTGACAACCCAAAGTCTTATCAAGGAGAAGTCTCCTGGGCACCTCTCGGCCACCCCATCTGCGACGATGAACGATCCGATCTCATTGGCGATCTTACCTACATGCAGCAGAGCAACATGGCGAAAAGTCAACTCGGGACCCCCATATTGAAAAAAAGAATTTCTCAGCCCATTTCTTGGGGGAAAGCGACCAGAGCGCTACTAACAGGGCCTCGGCGTTGCACTGGTACCAAAGCTGGCTACCAAAACAGAATACCGCATTCGTGTCTTACAAAGATCAGGAAGACTAACTAACCTCGCCAACCTCCAAATCCAAAGTTGTCGGGCCATTTGGGGAATATGGAGGACCGCGCGTCAGTACCAACCGCCCACCCTTTTCGTTCTGGAAAACATTACCACTGCTGATGGCTACTGACCCCTGCTGACCCCGGCATCCTACCAGGCGGTGCCTCCCACCGCATTTGACTTTGACGGCCGGATATCCTGAATTACTTATTCAGGCCATTGTAAAGTACCCAGATCTTTTCTTATGTCACTCTATACCCCGGATCCGCTACTGGGGTCCTCTCAACATCCTTGAACCCCACGCTGGCAGGGTTTCTGGCGCCGTGCGCGAACCAATTGTCGTCAATGTGCAACCTGGCCGAGTGTGGTCGCATCTGATAATCTGAGTCAGACAGTCTCAAAAGTATCGTGCGATGCGCTACCGATCTTTCGGTACGCAAACATCAGCGCACTGGCTCAGCCACCTGTTCAATTGCAGTGAAGCAACCTCGGCACTCTAAGCGCCGACAACGCTGAGTCTTGTCAGACGGTGGTGGACCGTTACTGCTGCGTATGTTTAACCCCACAAGGGCTTATTTGCAGTTACAAAGCCTCAAGAATTGCAGTGGTTTGGCAAAGTACCCCGGGTTTGCCGGACCACATGCTACGCTGTCACTCAACCGTACCAATAACGGCATACAATCCAGGACATATCATTATATCTGTCTCTGTATTCAAGCAGACACAGAAAACGATTAGAAACTGTCATCACAGCAGGCGCCTTTGTATGGCAACATTATAATCAAATCGAAGAAGACAATACAGCAACACAAGCGACAGGCATATCTGAAGAATTCTTCCCACGTCGTATAATTGGGGCGCCAAGAACTTGACGTTGGTAAAGCTTAGACGGTAGTGCTGTCGAGTCGCCAAATCTAAAGCAGTGCTGAGAACATAGGTCCACTTTGTTCAACTTAAGGAATCAGCCACAGTCACGATAGGCCATGGACCGACGCAAAGAAGCGACAAACGTTTCTTTTTTCCCTGGGAGATGCAGCCAAGGATACAGTGCCGAGACGGCACGACATGGTTTGACGGAATCGTATGCCTGGTCTAGGTGACAACAAATGATGATTCCTCGGCTGATATCTAAGGCACGGACTTGACCGACACGGCCACTCATGAGGCTGTGCTGCATGTGCAGATGTGGGACGTCACTAGAGGTCTTGGACGCCCTGACGCCTCCCCGATGACAAAATCGTTCTGGAAGGCCTGCTGGAAACATGCGAGGGACTTCATGCTCGATCGTCGCCTGAAACCCAGACCCACCTCTGGTGACTCGCCGTGGTCGCTGTGAAAGGGCCTTTGTCGACTTGCCAGCGCGTAGGCCTCAGCATCGTGCAGCAAGGCCGCCCTACCTTTCTGACCCGACAAGGATCGACGGGGGTAGACCGTGGTACCTCGCATCATTGCCTTGACTTGGCCAGGATATAGTGTTTGTAAATATGGGCGGTCAAGTGTTCGGTCTTCCCAACAAAGACTGATTCTTACTACCGTCAAGGTACGTCTCTGGAAGAATGCCCCTACGAACCGGCTTCTGGAAGTTACTAGTATTTGTTCCAACGGCCAGCATGGCAGCGGAACATGCCACCAGTCGACTGGCCTTAGTTATGCCTGCCAAGCGCCTTGGTGCGCTCCACAACGCAACCAACTGCTCTAGGACCCAATCGCCCCCCTCGTCGCAGTCCACTCTCGACACTAGGTTTCTGTCTTATCTCCATAGGTGGTAATACGTTGCATCTTTTCCAACAAATCAGCATATGGCAACTTGCCAGAGTGGTTAATGGGTGAGACTCGAACTCGCTTCGGCGCTTTCAGCCATCTCATGGCTTCGGCCGCGTAGGTTCAAATCCTGCAGTTGTCGCTTAACAGCCTCTAGCACAGCTAGAGAACATCCTTTTTGCGTTCCTGGTGAATGTGCTGTGATGTTTCGCTGCTGAGGAGTCCAGAGGCAGCTTGAGTTTTGGGGGGTTCGAACTGATGGTCTCCGGCAGAGTTTAGCGCCGGGCGCCGAAAAGAAAGCGGGGCGTCCTCTCGGTTCTGGGCTGGGCTTGTCCGTCTCTCCGTGATTTTGCACTTTGCTGCACTGCACTGAGACGAGATAATCCAAAACGAGGATTTTCGTTGCAGAGCCAGATGGTATCTTTCTTTTTGGTACCTAGTTGCGTGTTGCTCTTGACATAGCATTGCGCTGTTCTGACACCCTGAAATCATCCCATCGCCTGACGCCCTGGAAAGCTGTAAGTCAAGTCAACGTTAGGACCCCTGCAAAAAAAAGTTCGAGCTTGAGCTGTTGATCTCGAGCATCCGAGGACAGTCCTGACGTCTTCCCATACAAGTGGGCGTACGACACGTTGGCACCGGTCTTTTCGTTTGACCAGGATCTCGGTGACGAGCAGAACCCCTGTCTCGGAATCGCATACCTCTGCAGCAGCATCATGTCTTCAGCGTCACAACCACAGCCGGGCGACGGCGGCAGCGGCAGCAGCAGCAGCAGCAGTGGCAGCGCCGGGCAACTCGCGACGACCCAGGCTTCACTGCAGCCCTACGAGAACCCGGCCCTCCACATGGCAGCCCTCGGCGTAGCCCCCCTTTCGCTGATCGGGATGCTGTGGCCACCGCGGCGCCTCGACATGCGCGCCGCCATGCTGGGCGGCACGTTCCTTTGGAGCGTCATGCAGCTGCGGTACGACTACACGGGCAAGTCGTCGCTGCACCGCCTGCAGACGAGCGTGGCCAACATGGATCCGGCCTCCTCGGCCCCCAGCGAGCGCTATGCCGAGACCCAGCGCCTCATCCGCGAGGAAAAGGCCCGCCGCGAGCGCGCCCGGGAGCTCAGAGCCCAGGGGCTCAGCGACGAGGATATCCGACGCGTGCAGGAGCTCGAAAGGCGGACAAAGGCGGCGGCGGCACCACAGAAGGGCGAAGGAGAGAGGGGCACACTGGAGACCATCTGGATGGGCGATGCGCAGGATGACTGGAAGGAGAAGCGGGCACAGAAGGAGCGCGAGGCCCTGCAGGAGGGCGGCGGCGGCATCTGGGGACTGATCTCGGAGCAGATCTCAGACGTGTTTGGCCATGGCGAGAAAAAGGCACAGGAGGAAGCCGCGAGGCGAAAGAAAGAGAATGGCAACGGAGAGAACAAGCCGTAAGGGGGAAATGTCCTGCTGGCCCTAGCGACGTGGGTGTTCAACGGGCAGAGTGCCCGCAAGGGGCGAGGGCAACAACCGACTTGAGGCAGATTCAACTGTACGATACTGTAATGTTTAAGCTACAAGAACAACATTGGGACGGAGTCACGGATGGTGTCATTCTGCTACTTGGTAGATTGTGGAGGTATCACAATTTCTCGACTTTCTCTGGACTACAAAGTAGACAACCAGAATCCAAAAAAAAAAAAAAATACGAAGACAGGACGGTTGGCGGTGGCTAATGGTCATTTCTTTTAAAACCCCCCTACACTCCTAAACTCCTGGAAAAGATGCGCTGTTGACAGATGTCGTGAAAATGCAATGGTGTAGACGTGCCTCGAGCCACGGATCCGTTCAGTCCGACGCCGCCGTGGCCTTCTCGGCGTCCCTCTTGGCCTTCCTCTCGATCCTGTCGATCTGCTTCTTGCGCTCGCGCAGCTTGCGGCCCTTGAGGAGCTTGCCGCGCTTGTTCCGCAGCCGCGCAGCCTCCTTCTCCTTGCGCTGCGCCCGCTTCTGGGCCCGGGCCGCCGACTGCCCGTCGCGCTTCTCGACGTACTCGCGCACCGCGGCCTCCAGCTCCGCCGAGTCCTGGCCCGGCTCGATCTTGAGCGACTTGCGCAGCGCCTCGCGCTGCTTGCCGATCAGCGCCAGCCGCCGCCGTGCCGCCCGGTTGGGTTTCCCGCCGCTGCCGGCCTCGGTGGCCTCGTTCGTAGCATCCCCGGCGCCCTCGGCCTCGACTGCGCCGGCAGGGGCGGCGGATTTGGACGTTGATTTGGACGGGTTGGTGTCGATTGTGAAGAGGGAGTTGGGTTCGACGTCGACGGGAGCTTTCGATTGCTTGGCCGGAACATCGACGTCCTCCGAGTCTGATGCCTCGTCGGAGTCGGAGTCTGAGCCTGAGCCTGAGGATGATTCCGAATCTGATTCCGAGTCTGAGCTCGAGGTAGATTCGCTATCATCTCTCATCGTTTTCTTGGTCTGGTGCAGCTTGGTCACTTTGTCATCCGAGACCTTCTTCTCCCTCTTGGCCGCCTCGACCTTGGTTGCCCTATCCTTAGCCATGGCGGCAACGAACTTTGTGCAGAGCCTAACGGAGTGTATTCAGGTAAATTCGAACGAATTTCAAGCTGTCGTGATTCTGTGCTGGCGAATTGGGTTGCCGTGCGCGTGCTATGCGACTGGCAAGGCTGTAAATATTTTGGGTACCGGCTTTGATTGACTGGAAAAGCTGCCGCTTAGACCTGGCAAACGGTTCCTAGAAAAAAAAGTTGAGGTTCCAGCCATCCTTATCTTATCGCGACTTTGCTCGAGGCACCCCGCCTGTAGCGTGGATCAGGGGTCCTGTGCCAAGAAGCCAGGGTGGTAGGAAGACCTATCAGCTTTTCTTTGTATTGTTCGAGATTTCACAGCTCCTCGTGTACTTGTTACCATTGGAACAAATTCCTTTCATTCGGAAGACGCATTCATTCATAGGTGCTGAATCAAGTCAGCTCTCATAACTCAGATATAGCCCCAAGTTTCGGGCAACAGCACAGCGCGGCGCAACCGCTTCGACTCCTGTCAAGGCTACTATACTGGGTATATATTATTTGCAGTTCATCTACAAGGTTCTCTACGGGGCTTGGGAGCCGAATTCAAATTCATACCTTGTGTTCCTGAATCCGAACTAGGGTAGTCCAGTAGCACATGTTCCCGAGCATTACCTCAGGTTATCATTCATTTAGGTGTACCGTGTCCTAGATCAATTGTGCTCGGAATTGTCAAAGGCACTCGGAAACTCGAACGAATTGCTCCATTATGACCATTTGTACTCGATTCCTAGACCAGGTCAGCCTTGCGAACTTAGCCTCTTGCATGTCACACGAGAAGAAAGTTAATACCAGGCTTGGTTCTGGGTTATGTACAGAATGAATGGGACGGAGGGAATAGAGTCGCACAAGGCATTATGGTATTAGACGATATGGCGAAAACCGTTTGCCAATTGCCATATGAAGGCTTCTGTATATGCCTGAATATCTCTACACATAGCTATTTCAAGGAACTGAAGTTACAACTTCCTTGATGCAGTGCGACAGGAATGCCTATGCCCAATGATCGATTTAGAGCTTCCCAAAGAGTTTCATTCGAGTCAGCCAGAATGTGTTGACTCCTAGTAAACATTGTTGGCCCTTAAAAAAAACCTCCGCTTGCATCTTTCACATACGCATTGACTTGCAAACAGAGAACTGCTTGTTAGTACATGATTCTTACTTCTCCTCTTGGTACCAGGTAGCCGTCTAACACCTAAGCTCAAGATGAGCCCCTGTTGGTAGCAGACAAATGGCACACTGTTCACCCTGTTAGTCCATTTTCCCAACCTCATCGAAGGGTACGGATCAGATTTGGCCGTTACACACTCTGTATGCCGCCAATTTCTAGGGCAAGGTCTCAAAGTAGTCGTACTATTAACGCTAAATGTATGGCAACAGACCGAAGCTGCTCTCCTTTCCCAGGACCGACCAGGCACTCTTAAAAATATCTCCCGTAGCCGATAAGAGGTCTTCAACCTCGCAGATGCCTTCAAGTACGGCATCATCCAGGCCGTCGATTGCAATGCCCCCGTCAGGGAAGAATTCATTCAGGAGCTGCACCGTAGTTTTCTGGCCAACGATAAATCTAACAACACGAGTGATGGGACCCTTGGCGAATACCGAACATGTGCAGTCGTTGCAACAACAGAAAACAATTATAAGAAGAGCATGTACATGGAGCAATCCTTCAAAGACCTGCGTGAGGAAATGGAGGGATAACGTGATGGGGAGTTCATGGAGCCGTTCGAGATAGCGAGCCGATACTGCCAAAGATTCTCATGTATCCACCCATTTGCGAGAGTTAACGGGCGGCTCAGTAGGATCCTGCTCAATGTTCTATGAAACAAGCACGCATCCGCAGTCAAAGAGTGCCTCCCAGTCACCCATAGTGTCGCAACCATGCCTTTCAGGCATGGCATACAACCTGACCATGGGGGGTAAATGCTACCACCAGGGAAGAGCGCTCTTCACTACTCCTCGCTATTCTCTCCCTCGCCAATCCTTTCCAGGAAATCATCACCACTCATGCCTCTGCCAAGACAAGACAGCAAGTTCAAATGCCCTCCTAGAATCCTCTCTTCCTGCATTACTCTTTCCCACCACAACCTTGAGCATCTACCCTTGTGCGGCTGCTCACAGACCTAGTTGAGGTCCACGTCTATCTTCGTAGGTGCTCTGTTGTACACACACGAGATACGTTGCTGCTCAAAACTCAACCCTGTTATCATCACAATACCAGACCTCATCCATCTCATCGCACCCCTTGAGGTAGCTGGTGCTCTCCTTCCTTACACCTCTTGTTGTGCGGCACACTCACACTTCTTTCATCTAACACTGCACCTGCTGCTCAGAACCTTCGACGATTGAACCCTGGTCACTGTAGTTGCCTCATCCACAATGGTTTCATAGCCACCTTCTACTTTTCGCACCCAAATGACCTCACGAAATAGAACGACGCCAGTCCACAACACACAGGTAGCGGGCTTGCAAGACACAGCGATACAAGTTGAGCTCTAGTGGGTACTCATATCGACTCTTCGATTCATGATCAACGCCAACCATTTAACGTACACGGCATAAGTGCCAAGCAGAACCCATTCAGTCAGCCGTTCTTGCCAATACTTGGTCTTACCACTTACACCCTCTCGTACACCAGTGAATTTGTCATCATATTCCCCCTATCCAACAGGTCAGTGAGTACGCACATCCTTCCCGAACCCCCCTTGACCCTGCAGTAAACGTCTAACAATGTCGGCAGGCACAATGCCTCGAGCCCAGGCAGCCAAAAAGCGTGGGACCGGATCAGCCGCTGCCGCTCGACGTCCGAAGAAAGCCATCATCCGCCGGCGCGCACCTGCCCGCCGTCGTGGAGCGGCCAATTCCGAGGCTGAGGATGCTTCTCAGGGAGCACGGCGGCTCCGCGGTGCCGAAAGGGGCACAATTCCTGCCTGTACAGAGGTGCCGCCGCCCATCCACCAGCGTGTCGCAGCGCTCATCGGGAGTCGCTGGCCAGGCAAGCGAAAGGCGTCCAACGCGTGGGACGACCGTATCTGTAAGCGGCACTGCGGCTCGCCACTCTACGACATGCCGTGGGAGGCGCCGGATGAGAGGCGATACAACGTCGCCCACAAGCCGGGAGTGAACGACGGGCACCAGATCATCGAGACGCCCCCCTACTCGCGTGCGCACCTGCTGGGCAACTCGGACCCGAGCGACGAGCTGGTACCTGCTGATCGCAACCTATGGGCGCAGCGGCGAAATGGAGCGGTGCCGGATCCCACAGCAGCCATGGGCATGTTTGCCAGACTGCCGGCTGAGATCCGGGACGAGATCTTCCGGCACCTGCTTGTCCACCATAACGACATCAAGGTGTTGGAGAAATGGACGTTGGTATTCCCACGCTCGCGGCCCAATCTGGATCTCGGGCTGCTGCGGGCCTGCCGTATCTTCTACTTGCAGGGCGTTCGCATCCTGTATGGCGAGAACACGTTCACGTACAGGACCCGCGACATCGCGGACAACAAGGAGGAGAAGGGGATCGTCGAGAAGCATGTCTACTCGCACGACCGCATCCCCATCGAGCGCCACGGCCACCTGTTCCGCAACATCCGGATCGCGGTCGAGGCGAACCGGCTGTGGGGGTTCGACGGCCGCCGCGTCCTGCCCGAGGCCCTGCAGAAGTTCCTCCCGGAGTCCATCCCCGCGGCGCTGCACACGGTGACCATCGAGCTGCCGGCGCAGACGCGGGCCATGCTGAACATGAACCGCGACTCGGGCACCAGGAAGGGGGAAGTACCGACCGCCTCGTGGTTCCGCTCCGACAGCCCGGTGCTGAAGACGCTCGAGAGACTCAACTGCCAGTTCATCCGCATCCTGGCTTACGACAAGGAACGCAACTACTACAGCGCCGTCATCGACCGGCGCCCGCACTTCACGCAGATGAACGCCGACGAGGGCAAATATCATATGTGGGCGCATGACGCAGTCATCCTGGGGCGGCGCAAGGCTCAGTCGATCCAAGCCCGAGCTACGCTGGGGACGATGAGGTACTGGATTGAGAGGCTGGTGATCGACCCGCAGGCTGTTGTGAGGCCGGGCCACTCGCCTTTCCAGAACTACGAGCCCGACATACAGGGCGATGGCCCATTGGAGTCGTTGCCCAGCGGGACCAGCACACCGTCAAGCCGCAGATCTGGCAGACTTGTCAACTACAGTCTAGGCTCACAATCCTTTGACGATTCCGAAGATGATGAGGACGACTCGAGGATAGATACTGGCTCGTCAATTGGAGATTATGACAACGGGGAGGACGAATACGAGGACAACTCTATGTTCGTTAGTTGAGATCCCAAATAGCATTCAGCCCCGATGGGATTGGGATGCCGGCACGTTGGTTCCTTGGTTCCTCCTCCTCCGCCTCTTCACTTTCGACCCACACATGATTCGCCTGCATGGCATCGCGCAGAGCATTCTTATCCCCCTTGAACGGCAATATCATTATCATTCGTCATTTCCTCATTTTTCGCGACTCAGCTATTCGGTGTGTGGCGGTCAGTCGGTGGATGCCCTTTCTTCTCGCGACCCCGTTGAGTATAGACTTATAAAACATTCGCGAAGTTTTATAATTTTATGTCGGAACGCTGGCCTCAGGAGCGCTCAAGTTTCCAGTGCCATCATTTCACTCGCCCTCTCAGCTGATGGGATATTCATCTCGCAGATCGACACACCTGAGGTATGGTTCGGAGGGTACTTCTATTCATAGGGTATTGGCGTGTCCGCGCTGGTTTAATATTGCGAATTGGTTTCTCTGTATCTTGCTCAGCTAGTTCTCCTAATCATGACTCATGATCTCGTCTGATATGCTGTCGCTGCGCACTTGCCCACTATAGCTTCTGCTGGGAATCGGGTGCTTTTTCTCAGGAGACAGCTATCTTGACTCTCGTCACGTCCAGTGTTTCCGAGTCCACCAACACTATCTCTTTGGTGGCATTGAACGACGGCACCGTAATAAGTCGTACTGACTGTGCGTCAGGCCCTACGATGACTTTGGTGCCGAACTCCGGTTGGCAGCCCACGAAATAGAGATGCGGGCATGCCTTCATGACAAACGGATCGTCGTCTTGAAATGGGTAGGCCCCTGGTCTGGTTAGTCTCTGTTTGAACAAGCGTTCCCCTCGAAGTGTAACTTACAAAGGGTATCTGGCGCTGTCGGCGCGCAACAACGCCACCTGCACATGGCCTCCATCATGCCTAACCGGTCCTCGCTGTCAACATATTTGAAGACATCATCCAGATTTTGCCCTCCTGTTCCGAGCACTCGCCACCCATCTACCTCTCCTTCCCATGGGTTCGTGACGTTGTCGAACCATCCGACATCGTTAGATGTTGGCAATGCGGTGTAGGCTCTTGCACCCGGAAACATGGCGGCATGGATCGGCTGCTGCGGATAGCTGGAGTTGGCCGGATCTTGAGCACCGGCAAGAAGGGTGACGGGCATCGTTGGTAGAAGTGTGGCAAGAAACTCGTCTAGGAGCTGCGATGGCTGCGCATTGTAAGAGCTGGCGTCATAACCATACTTCTTGTTTGTCTTCTTCTCCGTTTGCTGCTCGGCCTCGGGTTTCCGCTCGTCCAAAGAAATCGAGTTTCCAGCGATGATCAACCGGCTGATCTGCGATAGTTCCTGCTGGGTTGAGGGGTCCAGAGCCTCGCCGAGGAGGTACTCGAGTAAAAGGTTCAACTCGATAGCGTGCGAAGCATCGGAACCGGAGAACCCTAGGCCGGAGACGATGGCAATCTTGCCACCACTTCCCTTGGTTTGAGTACCCGTCATTTCCTCGTCTTCATCCTTTGTCTTGGTCTTCGCCGCACCGTTGGCGCCGGGCGGTTTGGATACAGCCCAGCGATCTGGTTGAGGTGGCAGGTTGGGGAACTTGAGGTCGATGACCTCCAGCTCGCCATTTGCATTTTCCGTACCCATGACGGCGATGATGCACCCGGTGACGAGAAAAACCGACCTCAAAGCATCTCCGACGAGCCGTATACGACCGGACTCATCTTCCAGAGTGACAGCATCGCCTTCCTCCGACCAGTACTTGTTAGTGGAGGTTGGTGCGGAAATCCACCTCTGTAGGAAGATTAGCCCCCGGTTCCTCGCTCCGCTCGTTGATGGGCGACTGGGAACCTA
The DNA here is from genome assembly GCF_022829205.1 of Neoarthrinium moseri. Lineage (NCBI taxonomy): Eukaryota > Fungi > Ascomycota > Sordariomycetes > Amphisphaeriales > Apiosporaceae > Neoarthrinium > Neoarthrinium moseri. Next base: position 474,580 of record NW_026055138.1, read on the forward strand.
CGTCCTTGGAGACATCCTCCATGATGTTGGGTTTCAGGGCCATTTCCATGTAGACGGTGCCTACCACCCAGCACAGCTCACCCTGGCGGATGTCCAAGACCCGGTCTACTTGCTTGACCTCCTCGCCGCCAATGACGGTGTCGGCCCAGGCCTCGGAGGCGATCTGCTCTACGGCAGGCCTGATTTTGGTCAAGCGCAGAAAGTACATGTCTGCAAACTGCTGCTGATACGACTTCTCCTTGGCCAAGCGGAAGGAGTGCAGAGGCTTGTATGTTGAGGCAGCTCTCTCCAGCTCGTCCTCTTGCTTGCCCCTTTGGCTTGGCATTAGCTCCAAGACATCACAGAAACCGGAAACAGAGTGGGCGGACTTACGAAGGCTTACGCAAGAGGTTTCCTGGGACATTGTCGAGGTCTGCCATGTTTGAGCTTTTTTTTTCCGGCGTCAAATCCCACGGGCAGTCTAGAAGACGTTGAAATTCACCAGGGCATCAAGATGAAGAATGACGGGGGCCAGACGCGCCGAGTCCAGCATGAGACGCGTTTTTGGCGTAAATTGAAAACCAGTGTGGCTTGTACCGCAAGGTCTGCCTAAGTTCGCTGTCGAGCAAGTCCTGCAGTGGCTCGTGGCAGCGCTGGGGGCCACTAGAAGCTACTTCAGTACTTGCCTAGGCCCATCGCATAGCGGCGTCGTGGTACTGCTGTCAACGGATTTGATTCGCCACGACCCCTGTTTCGCGGGGTAAGGCTATGCAAGGCTACGAGGACAACCCAAATTTTTTAGAAAAATTGTCTGCATTTTCCAGTCCGTTCTCCATCGCCGCTTGTGTAAGTGGCCGCCGACAGATCCCTTCCCTTGTCTTGCGAGCTCGAGATTTACCGCCTTTCGTCTCAACACCAGGGCCCTTGGCATAGTATTATATCGCAGGGGAAACAGCTGAGCAGCACCCTTTCAATCTCCCCGTCAATCCGAGTTGGCCGCCAGGGCTCACTTGCGATGGATTCGGCAGCCGAGTCGCAGCAGGTGCGGGTGAACTTCACCACGACCCTCCCAGAGCTCCAGCTTCCCGAGGGTAAGAGCCAGCTGCTCGTCCCGGGCGACATCAAGCGATATGGCTTGTCTCGCGTGCTCAATTCCGAGTCCATGCTCAACACCGACTCCCCCATCCCCCTCGACTTCCTCGTCAACGGCACCTACCTGCGAACCTCGCTCGAGGACTACCTGAAAGACAACGGCCTGTCCTTCGAAACGACTGTCACCCTGCAGTACGTCAAGAGTCTGATACCGCCTACCTACCAGGCCAGCTTTGAGCATGACGACTGGGTAACCGACATCGACGTCTTGTCCTCGACCTCCCGCGCTGGCCTCTGGACCGGCAGCTCCCTGCCCCAGGGCCAGGACCGCCTCTTGTCTGCCTCCTACGATGGTCTTTTGAGAATATGGAATGGCTCCGGCCAAGTCATCGCTACCTCGCCCTCCGCGAGCAATGGCGGACACAGCGCCGCCATCAAGTCGGCCAAGTTCCTGAAGTCATCTCAGATTGCATCTGCTGGTCTCGACCGGACCGTCCGTGTATGGAAGTACACTGAGACGGACGACTTCAGCGGCGAGCTGAAACCTACCCTCGAGCTATTCGGCCACCAGGCATCCGTCGAGTCTCTAGACGTGCACACTCCCAGCGGCCGAATCATTTCTGCCTCCAAGGATGGCGCTGTTGGCTTGTGGTCTACATCCAAATCCGCAGCACCCGAAGTCCAAGCAAGTCTGTTGCCTGGCGCCGGCTCCAACGTAGCCAAGAAGCGGAAGATCGCGGCATCGGCGCCGCAGCGAGGACCTCTATCTCTGGTGCAGATCCACAACTCCCCGGCGTCTGCGGCGATCTTCCACCCCGACGACTCGACCGTAGCGTACTCGGCTTCAGAAGACCACACCATCAAGACGATAGATCTGACAACGTCGCTGGTGGTGAGCTCCCTGACTACCGCACACCCGCTGCTGTCGCTGGCTTCGCTGCCAGGGATCAGCAACGCATTGCTGGCAGCTGGCACGTCGGCAAGGCATATCACGCTGGTCGACCCGAGGGCATCCGCGACGACTACATCCGTCATGACGCTCCGCGGCCACCGGAATTTCGTCACCAGCATCTGCGCCTCGCCCAACGACAACTACTCCCTGGTGTCGGGCTCACACGATGGAACTTGCAGGATATGGGACTTGCGGAGCGTCCGGTCAGGCACCAAGACGGAGGGAGGTGGCAGCGTCAGCGAGTCGGTCTACGTCATCGAGAGAGACAGCCAGAAGGGCAAGAAGAAGAGGAGCGACGTGCCCGGCGCTGGCTGCAAGGTGTTCAGTGCCGTGTGGGACAAGCACTGGGGTATTGTGAGCGGAGGCGAGGACAAGCAGGTGCAGATAAATAGGGGCAGCGACCTGTTGCTGGCTAAGGAGTAAGCGAACATAGCAAGGGGTGGGCCCGATATCTCCATGATACCCAAACAAAATGGATAGACAAGACCGGGCGCAAATGGTATACAATTTTCAACATGGTACGAGTACTCTTTCTTCTTCGGCTGGTGCGCGGTGCCCATCGCCTCTGTTCCCGTTCGCTTCTGGCCGACACAACCCGGGCTAGTCACGGCTGTAAGCCGTCTCGCAACTTTGACAAGGCACTGCCGCGCTGAACGGAATTCCACCCACGACAACCACCCTAAGTCGAGCTGAAAACAAACCCCTGCCAAGACTCCGCTTTGGCGGCTCGCACTATTTCGTGTCTGGCAACAATGCGAATGGCGTCCGACACCACGATAGGCCCATTGGGACAGTGTCTGCGGATCCTTTACCGCTGCAGAGGGGCAGAGATGCAGTGGTGTCTCAGCAAAGACGCATCAGCTCAGCGATACCAGACCGACCCCCCGGCTTCGCGAGCGTTGGTCACGTAGATGCCACATACTTAGTAGAGGGGAGATAGCCGCCCGCCCGCCACGAGCCAAGTCAAGACAAGCTTTCTTGGCTGTGCATATAATTAGACGGTGATTGTGGCCCATATATATTGTTATCGATTCTTACTTGAAGGCCTTCTTGTGGTTATGTTTTGTATAAGCTGCGGCACCTCGCTGCCGGACCAGGCTCGCTTCTGTTCCTCGTGCGGCACACAGCTGCCCGTGGCGGCCGGGTCGGCGACGGTGCAACAGCAGCCGTCGCCCGTGTCGAGCCATCACGCCTCACCTCTCGTCGTCCAGCCGCGGCCGGCGCAGCAGCAGCAAGTCTACTCTGGCCCACCGCCGCCGCCATCCATCGTTCAGCAGCAAACCGCAAACGCGCTCATTGCGCCGGGCGGCCAGCCCACGGCGGCGTTCAACAGGCTGGCGGCGGAGGTTTTCTACGCGCTCGACGCGAACGTGGCAGTATACTTCCCCCTTTCTCTAGCTTCCTTGCCATAGTATGTAAGCCACATGCTGAGCGAAGGACCCGTTCCCGCAGCCCCAAAGAACAGGTGCCCTCGAGGTCTCCAAGCTGATCTCCTACCGCACCCTCTCCGCGCTCTCCGTTCCGCCCTACTACGGGGAATATGTGCTGCCGACGTACGCGGCCGTGATCCTGATCGAGCTGATCCCTAACCAGCCGCCGACGGCCCCTGTCGTGTCCTGGCGCGGGTGGCACCAGTTCCTGCTCCAGAAGATCCTTGCCGAGCCCGGACAGACGTACGTAGGCCTCACGAGGCTCTTTGGCACGTTCGGAATGCCTGTGTGGTTCGGAGCCGGGGACTTCCCGAGGGCGGCGGACCCGTTGGCGGTCGGCAAAGAGCAGAGATTCCGCGCCGAGATATACGCGCTTGCGCAACGAAGTTTGAGCTCGGGGTCATCGGGTGGTGGAATGCTCGGCGGACTGTTCGGTGGAGGCGGCTCGTCCTCCGGGGGTGGGGGGAAGATGAGCAAGATGGCTGCACACGCCATGTTGAAGCTGGCGACACAAGGTAGTGCGAACATCGTGAATGCTAGTCTACCTGCAGGGACCGGCTTTGTGGCACCATTCCCAGGATTTTAGGTCTAATCAGGCTGGCGTTTGTAATTATAGAATAATCTCACCAAGTCGACTTGTTGCAGAATCAGAGGTCGTAATGGTGAAGCGTCATACAGTATACACGAGCCCTCATGCAGCCGTGGCGGCGGCTACGGTACTAAACACTGGGCTTCTCAAATCGCCCTCCGAGCGTAACCCTGATTTGATTTAGGGAGCAACTGGACAACCTCTCTTTCGTACCGAAGCCGCTGAACCGGCAGTCTCTCCCTTTGCACCGCGCGCCAAACATAGTTGGCCACCGTGGTTGTTTTCAACGGGGGATTACGAAGGAGCTGTGCAACTTGTTGAATCGACATGTCCTTGTTGGCATGCCATAAGTGATACGCCCTTAGCTCATAACTGGAAGCATGCGTGCCGGTCTTCTTGGTGTCCACATCCGCAGGCTGGTTTTCAAGCTTGAAGGCAGCCACCCAAGCGTCTGCAGCTTCAACGCGAGGGTCTTTGGGAACGGCAAGATCCAAGATTTTTTCGGCCTGGGAGATGGTTTTCGCCACGCTGGCGATGCTCTCTTTGGCTGATCTGAGGTATGCTTTCAGCTGGCGCCTTCGCGCCGCGGGACTCAGTATCGAAGTAGTACCCTCTTCCTCCTCGGGACGTGGCTCCGAAGCTTCGGCTTCTGAATCTGTTTCCAAATCCAGGCCGTCCGCAAGACGAATCGGGAGGTTCAACTCGGCGTGGTGCGGCCTGGGGGGACACGGTTCAAGTTGTTTCCTGTGATGCTCCAGAGTAGCATATAAGTGTACTCCAGCATAGGCATCCGAGGCGGAATCTAGTTCGTATCAGTAGAGCCCTAAAGAAACCTAGGTGAGGAGTAGCTCACAAATGACCTGATTCATATGGAGCGGTTTGGTCCAGTCACTAGACCGAACATCCTGCCCCTTGAACATTGGTAGATGGAGATACTCTTCGACTTGCTGAGACAAGGGCATCAACCGCTTGTTTATAGAGCTAAATTGCCCAGTTCTAGAGTAGGTGACCAGCTTGTATAGATGGCTGAGTTCCATCAAGCCTTTCGAATCGATGCCCAGGTGAGTCCTTAGCCTGGTAGCGTCGCCTTTGATCCAGACGCCGACTTTCGTGATCTCAGGATCTTCCATAATCTTTTTGAACGAGGGAGCAGCAAAGTCATCGTCCTTGGAAAAAAGCGCCACATGAAACAGCGCTATACGACTAGGACTCGCCAGTTGGATCAGAGATACGTTTTTCCTTGGGCCCGCCGAACGAGGAGCGTCAGCGAACCACTCAAGGTCGAAGCCCAGGACCTTCTCATTCATGAAATACTGCTGGCAAACACGCTCAGTGGTATGCTTGCTCCTGCAATAGTGCACCTTGGGCTTTTGAGCGACGCCATCTTCATTCGGTCCCCGATACAGAGCGTAAGACCAGAAAGACTCTGGTGTCCCCGGTTCCGCTTCCTTGGCGGCGCGAAACAGATCCTCGGACACGGCGTACTCCAGGGCAGGGTACGGCGGGTCGTTTGATATTCTCTTCTCTGCCTTCTTGTCCGATCCCGCGTTCGGGGTAGTCGCAGCCTCCCCTTGGTCGCCATTTCTTAGCGAAGTGTCCGCAGCCGCCGGCAGCTCAGGGTAAAGAGGATCCTTCTGTTCCGGCGATTCGTTGCTCGCGTCGTTCGAAAGCTTACCCGCCTTGTTCGGCGTGTTTGGCGCAGCTGTGCCGTGATCCACAAGGGCCGGCGCAGAATGGCTCAGGCGGCGCGGCCCGTATACATTGCTCGATGACGTTGAGGCACCGGTTGAAAACGAGATGCCTCTCGATGGGTGCCATAATTGGAATCGCGAAGCACTCGAGGCCATGCTGAAAAATCTATAGAGTGAGGAACTATGTATTGGCGTTAGCTTTGAAGAGGTTCTTCCCCGGTCGCAAGAGTGTGGGTGACATACAGCCGCAATGCGCTGTATTGTCGCAGAACCGGAGGAGGAGCAGAAGCAAAGAAGCTGACAGCCTCGAGGACACGGCGGCGTATCATCTGTGAGATAAAAATACAGAACCGCACCGCAGCTCCATGTTTCACACACGGAGTGGTGTCGGTACAGGGTCACTATAGGGGGTTATTGGCGGTGATGGATACAGCGTGTCCAGGCAGACGCGCCGCCCATCTGCAGGTTCAAGGCAGTGGTCGCGTTTCAGCGCCCATCAGCGGACCATGGCGTCTGTGACGGGGATTCGGCGGGTCTGTTCGGGGCCACTCCCGGGTCGCTTAGTCACTAAACCCAGTGAATCGCCCTTCGCGAAAACAGGTGACCTCCATTCTGAGCTGTGCTGCAATTGCATTGCGCTCACGCCCCCCAGCCTTCGCTGTAGGACACCCCTGTGGATTTTCCAGACCGAAAGCATAGCAAACCTATCTCTCCACGCCCACGAGCATCTTACGCGCAGACCGGCACCGGGCTCATCGATATCTTGTCATTCGAGGAGGTCTACTGCATTTGGACAGCACAAAAATGGCGGCGCCGGCTGTTTCTCAGCTCCTCCCTCTGGGTACGTTACCCCCCATGCTGGACGGCTGGATGAGGCCCGTACCGCAGGACTAACGACATACAGAACTCATTGACAAGTGCGTGGGCTCCAAGATCTGGGTTGTCATGAAGGGAGAGAAGGGTGCGTTTCTTTGCCACAGGATCTCGGACATGGTTGCGCATATTGACACTGGTTGTAGAGTTCAGCGGTACATTGTTGGGATTCGATGACTACGTCAGTGAGTGAAGCCTGAACGCTACATGTTGGGTATACATGCTAACCAGGCCTCAGACATGGTGCTGGAAGACGTGACAGAATTGTGAGGCGGCAGCTACTCCTGTGAGGATCCCTAGTCAGAAGTACTGATGCTGCAACAGCGATTATTCCGGGAACCACACCAAGCTATCGAAGATCCTCCTGAACGGCAACAACATTTGCATGGTGAGAGCCTCCAAAGCCTGTCCATGATACTTTGCTAATCTCATATTCTAGTTGATACCCGGAGGAGAAGGACCCGTTGCAACGTCATAAGAGGGAATCGTAGTGCTTCAAACGACCTGCATCTGGAAGATAACCAAGTTGCTAGCTTGACTGATTTGGAGGGCTGTTTGATGGACGCCAAGGAACGCGCATCGGTCAGAGGGCATCAATTGGCAACTTCGGGTGTTGAGACGGCCAAAAATAGGCCATATTCATTTACGCATCATCTATGCTACCGTGAAATGCAGTTCGTGCCAAATGAGCATCAGTATTTTCTGCCATCCTCCGTGAACTCCTAGTGCCGGAACGCCTTCCCTAAAACAGATTCTACCATCCCAATGCAAAGACCTCTCTCTACCACATGGACCGTGGGGTTGGTGGTTAGAACCCGTTGGCCTGGTCCTGGTTGCCGGCAGAGACCATCTTGCGAAGCTCGTACTCACGAGTAAACTCTCGCTGTAGCTGGGCATAGGCTCCAATGAGCTGCTTGCACACCTCGATCAAGGCCTCCTTGGGAGTGATGGTTCCGTCCGTCTGAATTCGAATGAAGACCTCGGGGACGTTGGGATGTGCCACTGGGTAATGGTCAGACAACATGAGCTTGCGTGTCATATTCGAGATGACTTACGCTTGTAGCCGCACATCAGGACGTGGGGTGCCTGCTTGAGGTGCTCAGCAAGAAGGTTGGCCAGGGTGTGGTCTTCCTTCAGGAGGATGAAGTCCGAAGTGTTGGACATTCCTGAAGACAGACAAAGTCAACATTGGCTCCAAAAGGAAGGGGGCGGAAAGGACGAACCAGCGTAAATCTTCTCGGTGATCTTCTTTTCATTGTCACCGAGCATGAACAGCTCGAAACTGCGAGATAGTCAGCAACACATGCCAGGGGCCAGCTTAGGAAAGACAAATCAGACGAGTGGGGGACGTTGTGGCTAGCCTCGTGTCTCATGATGGGCAGTCGTTGGTCTTGGAAATTGGTTCGCGTCTTTTAAGAGGTTGTACTCTTGCAGAGGCGGTGGTTGACAGAAAATATGTGAAATGGATGGACCAGCGAACGAGGAAGGTGCAGACCAGGGGACCTCCCAGGCGCTTGCTCTTGCGGAGATGTGCAACAACGACGATGAGATCAAGTCGTCTCCGATTCCCCAGTCGCATCCAAGCCGCTTGCACCAGCCTCAAACGGTTTGACTCCATCCCGAAGCCTTGGATATCAAAAGGTATCACGTCGCCCCTTAGGAGGCAACCAACCGGCATAGCAACCACCACGAACCGCACCAACCCCCGAGACCGTAGGACAGGATAGCATGGATATTATCAAATCAGAGAGCTTACCGATCTGGAGCGTTCATCTTGGCGGATATGCGATCGAGCGCTGACTGAACTTCAAAGTGAGGGCTGAGCTAATGGAGGGTGACTGTGATGAGCGCTGCAGCAATGGACGGCACACCGATAGGGCCGCTGTGGTGTGCTCTCTGTGTTACAGACTGTGCAGTAACAATTATACGTTGAAAACGAGATGCGCCCCCAGAAAAAAAGCTATAGGTTGTAGTTGTGGCAATGTCGAGAGATGTGAGCGATGCGATTCTTTAAGCTGATGGGAGGATTCAAAGAATGGGTCTGGGTCAGTGAGCAAATGTAGCTACGCACGCTAGGTACCACAGACTGGACGTTGCGCATGCGCCGGATAAACTTCGGCCCAACCCAGAGGCAAACAATGGCATATTCATACAACTGAAAGCACTCCCCAGGATGAGCGGTACATATTTTGTAGAGTGAATCAACTGGTCAGATTATTTACTACTCTACTAGTCCGCACAGTCAGGCTTTGCGCCGTAGAATCTTCATGCAATCTATCTTAGATACAGGCGGCAGTGCTTCGCCACTCTTGCCTGGGAAGACAACCCCTCTATGCTAACCGTATGCCACCGCTGATGCAACTATGCTACAAAAATGGATTGAGGAAATTGTCGTGGAGGAACCAGGGAGTAATTCCCGGCTTCTAGAGGTTGGGGTCGTCACAGTACTTGGGCAGGCTCGGACCCGAGGGGCCGCTGGCCCAGGAGATGACAGTCAGACTGGTGGTGTATGCCATCGCGATAAAACCAAAGATGCAAAGGCAAATATCAGAGACTTTCCAAAGCCTGCTTCTTGCTACTCCCTTGTAGTGCAGTAGGGGCTAAGGTTGTGTTAGCGACCGTTATGCTGCGAAGCGCGGACCCGCGAGCGACTTACCGGGTAGATGTAAACCAGAGGGATACAAGCAAAGTTACCAACCAAGGCAACGAACTTGTCGAGGTCATCGGCACCACCCCAAGCAATGAAAGCGCAGAGGAAAACGACGAGGAATCGGAAGCCGTTCTTCTGCCACTTGATATAGGGGTTGTACTTGCCGCTCTGTGTGAACAGGGCGTTCTCCGTAATCTTGATGGCGGGGAAAATCTGCAGAGGGGTGGAGAGCAGGATAGCAACCGAGTATAGGAACTGGACGCTGTTGACAAATTTGTTATCCTGGGGCAGATTCAACAAGACCACGGTCTCGGTCTTGGATCCGTAGGCCGCATACGACACTGCACCCATGCCGATGAACAACGTCGTAATGATAATCATGACAATGAACATAACCTTGGGGAACTTGGCAGGGTCCTTCATTGACTCCTGGATAGGGATGATAAGCCCAATGCCCTCGAAGGTAAAGATAGCAGTGCCAATGAAAAGAGTCCAGTCCTTTTTGTTAAAGTAGATGATATCTGCGACGCCGTTGTCGTTCAGGGTGAGGATATCATAATACAGGAGGTAAGCAAGCCCAATGACAATGAATGCGTCGGCGATCAGTGCAGTGAACCCTAGCTTGCCAATATCTCGGAAAAGAGCAAATGGTAGGAATATTACCATTTGCATCAAGATGAGCCAGGTGATGGGGATATACGTATCACAATTGGAGACAGCTAGGAAGAATGCCTGCAAGTTCTCCGAGGTGAACACGATATATGCAGCCACAAAACCAATCTGACTGATGACAATGGAGAACAGAATGAGTTTCCGCATCCACTTTCCGTACAGAATGCCACCAATGTCACCGAAAGAACCCTCAACCTTCAGGCGGGTGGTAACAAGGAGAACGAAGCAGTAGTAGCTGAGAATGGCAACAAATCCCAACACCAGGTTACTGAAGACCATGCCGCCGTTGAAGTAGGCCCGGGGTAGGAAGAGGACGCCAGTTCCGACGAATGACTTGAGTAGAAGAAGAGCCGCATTGAATGGAGAGTTCTTCCCACTTCCGCCGCGCGACTTGCGTCTGCGCTTGCGCCGAGACGGCGTCAGCAATGCGCTGTCCTCCATGGGCTCCCTGTCCTCATCACTCTCATCTGATTCGAACTCATCCTCGCCGGAAGAAAAGTACTCGCCCGGAAGAAGATTCTCGTCATCTTCTTCCAGCTGCTCTCCGGCGAAATGTCCATAGATGGTCAAGAACTCCAAGAAGTTGGAAGTAAAGAGCTGGGGCTGATTTCGGGATGCCTCCCCAGCCTCAAGGCTCGAGGCATGGGCCGAAGGGCTGTGCGCAGATCGCCTCAGATAGTTGCGCCTAAAACCGCCCGGTACCTTGATGGTGTTGATGTCGAAAACATCGTTCTCTGGCTCGGGGCGGGGGTCGCTGAAACTCTTGCTGCGCTGGGCGCGATGCCGCCCTTCGGCCTCTTGGGTCCACTTGTAGATGGGCCGCGTAATATCGCCTCCTTGGAGCCTGAGGCTGGAGAATTCATCTTCATCCAAGACCGACTCGGCGTTGTCCCCGGCTTGCTTGCCCTTGCCCGAGGTTTCGGTGGGGTCCGGAGTATCAGAAGGTTGGACCAGATGACGCCTCACAATCTCTGGGTCCTCATATGCACCTGTACCATTCTCTTGTAGGTGCCGCGATCTCGCTTCGAAGGAGCCATAGTTGGTCGGCTCTATCCGGTGAAGCTGAGACGCTGAGCCGGCCGGGGAGATCGGGCGGGCAGGCGGTGTTCCGAATCTCGGCGGCGAGGTGCCGACTGAGTTCGACAGCGCGGCAGCGAGTGCTGAGACGCCAGGCCCGACACTACCTTGACCCTGACCAGGCAGAGGTGTCAGGTTGTCTGGGTTCGCTCCATTTCCGCGGTTTGGGGAGGCGGAGCTGCGCGGCGGCGTGCCGAAGGCCTGGGAAGGAATGGGTGTTGCCAGGCGGGCGGTCGCGTCAGCCCGGGGCAGCGAGGTACCGTAGTTGAGGTTGCGACTGCGTACGGAGCCGGGAGAGGAAGATAGAGGAGGGAAAGCGAACGGAGCTCCGGATTGGGGCGTCGAGCTGCGTCCCCGGTCTGGTGTAGCCATTGTTGCTTGCGTCTGAAGCTGGGGTGTTCAGAGGAGAAGGGCTCGTCGTATTCACCTGCGACGGTTGTAGCTCATGTTCCGTCCGGCTTGGAAGCTAGCTCTGCACCTTGTGGGGAACCCAGCGCCGTATCAGTCTGGGATGGGGATAGCCAAGGACAAAGTCAGCAAGCAACAAGCGCCAGAGGCGTGGGAGAACGCGTGGGATGGCAGCGATTGGGGGTCATCCAAAAAGCGCCGAAGATATCAATCAAGAGTAACAAGACACAATAAGGTCTCAGAAGGCGAACAAGAACCAAGAAAGGCCTACTATATGCGATTGCAGATGCTATCAAAAGAAACCGAAGAGGATTTTGAGCTGTTTTTCCCACGATCGCTGGTGGCTGCAAGACAAAAGCCCTCGTGATGGATGACTCTCGACACGGGACCGCCTGGGGAGCTGTGGTCCTGGTTGCCGAGTCAGGCAGGTGATGCCCTCCGACCAGCGGCGGCGGTCACTGGCCCCGGCCCCAGCCGCGCTGCTGTGAATTCCGCTTGCATGTGGCCCGCATAGATAAGAGCTCGTCTTGCACACCCGTAACCATGGGCGTTGTCCTGGATGTGCTGTACAGTATGCAATTTATGTATGCATTCATGTACGGTTGTTTGTTCAACATTGGTCGCAACTGTCGCTTATCTGGAGCCATGTTTTCCCTTTCTACCATCCAATGTATATAACAACCGACTGCATTTGACTTATAACTACAGTAACTAAGCGTTCACCCCTTCACCTGTCCGTGCACAGGATAACTACCTGGGCACAGTGAGTTTCGAGTAGACAATGCATACCTCAAGCACACAGTAGTCATGAGGGGCGACCGCTCCGATCGTAAGAGTCCTCGCACAAGCATGACTACTGACCTTTGACCCCGGTATGAAGTAAAACCAACCTGGGTGCCGCAGTGGAAGTCTTGGAATGCTAAAGCTCCACCCTTCGCCCCAGCCAAGCAGCTTCAGCACATGGGAGCGCCAGTGACGTTGCCCGATCCATCTTCGTGCCTCAACCCCGCGACTTGGGCAGTGGGCACGTTGGCAGGGAGTGGGCGCTGCCGGCAGGCCGCAACACGATCAACAAGCTTTCTGTGGGCTCCCACCGCCATGTTAATGCATCCTATCATAGCAATTCCAACTTCATTAACTCGATGCTACCCAGGAAGAGTGTGGGGTAATTGAAAACCAAGTTCTCGCTTGGTGATCCATTCAATCAGTCCACGGATACATCACAATTCAGAGTTGCAGACGGGCCGCGACTTACACTCTTCCCAGTACACGGCAGCCCCCTTGGTTTTGGCTGGTACTTGACAACAGCAAGCCCACTTGAAGCGCGAGATCACTCTGTCGGAAGACAAGAGATGTGTCCATGTGCGGAATTTGGCACTGTGATATGAAGGATTGGATTGGTGCATTGGCTGTGTTCGATCCTTCAAAGACGTCAGAAACAAGCGCCACGCCCATGGACAGACACACCACAGAATTTTCTTCGAGGTAGGCCACAGCAACAACAGTAACAATGCCTCGAGGGCCGAGTGAAGACAAGGCAGGTGCCATGGAGCCCTCTGCCCAAGGCAAGCAGCCCAAGCTTGGCGTAGTATCAGGGGTCTATATCCCGGTGGTCCTCAACATTATCAGCATCCTCATGTTCTTGCGTTTCGGCTCTATACTGGGACGCATAGGACTACTAGGTATCCTCGGTGAGTCGCATTGACCGGATTCCTTCCCTCGCATATCGATCCTAATCCAAGCTTTAGGTCTGCTAGCAATTGCCTACTTTGTTGACTTGGTGACTACGCTGTCACTATCGGCTATTGCATCCAATGGCGAGGTCAAGGGAGGCGGTGCCTACTACTTGATTTCGAGGTCACTTGGTCCGGAATTCGGCGGTTCGATTGGAGTGCTGTTCTACCTCTCACAGGTGTTGAACACGGCGTTGAATGTCGTCGGTCTCATCGACTGTTTGAAGCTCAATATCAAGGTCATACCGCATGGCTTTTGGGAGGGCTATCTCATGGAGACGTGCGCTCTCATCTTTTGCACAGCTCTTTGCCTTGCTGGCAGTGGGATATTCGCCAAAGCTAGCAATGGTCTTCTCGTCGTGTTGGTCATCTCTACACTCAGTATCCCTCTATCTGCTGTTGTGAATCATCCTTTCAGAGATCATAATATTGGGGTCGAGTTCACCGGGCTGAGCTCTCGTACACTTCTTTCGAACTTGTACCCACATAAGGGGCGAGCGTATTACAAAGGCTCAGAGACATTCAGGGAGCTGTTTGGTGTCTTATTCCCAGCTACATCAGGCATATTCGCCGGTGCCTCGATGTCGGGAGACTTGAGCAATCCGAGCAAGGCTATACCAAAGGGAACACTATGGGCCATGTTGTCAACGTTATGTCTTTACCTGCTGGTCATTCTATCGATGGCGTCAAGCATCACACACGAGTCGTTCCTTAGGCATACCAACATCATCTCGGCCACCAGTCTCTGGTCTCCTCTCATATTAGCAGGAGAGTGTGCTACTACATTCTTCTCTTCACTGATGGGAATAATTGGATCGGCCAAACTATTGCAGGCGCTAGCAAGGGATAAGCTCCTGCCTGGTCTATCAGTGTTCGGAAAGGGTACAAGGCGCGCAGACGAACCTATATACGCCGTTCTGATTACATACCTGATTGCCCAGATTGCTCTGTTCGCCGACCTGAACCAGATAGCAACCCTGATATCGATGGGATACCAGGTAAGTTCACAGATTTAGGTGAAGAATCATTCTCATAAACTGATACCCAGTAGATGACATTCTTTGTCATGAATCTCGCCTGCTTCCTATTGAAGATTGGGTCGGCTCCCAATTTCAGGCCCGCCTTCAAATTCTTCAGCTGGCAGAGTGCTGCTGTAGGCAGCATACTGTCTGCTGCTGCTATGTTTTTTGTCGACGAAACGTACGCAGCATCGGCTATATGTCTTCTCTTCATCTTGTTCCTCATCATCCATTACATGTCACCTCCCAAACCCTGGGGTGATGTCTCTCAGAATCTGATCTACCACCAAGTAAGGAAATACTTGCTGCGGCTAAAGCCGGAACATATCAAGTTCTGGCGGCCACAAATCATACTACTCATTAACGACCCCCGACGCCACACCCGATTGATCCAGTTTTGCAACTCAATGAAGAAGGGCTCGTTATACATCTTGGGACACGTCATCGTCACTGATGACTTTAACACCGGCATCCATGAGGCCAAACTTCAACAAACAGCGTGGACTAGATATATCTCGGAATTCTCAAGGATAAAAGCTTTTGTCCAGTTGACCATGTCGCCTACGATCGAGTGGGGAGTACGAAACCTGATTCTTTCAGCTGGGCTTGGTGGAATGCGACCTAACATAGCTGTTCTTGGGTTTTACGATATGGATGAGCTGCGAAGGTCTCAGCCTCTGGTTCCAATCCCCTCCGCCCCAGTGTCTCCAAGCAAACCTTCCTTTGCCCGCAAGTCGGAAGGGAAAGGTGTGAGGCGGCGTCGAGGAGACACATCGGCTCGTCTTCTGGAAGGTGTCCTTCCGACTGACGCCATTCGCACAGAAGAAACTCTGTCAGCAAGAAGTTATCTCACAATACTGGAGGACTTGGCTCTCCGTCACAGGCTCAATGTCGCCATTGCAAAAGGCTTTCAGACGCTGGAAACGCCTCGACATGACGGGGCGAATACTAAAAAATATATTGATCTCTGGCCGATACAAATGTCTGCAGAGATTACTGCCGAAGGAAAGAGTGTTCTGACAACAAACTTCGATACTTGTAAGCCTAGTTCTGCCCAACACATATGCCAAACTGACAGATTTTAGATACGTTGATTCTCCAATTGGGCTATATTCTCTTGAGTGTTCCAGCGTGGCATAAGGCTTTCCAACTGAGGATATTGGTCTTTGTTGAATATGAAACCGAAGTGAAGGAGGAGCAGGCTAGGCTCAAGGCTCTGCTTGAGAAGCTCCGTATCGATGCTGAGGTTCAAGTCTTTTGGCTTGCTTCAGGGGGGTTAAGCACCTACGAGAACATTGTGAATGGTAGAACGAACAACACCGAAAATGACAATATCGTCAACGAGCTGCTGAAAGGGGACGAATGGTGGAAAGAACTTCAACACATTCGGAGTGAAGCCTCCAAAGCCGCTGTTTCAACGGGGTCTCCTTCCTTAGGAGACATATTGGAAGGTGGAAGACGCCGGGGCTCTTTTCCAAATATGTCTGACGAAGGCGGTGGCTCTGCAAGACGTCGAAGTTTACAAGAGATCTTAGGACTCCCAAGGAAGTCTCGAGTCTCGACAATTACTAAGCTCGGTGCTAATCTCGGCATACGAACAAACCATCTCAACGCTGATATGATTGATGATGAAGCAAATCAGCGCCAGTATGCCTATAGTGATGACGAAGATACCTATTCATCGTCGTCAGACAGCGATTTCAGCGATGCTGCTAGCGAAGGCGATCTGGATGATACCAGCATGGTGCGGCAGCCCCTTCTGTACGCTGGGCGACGGAAGAGCCATGGGGACCTCCTCCAGCCGCCACCACAACCATCAAAGAAAAAAGAGCGGCCGCGTTATCCTCCACGAGCAGCAAGTAGTGGAAGTGCAGTGGGGGACTACGGCACCTTGAGGGCGACAACGTCAATGCCAGTCGATAAGGCGCCACAGATGACACCGGCTGACCCCGTCAGACGAACAGAGACCACACAAGCGTTACTGAGCCCGTTGATGGATACTGGGAAAGTCAGTGGCACGGAGTCGCCCTCTGTCTCCAAGCCCCCTGCGCGGCCAACTCTGTCCCGGAATTCCTCGATGGGGCGATTTTCTAGCAGACCGGTACCTGAAACGCGGGTGCATAGTGAAGAAGGCGGTGGACAACGACTGATGTTCGCCGAGCCAGACCTAGCGCAAACTCCGTTTGCTCGCTCACGAAGAAATTCTGCGTCCCAGAAGGACCGACCCTACGATCTCCATCTGAAGATACCCGAGCTTCTGGAATCTTACCAATTCAACTCTGACGGGGATGCGGAGGCGCGATCCGACTACTCTATGCAGAGTCTGCCCCTGTCTTTCAACGACTTGCCCAGTCGCGCTCAACATCTCATTCTCAACGAGCTCATGCGCCAGCACAGCAATGAGACAGCCGTTATTCTGACGACCTTGCCCATACCAGAAGAGGGGACTTGCACAAGCCAGGAGGCAAGCCTGAAATATCTGTCGGATATTGAAGTTCTTTGTCATGAGCTGCCGCCTGTTTTGCTGGTTCTGAGTAATAACATGACGGTCACTGTAAGTCTGTGATAGGGTGGATGCTTGCAAGAGGCCATTTTCTCTACCATCAAAGCTTCTGCGGGTGCGACTCGAGCTATCGAGACGGTGAAGACAGTCAAAATCCCTTTGATTGCAAGAATTTTAGATTTTGAATTCATCTTCAATCGTGGAAACATCGAGATATCAATGGCATAGGGGGCGAAGTCCCAAATACTACGAAACTCTTGAGATAAGCACAATGACAAACATTCGCTAACGTCCAAGGCTGAATGGCCTTTTTCTGGTTGAGACCTTATGATTAGAGAATGTTGATTGTAAAATGTGTGAAGTCTTTCTATCCAAACCAGCATATTGGTTATTAGCCCTTCATTTTCAAGAAACAAAACCGCTGCCGCCAAGCCCAAACGAGCATACAAGCCGTAGCATGAGTTGAGTCGGCCTGGCCTCTGAGTGTCCTTCCGAGCTCCTGAGCATTTCCAACTCGCGCTGCGGTACAAACTCGTTTTCTCGCTTATCAATACATCGTCCTATCAAAACATAGCATCATACCATCTCTGATTTCGCCCACTAGCTCATGATACCTCCGGCTTCTCCCCAGTCGGAAACTTGCCGCCGTGAACCCCATACCTCCAGCCCATATACCCAAACATACCCGCGAGGCTTCCCGTTCCTACTAAACCGAGGACTCCCAAAAGGCCTCTCGGCCTAGCAACCGTCGCCGCTGCCCCCAGTCCCGCAACCATACCCCCATACGTCCAGTCATCGCACTCTACCTGCCCCTGGTTCTCCAAGAGCCGCCAGGACCGGTCCTGCCACTCGATCTCCTCGCGTCCCCACATGCGGCCCACGAGGCCCAAGGAGACTATGCCCAGCGTCCAGAGTGTGCTGACGCCCGCGGCGCGGAAGAACAGCTGGGAGCGGGGCATGGCTATGGCTACCGGCGGCCGGCCCCGGAGGCGACGGTAGATGTCCTTGCCCGTGAAGCTGCCGGCGCCGATCACAGTTCCCATGGTTATCGCCCGTGTCAGGACGTGTGTGGTCAGAATGGTGTGGGAGAGGGGCTGGTCTTCCGCGTAAGCGGTATGGGGAAAGTACCGCGACATGGCGACTGATGTCTTGCTACTGCTCTCACGAAGTAGATGAGGGCTGTAGGAGCTGCGACTAAAGACGGTTCTGACTTCGAGGCAGCAGAGATCACAGAATTAGGCTGGGAGAGTGTGTCCTAGGTCGAAGAGGAGCCGCGAAGTCCTCTGCCTCTTGCACGTGGTATATCGATATTCTGAGCAAGACCAATGGCAGGAGATCCCACTGCACGATGTTGAAATTGTGAGATTGTGGAATGAAAGCTTGATGAGCACTACGGAGAATCGTCTATATAAGCCTTTGTCTCGGGAGAAGAGCTGCCATTCAGGTTTGAGAAAGCTCATACTGAACCCAGACGTCTGGGGGCCGGTGCATCACCTCGGAGGAATTGGATGACCGTCTCACGCTCGTTCGACCCGACCTGACGCTGAAGGAGTTATGGCGCTGTCTCAAGTGGGGCCATGGAAGCGAGTGCGAGTCGGATCTCTCTTAATACTAATGGCCGAACCAAGTGATTTCGCCTTACCACGCGAAGGGACGTATGTTGTGTTGCCCAACTAAAGTGCTTGAGAATATATGGTCACATTTTTGACAGTCTTTTTTCTGGCTGGAACCTTGGATCGCAACTGACAGGCGGAGAAGTTGAGTGCTTGCTACAAGTGTATTCTGGGTGAAGACATGTTTGGAACTCCACAAGCTCTTGACCTGGCTTATAAGAGCTAAATGATGGACAGTTCACCAAATAGCTAGCGGATCTTCGTATAAGTAGCTTGGCAACTTAGAAAGAAGGGATACTCAGATGTATGTATCTACGAGCCTGAAGTGCGTTGCTAAGAGTTTCATGGCCAGTTTCGTATGGTATCGCACACGTATGGTTAGGTAGATAGGCATGTGTGACCCGCAGCTTTCTAGTTGTACCAGCCATTGGGACGAGAGATTCATGTGTGGGTGCAATAACCAGGTCCGAGATATAAGTTTCGTTCTGACTGGGCTTTTGGAAAGCAGAGTAAAGCACTGTCAATCTCTGTGCCGGTGGTATGTGTTAAAGCTGGTTCGCATAGAAGGCGCCCAGGCTAGGTGGGTGTCTGGTCAGAACGGGGCCGCACTCGTTCAACGCTATACACCAACCTCATTGACACAACCAGCGACCAGTGCTTGAGCCTCCACGTGTACCGTACCAGCACGTTGTGAGCTGCACCTTGCACCACAAGCAACGCAATCTAAGTATGGCACTCAACACCGAGTTCTGCAGCTGCTTTTGAGTTCGGTCTGGCCAAGAGCTAGTAAAGGTCGGGTTGAAAGGCGGGCAAGGCGGGGGGGAAAGGATTGCCAGCCATTCCCCCCAGTTGCGTAATCTGGGCTTCAGATGAAGGATGGAGTCGCATAGTCCAGCCAAAGCACGAAGCCATGCACCTTGGGCATGCCGCCATGGCAGGGCTAGAGCTCGCGCATGGGGGTATGGGATCCCAGAATGGACGCTTAGGGCGCTAAACTGCCTTAAGCATACAGGAGATAGGGTCGCATGAGCACCTCGAGTGGAGGTGCTGATAGTCGTTATCGTGACCTGGCTATCCGAGGCCGTGAGCTAGAAACCTTGGAAACATGGCGAGCTGTTTGTTCGAGGCTGCATGGTGGCTCAACTGCCCGCGTTCAATGCTTCCCGGACTTGTGCAGTCAGCGCCTCCGCATTCACCCGGACACTTCCTAGAAAGGAGCGGTTGGGAGAGCAGGAGCACGTATTCGTCGACCTCCATCAAGGTGTAACAAAGCTGCAGAATCGTCGACGGCCTCTGACCCAGGACCCAGCAGGGACGGGCGTCAGAGGGCGCTAATGTGCACTGCATGCTCCCAAGCGATAGGCACCCGACAGCGCCCTACGTGGAGGCCAATCACGGGTACTGATCGCCAGCCGGACCCGTGGACCCCAGCATTGAGGTCGCCCAGTCCCCCAAACGGTACGTATCTCTCGTCTCCAAATGGAACCTCACGGGGCCCGCTGCCGCGGAGCACCAGCTGGGGCAGGTGTTCGGTAGGTGTAGGTATGGAGTACCACAGTACGTAGTTAGGTACTGCGGTACCCTCTGTACATGTAAGTGCGGTGCCAGGCGAGGCGAGGCGAGGCGACTTCTGTCTACTCCATCCACAGCAGCAGCACCACGACGACACATTCTCACATCAACTCCTCGCAACCACGAGCCACCGCCCCTAGTCTCCAACCTCGACGTTTATGCTCTTTCTCTCTCTCTCGCGGTCCAGGGCTACGCGAGTCCACCTAGAAGACACTGGTAGCTGGCGACGTCCCGCCCTAGTTGCTCTCTGCCTCCTCCGCGTAGGGCAGGCCGCCCGGACATTTCCCCTACATACGTCGCCCGGTTTAAGTTCACGGTCCACCTTGACATGAGGTCAGCCATCGTCCAGTGGCAGTCACATAGAGCTGGCAACGGCCCATAAGCTGCCAAACCACTGCAACGCGTAGCTCGCCGTCCTCTTCAGCCACCCCGGCCCCCGAAGTCTGAGTCTGAGCCTGAGAGCTTCGCGGCGCCAGCAAACCATCTGTGCCCCTTCACCCCCGGCTCCTGGCAACTCCTCCATCGAAACCCTCGTCACTGCGGGATCTGGTCTCCCGCAGCAAGCACGAATTCGAGGTGGCCGAACAACAACCCACGGCCAGATTCACCCCATCCACCTCCGACGACCCACCCATTCCGCCAATCCCCCAGATATCCCCCAACACAGTCCTCTCTGCCCCGAACCAAGACCAGCACGAACCAGCCAGCCCGTCACTCGCACCTGTCGACCCGGCCGAACCATCACCGCCGTCTCCAACCGAGCCGATACTGAGACAGGTCCTGGGCAGGAGGAGACGGGCCTCCAACGACGACTACGGGCCTTCGGCACCTGGGGCCGAGCTTACAGAAGCTTCGGCTTCTCGGAATATATCCACCTCGCACCAGCGTACGGCGAAACGCAGGCGTGCTGACGATACCATGTTGGCAGACAACGATGGAGCTGCGACGTCAAATGGGGCTTCGCGGGCCTATTCGAACGGCAAGTCACGTCAGCAGACGTCGCCGTCGTCCAGCGCCAACGGAACACAAAAACCCGCCGTCTCAACCAACGGCGCTTCCAAGCCTAGACAACCCGAGACGTATTTAGGCCATGACCGCGAAGAGGTCACCCGGATACTGATACAAGCCCTGTCAGATATGGGATATCATACGGCTGCACAGAGCGTCAGCAGGGACAGCGGCTACGAGCTGGAAAACCACACCGTTGCGGCGTTCAGGAATGCCGTACTCGACGGAGCCTGGGACGATGCCGAAAGGTTACTCACCGGAGCAAGCTCCTCGAACGGCCGCCAAAACCAGACCAGCAACGGTCTGATGCTCACCCACGACGCAGACCGAAATTTGATGAGATTCTGGATACGGCAGCAGAAATACTTGGAGCTTCTAGAACAAAAGCAGACGCCACGGGCCCTGGCAGTTTTGAGAAACGAGTTAACGCCCTTATCCCAAATATCGTCAAGATTACAGCTCCTCTCCAGCTTGTTGATGTGCGACGGCCCGGAGGACCTCAAGTCGAAAGCGAGCTGGGACGGTGCGTACGGTCAGTCTCGGCAGGTGTTGTTGTCCCAATTATCAAGTAAGCCAAGCACTTCTGTTTTCGATATACTACACTTGGGCAAAGGCTGATCTCCTCATTTTAGAATCTATATCGCCATCTGTCATGCTCCCTGAGCATCGGCTGGCCGTCTTGCTCCATCAAGTCAAGGAGAGCCAAATCGGTATGTGTCTGTTCCATTCGAGCGCGGAATCGCCGTCTCTCTACTCGGACCATGTATGCGATCGGCGGAATTTCCCCTCGCAACCCGTCATTGAGCTCGATGACCACTCGGGCGAGGTATGGCAAGTGGTGTTCTCGCACGACGGGACCAAGCTGGCTAGTTGTGGCGGCGACAAGCAGGTGATCATCTGGGATGTTCCGTCGTTCAGGAGGCTTCATCACCTCGCCGATCACGACGGCGGAGTGGGAAATGTCGCGTGGAGTTGGGACGACTCCATGCTCGTGACTTGCTCTCAGGATAGGTTTGCACGGGTGTGGAATGCAAATGTAAGGCTCCGGTTTCAAGGCGTGGCAGGATGACAGCTAACGGTGCATCCAGACGGGGGCCCTCATCAAGACACTTGAACGGTTTCAAGAGCCAGTCAGTAGTTGCGTATGGGCTGCAGACAATGAAAGTTTTATCACCGGTTCGCTGGACAGATCACGTGGCCTCTGCCAGTGGGATTTGGACGGTGAGAAGGTTTTCGACTGGGCTACGTCCTTCCGGGTCGAAGATTTGACTGCATCACCGGATGGGCGGTGGCTCGTCGCTATGGATGACAGGAACCACATTCACGTCTACAACCTCCTGACGCGTGATCTGGAATACTCGATCGATCTGCGGACGCGGTTGACATCCGTCAGCGTGAGCGCAGACTCGCGATTCCTGCTCGTTAACCACCAGAGCGGTGTGGCCGAGTTGTTTGACCTGGCGAGCAAAGAACATGTGCAGACGTATACGGGCCACACCGGAGGTATGTATATGATTCGCAGCGCGTTCGGTGGAGCCAGCGAGAGTTTTGTCCTGAGCGGCAGCGAAGGTAAGCCTAAACTGCTACCAGCACCTGCTCGGCCGGCCCTGCTAACACTAGGATCTAGATGGCTATATCAACATCTGGCATAAGGCCTCAGCTGTGACGGTAGACAGATTGGCCGGCCATCAGCCAAGGACCAACTCAGTCTCGTGGAGCCCCACGGACCCGTGTCTCTTTGCCTCCTGTGGCGATGACGGGAAGGTCAAGATGTACGCTCACAGTCCTGCGATACGTAGTACAAGCAGCTAACCTTTGACTCAGATGGTCCAACGATGAATGGTTACGAAGACATAGCCAGGAATTCTCCAGGGATTCGAACGGCTGGCATGGACAGCCGATGGACTAGGAGAATTCTTCGACTGGGCCCCTTTCTAACCCGGGAGCGGGTTTCTTCTAGATCTCGTAGCCTCTGCATAGGTTTGGCGTCAACTGGGTCGATTTCCGGCGTCACATTCGTATTCTTTTCCATTCCACTCATAAGGCCTTGTATATCACTCGCAGCTACAAATGGTCTCTTTCATGTCCGGTTACGCAGCGTCACTTTCGGATCCAGCCCACACATGAGGAGTCGACGGAGTCACGTGGTACAAGTCCCCGTTTTAGTTTGGGAAGGCTACATGCGAGGACTCGAGAGTTCCAGGCCAGAACAATATTGATTGTATAACGAAGTTTGTCACAGCTTCCGAGTGCCCTACACACTCCTCTCGGTAGGTTGCCTGGTGCTGGGGATGGCGCGGACCGATAGGGCTGCCTAGCGGCCACTACGAGGGTATACGCAGACGGGCCACATTGACGAAAGACCGAGGCCTGCTTGGGTTTTGAGGGCTGGGGCGCTGCATTCTACTATCATGTTAACCTAGGCTAGGTATTTAGAGAGGAGAGAGAGAGAGAGAGGCTATGGGCTTAGTTAGGAACTGGTGGTCGTCCGTACATGTAGACAGCCTAGACAACAACAAAGACGGCGACACTCCCACATCATGCTGTCTAGGTGGTGGCGACGTCATGTTAGGGTGAATCCCATGGTTGGCATCCTAATTTCATCGATCCATGCGAGGTCGTCGTCGTCAGCTATGCTGCCAGGTGACGACCCCCTTTCAGGCACCAGAATTAACAGCCCAACCAGCCCAAGCGGCCAGAGACAGCCCACCTTGTTCACCCCACTTCGCAGGATGCGGCAAGGGGCGCCAGCCAGCCTTGCAGATGAGCGATGAGACAACTGCACTGAATCGCCGCCGGCCCATCACGTGCAAGGGCCAGCCAAAGCCCAGCAGTCCAACCAGGCTAGTCCCAAAGTGGCCCAACACCCCCACCGCTCAGTGTGCCCCGGGGGGGGGGGGCTTTCAGAGGGCTCCAGCGCTGTGGGATAGGTGACTTACGAGTTCCGTAACAGCCAGCTAAACCCCTACAGTACTTAGGTAGGTAGACTGAGTGACTGGGTACAGCGCCTGGGTAATGAACAGGTGGTAGGTTGAGGTACCTACAGCCCAGCCCAGGACCTACCTCCTGCCTGAGCGCCCCTCCGCCCCTCCGCCCTGGTTTCTGGCGTGAACCCTGAAGCCTACCTAGCCCATGCCCGCCCATGCCCATCCATGCCCATGACATGACATTGCGCAGTGATTCAAATAAATATCCCAAACCAGCCGTGCATACACCACCCCCAACCCGATCCCAACCCAGACCATCTCCGTGAACCGTGTTCACCCCGTAATACGCCCCCGTGCTGATACCATCACCTCACTCTTGCTCCCGTCGCCGAGCACATACGCCCAACTCTCCGCCGCCAGAACAAGTCGCCGTCCGCATCTAGCGCGGGTCATCTGACGACGATATCGCCCCGTTAGGCCCCCCTGACCGCACTGGCACACACCATCAACATCCCGCCTTCACTCCCGCCTTCACTCCCGCCTTCGCCTCGCAGACTGCGATCTCCTCGACGCCAGCATACCGTCAGCCATCAAGCCCGGCCAAAGCGAACTCGGAGGCCTTGAGGCAGAACCACATTCCTCGCCATGGCAGAGTCGTTGAGCACACAGGGCGGTATCTCAGATCCCGCCCTCATCAAGTACGTTGTTGCCCCGTCGTTGCACTCCCATGCGCTGCACTGCGCTGTTGCTGTTGCTATTGCGCCAGCTTGTCCACTTCCCCATCTCGGACGCCATCACGCACATGCTCCCCGCTCTCCTGCCCTTCTCCTGCCCTTCTCCTGCCCTTCTCCTGCCCTTCTCCTGCCCTTCTCTTGCTAACACTGTTGCCCCCCTCAGGCTTGTGAACAAGCTCCAGGATGTCTTCGCTACCGTCGGCGTCAACAACCCCATCGACCTCCCCCAAATAGCCGTCGTCGGTTCCCAGTCCAGCGGTAAGAGTTCGGTGCTCGAGAACATCGTGGGAAGGGACTTCCTGCCTCGAGGCTCTGGCATCGTCACCAGGCGGCCGCTGGTCCTCCAGCTCATCAACCGTCCGGCAACGGCGCAGGCCAACGGCGTCAACGAGGACGTCGCCAACTCGACCGACAAGGCTGCCAACCCCGACGAATGGGGCGAGTTCCTGCACGTCCCCGGCCAGAAGTTCTACGACTTCAACAAGATCCGAGACGAGATCAGCCGCGAGACCGAGGCCAAGGTGGGCAAGAATGCCGGCATCTCGCCCGCCCCCATCAACCTGCGGGTCTACTCGCCAAACGTTCTGACCCTGACCCTGGTCGATCTTCCCGGTCTGACCAAGGTGCCCGTCGGCGACCAGCCACGCGACATCGAGAGACAGATCCGTGATATGGTCCTCAAGTACATCGGCAAGTCGAACGCCATCATTCTCGCCGTCACTGCCGCCAACATCGATCTGGCCAACTCGGACGGTCTGAAGATGGCCCGCGAGGTCGACCCGGAGGGACAGAGGACCATCGGTGTTTTGACCAAGGTCGACCTGATGGACGAGGGAACCGACGTCGTCGATATTCTCGCCGGCCGCATTATCCCTCTGCGCCTGGGCTACGTCCCCGTCGTGAACAGAGGACAGAGGGACATCGACAACAAGAAGCCCATCAACCAGTCCCTCGAGGCCGAGAGGAACTTCTTCGAGAACCACAAGGCCTACCGCAACAAGAGCTCCTACTGCGGTACCCCCTATCTTGCGAGGAAGCTCAACTTGATTCTCATGATGCACATCAAACAAACCCTTCCCGACATCAAGGCCAGGATCGCGAGCTCCTTGCAGAAGTACACCGCCGAGCTGGATAGCCTTGGTCCCTCTATGCTCGGCAACAGCTCCAACATCGTGCTCAACATAATTACAGAGTTTACGAATGAGTGGCGGACTGTGCTGGAAGGAAACAACGGTGAACTATCAAGCACAGAGTTGTCCGGTGGAGCCAGAATCAGTTTCGTGTTCCATGAGCTGTACGCAAACGGTGTCAAGGCGGTCGATCCCTTCGACATGGTCAAGGATGTTGATATCCGAACCATTCTCTACAACTCGTCCGGTTCTTCGCCAGCCCTATTTGTCGGAACCACAGCCTTCGAGCTTATTGTTAAGCAGCAGATCAAGCGCCTCGAAGAGCCTAGCTTGAAGTGTGTGTCGCTCGTCTACGATGAGCTGGTGCGCATTCTTACCCAGCTGCTGACCAAGGCACTCTACCGGAGATATCCTTCCCTGAAGGAGACTGTCCATGGCGTAGTCATCGGTTTCTTCAAGAAGGCCATGGAGCCTACAAACAAGCTTGTGAAGGATCTCGTCGCCATGGAGGCCTGCTATATCAACACGGGACACCCCGATTTCCTCAACGGTCACCGAGCCATGGCCCTCGTGAACGAACGTCACAACGGAGCCAAGCCCGTGCAGGTCGACCCCAAGACTGGCAAGCCCATGCCTGCCTCGGCCACCCCAGCACGCACTGCCAGCCCGACCCTCGACGGTATGGACTCGAGCAACTCGGGCTTCTTTGGCAGCTTTTTCGCCGCCAAGAACAAGAAGAAGGCGGCCGCCATGGAGGCCCCGCCTCCGATGTTGAAGGCTTCCGGTACCCTTTCTGAGCGCGAGAACATCGAGGTAGAGGTCATCAAGTTGCTCATCTCCTCCTACTATAACATCGTCAAGCGCACCATGATCGACATGGTGCCCAAGGCCATTATGCTTACCCTTGTCCAGTAAGTTTTACGAGCTCATTGCCCTTCAAAACGAGACGCTAACCCAGACAGGTTTACCAAGGATGAGATGCAAAGAGAGCTCCTCGAGAATATGTACCGCCAAGATACCCTTGACGACCTGCTGAAGGAGTCCGACTACACTGTTCGCCGACGGAAAGAGTGTCAACAGATGGTTGACTCGCTCGGCAGGGCTAGCGAGATTGTTAGCCAGGTCCAGTAAACGAGCTTATGAGTGTTATTGTTACTGCAAGAAGCTTGGTGTATCTTGTTTGAAGGACACCGCCAAGCTCTTGAGACTTGCAGAATGCTTGAATGAGGGCATGTCGAGCTGGAGGTGTAATGGTTCTCAGATTGCAGCATTTTTCGATACCACCCATCGGCAAGAGAAGAAAGGCTTTCACATGGAGCGGCAGGGCGTGCTAAGCACTTTTGGCGTTCCCTAGGCGGGAGGACTGCTTGGACCGGGCTTATCATGAGCTGGCGGGTAACGGTCGTGCGGAAGAGGAATAATCAGCGTATCCCGCAGGCCAGGGCCGCTCGGCTCGGAGTTTGTGTCACTTTTTTTCTGGTAGGCTGGCGCCCCCAGGGGCGGCCACGACAGTCTTAGGCCCCTCCGAGGAGATCAAACCCCCCCGTCGTATCGAATCACTTCAAATTTAGAAAGGAGGGAGGCTTGCTGGTAGATGGATGAATATAAGATGCTAAGACACTTGAACTCCCTTTGGTCCCCTTACAACCGCCTCACAGTGAACATGCAAGCTTGGCCCGAGATTCTTGCTTCTACCTTCATACGTAGAGGCACACGCAAATGCCATCCAGTGACTAATGATACGTTATATATATACCCAGACGGAATAGGCTATGTCACTCATGCCCAACAAGTCCTATTGGTGCACTCCGAGCACAAAAAAGGCAAGACAGGTCTAAGCGGTTGGAGTAGATCTGTTAGGTATAGTGGGATATATATTTGCTGAACGAAGTAATGACCTGGCATGCGCTAGTGCCGTCTCCTATACCCTCGGGTACGGAAACCCAAAGACTCTACATCATAACCTCGCCTTATCCTTCAACACCAGCCCACCCCTCTCGACATCGAAGTCTTTGCCCTGCTTGAGCCCGAACCACTTCGCCAGCGCCTCCTCGCCGCCCTGCCCGGGCCGCAGCCCCTGGCCCACGTAGCCGCCCCCGGGGGCCCCGCTGCCCTGGCCCTGGGCGCCGGGGTCGGTCGCCCTCTGGTGCACGGCCAGCAGCGGCGTGTCCCGCAGGGCGACGGCGGGCCGCTGGTCGCCCTCCCTGCCGGGCTCGGCCTCGAGCTCCGGGTACTCGAGCACGGGCGCGCAGCAGGCGTCGGTGCCGTCGAAGACCTGTTCCCACTCGGCGCGGGTCTTGGACCTGAAGGTGCTCTCAAACTGATCCCTCATCTCGGGCCAGTGGGCGCGGTCGTAGCGGCGCGCGTTCCAGGACTCGTCGAGCCCCAGGCCCTGGACCAGGACGGCGTAGAACTGGGGCTCCAGGGCGCCGACAGACATGTACTTGCCGTCCTTGGTTTCGTACGTGTCGTAGTAGGGGCACCCGCCGTCCAGCACATTCCTGCCCCGGCCTTGGTTTCCCATGGGGGTCTTGAGGGCCTGGCGCGGGAAGGTCGCAAGGTAGGACGCGCCATCGACCATGTTTGCCTCGACTACCTGGCCCTTTCCCGTCTTCTCTCTGGACAGCACGGCCAGGAGGATGCCCTGGAACAGCGTGGCGCCACCACCGGCAAAGTCGGCGAGGATATTCCAGGGCGGGTGCGGTTTCTCCCCATCCCGACCAAGAAGCGACAGCACGCCCGAGACGGCAAGGTAGTTGATGTCGTGGCCGGCCATGGCGGCGTACTTGCCATCGCGGCGAAAGCCCGTCATGCGGCCGTATATGATGCGCGGGTTGATGCTTGACAGGACATCTGGTCCAAGCCCCAGCTTCTCCAACACGCCGGGCCGGAAAGGGTCGATGATGACGTCCGCAGCCTTGGCGAGCTCCTTGATCAAAGATATGCCGCTTGGCGACTTGAGGTCCACAGCTATGGAGGATTTGTGCCGGGTGAGCAAGTCCTCTGTAGGTGGCACCTCGACGCCGCGAGTATGCGTCTTGCCTGGGATGGCCCGGTCAATGCGCAGGACATTGGCTCCAGCGTCCGAGAGCAGAAGACCAGCAAAAGGACCTACATTTGTGTATAAGTGTGTGAAATACAGTTGGCAGCCATCTCCAGACTTACCTGGCGCTAGACCAGCGAACTCAAGGACCTTGAGCCCTTGAAGGGGTGGTGCACCGACCATAGTGACCCTCTTGGCAACGAAGGGACAGGTGCTGGAGGGAGAAGCACGTTCGTGGTTGCTATGGTTGAATTTTTTTGGAATTGAGGGAGGAGCCAGAATTTACATCTTTTCGGATAGTAACGTGTCGCTTTACACCAGAGGCAATCGAAGCTCTCTTGATTGACGGAACTGAATAGCCGCGGGGGTCTTTGGAGACAACTGGAGAACCGAGGCAGTTGGACTATTGACGCTGGTGAGGCGAGCCAGCATGTTGGAGAAGTCGAATGTGGGGTAACTTGGGGATGCATCCCGTTGCCGGGCCGCTTATACCTCAGCTAGACTAGCTGTACCGTGTTGCAAGGCAAGGCAAGGCAAGTAGTACAGCAAAACTCAACTCTTATTGGTGCCCTTCTTCTTATTACTGGGTTGTTCACTGACAACCCCAGCTTTGACAAAGGCGTCTCTTGCGGCCTGGTTGATCAGTGCGAACCGTCTGGGCCCGAGTTTGTGGCCACCGTACCAGCGGGATACTATGACCATGACGTCCCAGAGATCCATGAGCTGCATTAGATGCAAGAGGCGACTGCCAGCCGCCGTCTCTCCGTCGTCGTCACAGTCCTGGAAGGTAGTGCCGTTTGGGCCCCTGATACGCCAGGCCGTCATGTTATGGGTGGCGACCCTGGCCTTTTTATCTGTAGCCAGCAGGTGTTGAACATATGCCTCTGCCTCTGAAGTTGAAGACACAGGTGCGCAGCGGGCTAGGAAGGTCGACTTGAGTTCAACGAAAGGATCCGACAGTATCCACGGCGGCTCCGGCATGCCGAGCACATCCAGACCGGCCTGAGACTCCTGGCGAGGCTCTTTGACGTTGTGAACCGCGGGCCCGGCCTCCTCTTCGGAGTCGCCATCGACAACCTCCTGTTCCTCTTCCAGACGCCGCTTCAGCTCCTCGATTGCATCAAAGAGACAGACCATGCCCGGCTCGTACACGCTGCCGACGACGTCTCTGAACAGGGAGAGCTCCCTGGCAGCCTCGCCGCGCTTCCCATGTTCGCCGGTGCTGTTAGTACCAATGACGACGGGGGGCGTTGCGGGATAGTCGGCAGAGAACTCGATGCGCAGCGACGAGGACTCTCCCGGCGGCGTCAAAATGTAGATGCTGGGACTGTCGCCGGATGGCACCAGACAGCCGTCGCCGTATATCGAGTTGATGGCTTCAACCTCGTCCTTGAGCTCTTCTGACATGGCGTGAGATCCTTGTGCAGACAAGACGTGTGAACTTTGCTCTTGGGGTTCGACCTCGCTGCCAATCTTTTTCGAACCCAGCTCTTTCACTCGAATCTCTCTCTGATGCCCCGCGATGGGGGGGCAGCAGTAACGCGGGCGCTAGACTCGAAGCAGTAGGGTCAACTTTTTTGGTGCCAAGGTACCTCAATCACTGTGTTAACTAGGTAGCCCCCCGCCTCGAAGTACTATGGTAGACAAAAGAACCCCTGGCGGGCCCCTTGTAGCGCCCTGTACCGCCCTGCGCCAGCCCGCCAGCCCGCCAGCGCCCCGAGCGCCCGACAAGCATTTCGACGCTTCTGGCTCTGGCCGAGTCCAGGACCCGCCCGCGTTCGGAAGAGCATCGAAGCCCAGGGTTCAGTTCAGTTCAATATTCGTGCGAGAACGACTTGTGCTGTTGTCGCCACGCCGCCCCGAGCACAACCCGACGGCCTCCCTCAACTTTCTCGAGTCGCCGACACCATCACACCCGGAGCCCAGGTCCTGGAATCCCCTCGCGACCCCCGGAGCCCCTGCCGTACCGCCGTACCGCCGTACCGTCTCGCACTTCCACGAGATTCTATATCTAAACGCCGACATCGACATCATGGCTTCCGCTGTCGACCAGGCCCTCGCCCTGAAGAATGACGGCAACAAGGCCTTTGCAGCCCACGACTGGCCCAAGGCGATCGATCTCTACACCAAGGCCATTGAGCTGAACGATAAAGAACCGACCTTTTTCCTGAACAGAGCCCAGGTGTGCACGCCCGCCCCCCACTCATCCCCCAAGTGTGCTCGCGTGACTGACAAGATGTCCTCCAGGCCAACATCAAGTCCGAAGCGTACGGCTACGCCATTGCAGATGCGACCAAGGCCATAGAATTGAACCCCAAGCTTGTCAAGGTTCGTATATTCCGAGCCCCTATAGACCCAGGCCAGCCCGGAAACATCGCCACTAATGCGACTGTGCTTCGCAGGCCTACTTCCGTCGCGCCATCGCCTATTCTGCCATCCTCAAGCCGAAGGATGCGCTCTCCGACTTCAGGGAGTGTACAAAGCTCGACCCGAACAACAAGGATGCCAAGGTCAAGCTGGCCGAGTGCCAGAAGCTGGTGCGCCAGCTGAACTTCTTCGCCGCCATCGAGCTCCAAGACGAACCCTCGGCGGCAGAGGGCCTCGACTTGGATGCCATGGCCATTGAGCCCGATTACGATGGCGTCAAGCTGGGTGATGAGATGACCCAGGAGTTTATTGACGACATGATCGAGCGCTTCAAGAACGGCAAGAAGATTCACAAGAAATACGTTTACCAGATCGTCATCGCTGCAAAGAAGCTGGTCTATGACGAGCCCACCATGGTGGAGATGAAGGTTCCCGAGGACATTCAGTTGACGGTCTGCGGTGACACGCATGGTAAGACTCCTCGCGGACTACTCTTGACGAAGGCCCTAACATCTTCTAGGTCAATACTTCGATCTTTTGGAGCTCTTCAGGCTCAATGGCCGGCCTACGGACAAGCACTGGTACTTGTTCAACGGTGACTTTGTGGACAGAGGATCTTGGTCGACCGAGATTGCGCTCCTGCTCTACGCCTACAAGTGGTTAAGGCCCCACGGCATGTTCCTGAACCGAGGCAACCACGAGACAGATGACATGAACAAGGTGTACGGCTTTGAAGGCGAGTGCAAGGCCAAGTATAACGAACGGTACGTCAGAGCCATGTGTGATTGAGATAAGCCCTGCAAGTCTAACGAGTCCCGCAGTGTTTTCAAGCTGTTTTCAGAGAGTTTCTCGGCTTTGCCTCTAGCTACCTTGATCGGAGACAAGTACCTAGTCCTCCACGGTGGTCTGTTTTCTGACGACAAGGTCACCCTCGACGACATCCGGAAGCTTGACCGTCACGCCCAGCGACAACCTGGCCAGGCCGGCTTGATGATGGAGATGCTGTGGACGGATCCTCAGACCGCCCCAGGCCGAGGCCCCAGCAAGCGCGGTGTGGGTATGCAATTCGGTCCGGACGTGACCAAGCGATTCTGCGACAACAACGGTCTCGATGCCATCATCCGAAGCCACGAGGTCCGCATGGACGGTTACGAGGAGGAGCACGGAGGAAAGTGCATCACAGGTAAGGCGTCCAGAGTCTGGCGGGATGAAACATGTCGCTCATTTGATTACCAGTCTTCTCGGCGCCCAAGTACTGCGACCAAACGGAGAACCGCGGTGCATACATCAACATTGGCTCCGACTACAAGCTGCAGTTCAACCAATTCGACGCGGTCCCTCACCCGGACATCAAGCCCATGTAAGTCATTCCGTCCGTGTGCACGAATCGTTCAGATGACGGGTAGCTAACGGTGCTCACAGGGCATACGCTAACAGCTCGTTAATGTCTATGATGTAGACGAAAACTCCATTCATGAATTTGATGTGACATGTGTGTTCATAGGATGGTGTGGCATTTCTGCATATAGGATTGCATGATCTGGAAGCAACGGCGTTCAGGGATAAACGGGAACAGAGAAAAAAGGACGTTGAACATACCCTCAGAAGATGTCCCGATGAATGAAATTGAAGGAGCTCTCTTGGCTCTTCCTCCACCTTGCTGCGTCTGGATGATGGACGACAGATGGACTTCCCAAGTGACCAATTTCATGTGCCCAAGGCATCAGCCCTCATCAGCCCTCCCACATCTGGTCCTCCCCTTGCCGCCCGACCAGAGTCCCCAGCCAGTCGGAGCAGCCTTTCACGCGAAGCGTCGTGTGAAGCCCGCCCTCGTAGGTCCCTTGCCAGGCCGTGATGGCGGCGGCAAAGGCAGCCAGGTCGTCTCGCGGTATCCTCAGCCAGCAGGCGGCGCCATCGACCCTGAGGATGTCCACAGATATGGCGGTGCCCGAGATGCCGAGGAACTGCTTCAGGGCCGCCGTGCAGTACGAGCGCACCTGGATGGCGTCCAGCTCCGCGGGCTGCGCCGAGTCGCGGAGGACCTCGAGGTGGGCATACGAGAATGGCGGCGCTCTTATTGTGCATGCTGCCAGCTCCTGGGCCTTGTGGGATTTGGTGGCGGCAGCAGTGCTGGTGATGCTGGCCAGTGTTGTCTCCCCCCCGTCCGCCATGGTGACCGAGGTATTTCTCTCTAAGAATGATCTGAAATATTGCCCCAAGTCTGGTTATAGAACGGTTTCACTGGCTCATGCAGCTCCAATAAGTTCACCTGGTACCTGGTCGCAGGGGAGGTTGCAAGCCTTGCTCCAAGACTACAAATTTATTCGTTCCTCTTCACAGTCCCAGCTCCCCGGACTGCAGCAACCCCCACATCAGCTCAGTTGGCTCAAGTGTCTGCTTAGATGCATTTTGCGACGAGGCAGCGCTAAAGCCAGAGACACCCCTACCGCCCCCAGCCCGTCAGGTTGCTGTACCCCAAGTCAAGTCGGCGGCAGCTTTCAATTCGTACCGAGCAATAGTGCTAGACTTATTTCCCGTCATCCCTCCCGGGCAGCAAAACGATCATTCCGACCGGTTCTTCGAATATTCGGGGCCTCTCGAACGTCATCAGAAACACCTGGCCCAACTCCTTCCACCGACACATCCGATTCTGACCGTTCTGCACCATGGAGCGAGTAGGCGGCAACTTTGTCGCGCCTGGCCAGCAGCGCTACCTGCGCGCCTGCATGGTCTGCTCCATCGTGATGACACAAACTGTGAGCGACGCTCCCCTCCTCCTCCTCCTCCTCCTCCTCCGCCTCCCGGCACGTCCATAGAGTGCGAACCATCTGCTGACACGTAGTTCGCGCCCCGTCCACAGCGCTTCAGGCAAGAAGGCTGCCCCAACTGCGAAGAGTTCCTGCACCTCAAGGGCGACCCGGAGGCGATCGAGACGTGCACATCCCAGGTCTTCGAGGGCCTGATCACGCTGGCCAACCCGGCCCGGAGCTGGGTCGCCAAGTGGCAGCGCCTCGACAACTACGTCCAGGGCGTCTACGCCACCAAGGTCTCGGGCACCCTGCCCGAGGAGGTCAAGACCGTCCTCGAGGAGGAGTACCGGATCACCTACATCCCGTGAGTTCGCGCGCCGTCTCCGTTCTGCCTCGGGACCAGCAGGCTCCGAGGTGTCCTTTTTCCAGAAGGGAGAGACAGAGAGAAATATATACAGAGAGAGATAGACTGCTAACGGTGTGTGTAGGAGAGACGGTAGCGCCGTGGAGACAGAGTAGAGCAAATTGGCGGACGATCTATATTCCCCCCCAAAAAGCAGGCGCGGACAAGGGGGCAAGTTATGGCAGGATGGAGTTAGCGAGATATTGGCACGGTATTCATATTTGGCATAGGAGAGGCGTTCTACTGCTTGTCACTTCAACAGGCGTTTGAGACGTGGCACATTGGGTTCCATGAAAGATGAGTTTTTCCATCAATGCATTGCATTTTCTTCCAATCATCACTATCGGCTTTTCCCGTTCTTGCATTTCTTCTACACCGGTACAAGAGTATTACTCGGTGCGCTCCTAGAAGTCGCCATTATCTCGTTTACAGAGATTGTATATCTTGGTCCTCGGCGTCTCTATCATTAGGGGAGTTATTGGCGTCAAGGGCGCTGGCTCCAAAGGCGTCTCAGCCCCGTACTCTTTGAGGAGGTCCGCCTCCCAGTCTTCTATCGCTGCGCTCACCATACCGATGACACTATTGAAGGGGTGGCCCTTATTTTGGGCGTTAGATCTGGAAAGGCTGCGCTCTCCGATCAGTGTCGACAGGCGGGGAGGTTTTGGCCTGTTATCGCTTTTGCTCGATCTACTGATTCTGTATATTGCGCCCTCTTCTTGGCTGGGGGATTTGCTCTTATCCTGGACAGCCGGCTTCTCGGGCGGCTTGCTTGACTGTTCTGCCAGGTGCGAAGGCGGCAAGCACTCAGCCACATGGCCCAAACTGGGTTTCCTTCGTGTTGATGACGAGGCAGAAGCGAGGGGAACCGGAGGTGCATCCACATTCACGTCGGCCTGTCTTCGACTCGCCAAATTGCTCTCGGACGGCACACCTAGTCTGAACTTGCTGTCGAGCGGCGTTCTCCTGGCGTGTCCTGTGTCTTTACTCGTCGCCTCGGCTGCTTTGTGTATAATCGGCGCCAGCATATGCGGTGTGTCATGCGCTGGTGTCGTCGGCGAGATCAGCATGGTGAAACGGCTGATATTATCAGGCAACAGGCTTCCGAGGCGACATGCATTGCAAAAACCACTCTCTTTTTCCTCTGGATAGTGGAGAGAACCCTGGTGCTCTTGCCTCGGCGTATCCCAGCTGGATGATTTGGGGGTCGTACCGCCTATTCTACAGCCAGGACATTCGAGCCCTGGCGTCGGGGGCAGATCCTTCGAATCGAGAGACTGCTGTTGGCCAACTACCTTCGCGTCAGCATTTCCCTTGATTGCTGGTTCTTCGGGTGCGTCCTGGGGGTTGTCTAGCCAGAACGACTCGAATGGTTCCTGAGAAGAGTCTGACCCGCGATGCGTCGTCCATGTTGTGCCTGTATCCGGGATGAGCTCAGGTGTACGCTCAGGCACGTCCTCCCAAGCTGCTTGGTGATCCTGCTTGTCCTCCTCATGCGGCGCTTCCAGGATTGTGGAAAATGGCCTAGATAACCGCTGAGATACGAACATTGTTGTAACACCCTTGCAATCAACGTCCCCGACGGTACCCTGATCTGGCTTGTACACCGTCGATGGAAGTAGCTGAAGACTTCCGTGTTCTCCTCCTGTCGTGCTATATTTCCTCATTGCCGGCGATGGCATGGCCGTCATGCTTGGGGACGCCGAGCTCCAGCTCAACGATTCGTCAATGGCAAAAGGCACGAACCGCGAGCCGGTCGATATAGTCGATACTTTCGATGGGCTATAACCATGGATACTATCGACACTGCTTGGCTTTCTCGAAAAGTTCGCGGGTATTCTCTCCTCCCGGCCCGGCGCAGGGGTGTCCTTCGCTGAATCCTGTGTCCCGGATTGCCATTCACCTGGCTTATACCTCGGTCCATCTGATAAGTCTTCTCTTGTTTGGCCTTCTTCCTTGGGCATTCTCGGCCAGGCAAAGGACCTTTCATGCCGCCCTCTGCCAGGACTCAATGGCAGGCCCGCAGTCTGGGGAGGCCCGGAGGGTTGTTTTTGCTGTGAAAGTGTGTTTCTTGGCGTATTCTCTGCGCTATTAGGGTGTTGGTGTGTCTGTCGCTGCTCTCGTCCGCGTCGGAAACTCCTCCTGAGGCCGCGGAACTTGCGGCTCGAACTGGGGTGGACAGGGTCTTTATGGCTAGCGGCGCCGGCTCCGTCACGGCGCGGCGACGGGCGACTGTGCTTGGATGCGGCGTTGGGGAGCGGCTCGCACAGGTGTTGGTGGTGGCTCATTGGCTGCTTCCTTCGATCCTCCTCCCTCTTCCCTTGTCCCGATCCTGATGGGATTCCTTCCACGTGGTCTCGGGCGAATATGACGTCCCCAGCCAGGACGTATGCGGCAAAAAATCAGCGGCCTCGCTATTCTTGTAGTGTCTTCAATATAAATGGAAAAGTGGTATGACTGTGCTCGACGTAACATAGTTTGCTGCGCAGCAAATCTATCTTGACTCCGGTGTGCTTCCCGAAGCGGTCCTGGACGGGGGAAACAGCAGGAGGTCAATGAAAATGTGTCTGCCTCCGCCATCAAAGCGCGCGACGTCTACCAACGAGCTGAGCGCCTTTCTTTAAATTCCCGCAGCGTGGCGCCATTCAGTCGTTGGTTCATAGTCGATGTCGCGGCGGTGGACAAAGAAGAGCGGCACATCGACCAACAATTCCCGCATTGTGGCCAATGGAGGGAGGAGAACGGGGTGGAATAGTTTCTTTGTTCGTAAGGAGAGCGAACCACATCTAGGTAGGTAGGCAGTGATCGGGCTGCTTTCTTTCCTCGTGAGGCTCAAGCGGTGTTTTTGGAAGCGCGTGCTGTGAATAGGATCCAGGTCAGACTGGACGTATACCCTCGCCACGTTGGTGGGTGGCATTGGCTGTGGACACACAAGGCGGCGCCTTGGTCGTGGAAGCAGAATAGAAGCGCTCGATGGCAGTGTATTACGACGTTATCAATCCTGCGAAACGCAAACCTCGGAGACTAATTTCAACTAAAGATAGAGGGTGGAAGGTTGATATTTAAGTAAGGTGTATTTATAACTTCCCCCGAAACG
Organism: Neoarthrinium moseri; assembly: GCF_022829205.1. Classification (NCBI taxonomy): domain Eukaryota; kingdom Fungi; phylum Ascomycota; class Sordariomycetes; order Amphisphaeriales; family Apiosporaceae; genus Neoarthrinium; species Neoarthrinium moseri. Next base: position 511,889 of record NW_026055138.1, read on the forward strand.
GTCAGCCGCGCGCGCGCGCTTATGTCGTCTATTGCAACGCTGAAAAGCCTCCCACTGCATTTTGCCCTCTGACCTCTTTATAGCTTCTCCCTGCCGGCTTTCAAAACCTCGTCCTTAGCGAACTGATAATAGTAATCCAGACTGTTCGGGTTCAACAGTGTGCCGCTGGGCTTGATTATATGGCCCGAGACGATTTGCTTAACGGGCAATTCTACCTTCTTCAGGTTGACAGTTGTCTGCACCATTATATGAGTTTCTTATCTTCTAAAATGATAGAAGACTTTCGACTTACGGGTATCTCCGGTGTCTCAAACACATACTTCGGGACGTGCCTCTTGGACAGGTCTCTGCGGATCGCCTCCTTGACCTCGAGTACTAGCTTCTTGTCGAAAGGGTGACCGGGCTTCATTAACAGGAACAGCATGACGCTCTCGTCGTTATCCTGCTGCCTGCGCTGGCCAACGCAGATTGAGTCGACGATGCGGTCCGCAAAGTGCCGCTCCAGCACGCCGTAGACCTCGGCAGACCCGAACCGCACGCCGCTCGGGTTCAAGACTCCGTCGGCGCGCCCGAGGAACGTCACATTCTTCGTCACGGGGTGGATGACGATGAAGTCGCCGTGTGCCCAGACGTGGTCGAAGCGCGCGAAGTAGGCGGAGTGGTACTTCGACCCTTTAACACCGACCGGGGTCTTGTCCGCCCATAGGTACACGGGGACGTGAGGGAAAGCGGCTGTGGCGACAAGTTCGCCCGGTGTCCCATCTGGTACCTCTTTTCCGGGCCCATTGGGCAGCAATGAGTCGTACACCGCAATAGGGGTACCGAGACTGGGCCCTTGCGTTCCACCGAGATAGACTGGCGTCAGTTGATTTCCCTGGCCAAAGCATCCAGCCTATAATAGTGTTAGTCAGATCAAAAAGACCAGTTGGAATAGCTTACGATGTCAGTTCCTCCAGAGATATTGGCAAGGTGCGTATGGGCCGGGAACCCCTTCTCATAAAACCATTCGAAGAGCTGATCCGAGAGCACCATACCAGTCGACGTTACCACCTTGAGGTTCGACAGGTCGGTGATTTCACGGGGAGAAATGCCGGCCTTTGCGATCTCATGCATCCAGCGAGGGCTGATCCCGAGCTTGGTGACCTTCTGGTCGCCAATCAACTTGACAAAGGTCTGCAAGTCGGGCTGGAAGGGTGAGCCATCGTAGAGCACGACTCTCGCGCCTGCGAGCAACTGTCCAACGTTGGCCAGGTACATGATCCACCCCGTAGTTGTGTATTGCAGCGAAACCGAATCAGAGTTCATGCCCTCATGGATGACACCCTCTTTCGAGTAGTTGAGCAGGATGCCACCCACGGAGTGCACGATAGCCTTGGGGATCCCGGTCGTTCCAGACGAATAGCATATCATGATTGGCTCATGGAATGCGAGTTGAGCAATAGGAGGGGGCTTCGACGTGCGGGCACTCAAGAAGTCCTCCAGTGTCTGGGTCCGCGGAACACTGGAAATATCCAAGGCCTCCTGGAACCGGCGAATTGACACCATACCTTGGAACTCGTCGCAACCCTTCATGCCAGCCTCGATCTCTGTCATCTTCTGGCGTAGGTCGACGCGTTTGCCATTGTACAAGGCGGCATCGTCCATGAAGATATACTTCGGGTTTATCTGGATTGTCCGTTGCAGGATGCCCGACACACCCATGTCGGTAGAGCTGCTGCTGAACATAGCACCCAGCCAGCTCGCTGCAAGGATCACCACCAGGGTTTCGATGCTGTTTGCCGCCACGATGACGATCCGGTCTCCCCTTTTCACTCCTCTGGCCTGCATGGCTGACGCATATCGACCAACTAGCTTACGAAGAGATGCCCATGTCAGTTGCCTGATCTCACTCACGCCCTCCCTTACTTCAGTGGCTGCGATCTTGCTGTCCTCCTTGCCAACAGTTCCGTGGTGGTTGGACGGGTCAGTAGCATTCCGCGTCCAGAGGATGTTCTCGGTGAAGTTGAGGTGGATGCCATCGAACCACCGAGGGACGCTGTCAATGAGCTGGCTCTCATCCACGACCCGCTTGATCGAGCCTGTGTGTATGATGTTTGTGTACTCGAACACGTCCGTCCAGAACTCAGAGCGCCGAGAGACGGAGTATTCGTAGAGGTCCCAGAAGGTCTAAGACCGGATCAGCAGCCGGTTTTCGCGGAGCTGGTCATACCGTTGCTTCACTAACCTTCAGCGCGAGACTGTGTTTTTGGTTCACTTGCTGCATGAACTTGTGCATGTGGGTTTCCTGTGGGTTGGGATGTTCCCACAACTTTCTTGGTATTGCGGTTGCCATTGTACAGTGAGAGCTCTACGCAAACAAATGTCAGTTGATATCTTCAGGTCGAGTCTTCCCTTCATGGGTCGGATAGTTGTAGAAATAGTGAGACTCACGAATTAGCCGGCTCGGTTGGGGCTGTAGCTCGTGATATGATAGGATCGCGCCACGCACAGTGTCCGTGGTGCTGATTGAACAACTTGTATATAGCGAGTTGATTATCGGACTAGCGAACTGAACGGCTGGGTACTTGTACAAACACGGATTCCCTTTGTAGGCAAGCAGGAACAAGTAGAAATAAGTTTAGGGCTCCCTTTCCACGGCCCCGGGAACATGGAGCTGGCTAGATCTCACTATCTCGGCAACTTTTGGTGGATACACACACCCGTCCCCGCACATCCCCAGGCACTCCGCATGTCGCTAAGATGCTTGGTCCACTAGCTCCCGCCTATAATATCGGTACGGCCCAGGTAATTTCCCGAGAGAGCCGATTCCGGCAGCTTCCAATTACTGCATCTCGCGACAATTCACAGTCAAGAACCAGAGATTACGGCATAGTGGCCCAGCCTCATGCTTCCTCTTCCTTTGCATTTTTCCCCCTTGAAGCGGGTGTTATTCACGACGTGACGCCCAAAGGTGCTAATACGCGAAGACTGAGCACCATTTCTGGCCAACCCTTAGGTTTCCAGTCAAAGAAGCCTCTTCTCAAGTCACTCACATACAAACCCATACTCCCAATTTGACTAGCATGTACAGACCGAGGCTTCGAGTCAGCATCCAGAGATCGTGAGTCGACCTCGGGAAAGCTGGAGAAAGGTCCTATTCGTCATCGCTATGTCTTTCTCTTATTGTCGAATGCCTCTGGTGAACCCGCCTCAGGTGATGGCGAAGCACCAGATCCTTCAAAGCCTCCATTCACGCGTACGTTCTCTGGGATCCTCACGGATTTGGAATTGTTGCCTGGGATCCTGACAAAGTCTGGCGGCATGGGGTGAAGACCCTGTTGCTCGTACCATTCGGCCTGAGCCCCCAAACCAATAGCCCACAGAAAGTCGTATACGGAATAGCCATCGTCCTCCATGGCGTGCAGGGTGTTTGTGACGTTGATCTTTTTCTCCTTCGCAAGAGGCTCATTCATAAGAAAAGACTTTTCAGAGTTCGGATCCGGCTGTTCGAGTTGCCTCAGGACAGGAGCGATCACGTCCAGGAAGTCGGCATGGACGCAGAAGTTCACGATCCCTGCAGTGACTTGGATCCAATGCTCGATCGCGGTGGCTGACATCGTTCCCGGATGTTGTCTAAACTCCACCGTACCCTTTTTCATATCCGGCAACAAGCAGTTGTCGAAATTGTAAGAGCCTCGGTAAGGCCTAAGGAAACTGTACGGATCTTGATATACCATACCAACATTCGCATACAACTCTTCTTTATCCGATGCCTGCCAAATCCTATTCACTCCGAATACTGCTGCGCGCTGGTGGCCCTTCCACTGCCTGAGAAGAGGATGGTTTGGCATATGCCAAGGAGACGGGTCGGTATGGTACGGATCTAGGCTAACAGACAGGTCGTTCCAGTCTGCCTTTGCGGGTTGAGTCATGAATGCGTCACCTGGCAGAGGCTCCCTCTGATATTTGAGTGCCTTCATGGCGTCCTCTTCATCCAGGTTCGTCATCAGGCTATGCGTTCGGATCCCGGGTGCCCATTCTGTCAAAGGCCCGCAAAAGACGGGTAGAAGTTGGTCGATCCGAGGGGCTGCCGCGTAGAGTAGAGATGCTATCACTAATTATGAATAGTCAGCATTGTGTTCTCTTAGGAAGTAGTATTCCTCGATGACCCCGTCTCCTTATCTGTTTTACCTGAGCGTGATCCGACAAGTTTGGTGCTATATTCCTTCGTGGGGTTATAAAACAGGAAAACAATATGACGGTACTTACTTCGTAGGTTATTCAATGAATATCCTTTGCTTCCCCGTCCAACATGGACGTGGAGCATTGCGGTGTTATTCATGACAATTCGAAATTCGGAAACCAGCAGGTTGACAATATGCTTGACGAGATCTACCGAACAGTCGTCGTAATAGAGGATCGGACTTTTAATCTCCACGGGGCTCCAATCGTACTCCTCATTAATACTCTCTCCAACGCTGGTGTCTGTGTCAACCACCCAAATTGTTGATTCCTCCCAGGTAGAAGGCAGATCATCCTTATTAGTAAAGCCTAAGCGATCGGCATTGTTTCGCCAATGATCCTGTAATTCCTTCTCCGTCTCATCGTCTGCCGAGTCGCTAATCGCGGGGATACCGTTCTCTCGAAGAAACTTGGCGATGCGATGACGAATATGGGGACCCTCCTTAGAATAATTCATGAGGTCGAGTGACGGATCGTCCCGCTCATTATAATCCCTATCCGGTTCCCAATCTCGAAGTTGGTAGCGTTGCTCTCTGGATGGTTGAACTTTACCGCCTGGTGGCGGTCTGGGAAGCGCAACAAAGTCCTTCAGTGGCTTTCCAATCTCGATGCTACGCTTCTCGCCATCCGGGTGCGGGTCTGCTATGGATTCTGGGAGAAAGGCTACTGTGAATTCAAGTTCCACGCCAAATGTAAGCCGAGACCCACAGTCCTTATTGTCACGATAGACCATTATAGCTGCGTTACTTCGTTCCTGGCTGGGTGTGCTATTTTCGAGTAGGCCACGACCTAACAAAATCAAGCAGTGAGTTTTCTCGTGTGCTGACTTTCAACCCACTTCAAGAAGCTAGTTGGAGCTCGATTAGTTCCCATTGTTCGGATTTCTGCAAACGGCCACACGTTGGTTGTCTTTGTATAATCATTCCCCTCGGGCTTGAGCGAGGAGGTCCTTTTGTCACAAGATTTAAGTGCCGTCTCAGATGATCCCAAGATATGATGCTAGAGGATGAATGCATAGCCAATTGGCAACCTGATATGACTTATGCCTTTCTTGAATATATGATCGCTGACATCACCAAATACACCTTCCAGAATTACCAAGGTGAGCACTGATGCAAAAAAAGCAGAGCTGACAGGGATGGTAGAGTAAGGCTATGTTTGAATGAGATTTGTACAATATTAATTTATGTACTTAGATAATGTCTCTGCGTGGATTGCAGATAACCATTGCCAATGATTCTCTTGAGACTTCCACACCATGCAAATTGACGCATTTGATCATTTTCGGGTGCAAATCTCTGTTCCTCTGCCAAAGCCTTTTCCTCAGATGTCACGATGATTCAGTCGGCGTATCATTGCGCCGAAGGTGTTTGCTTGACTAGTCCGTGAATGTGTTCGCCTACGCCGTAAAGCCGGAGTTGGGGAAAATACATCATGCCGACGGAGCCCCGATCTCCACCGGGCTTCACCCGTGACATTCGATCTCCGTTCCAGAAAGCGTTGGAAGATACGACCCGCAATCGAAGTCTCTCATTCCCATGTCCTCCAATATCACAATGAAATACCTTGATATACATTAGACTCGCCAGGCCTGGTTGTTACTATTGTTTCGACCCTGATCCTGATTCTACTCTGGCTTTCAAGTATTCTCTTGTTCAACATTCTATTGTTTTCTTCTTCTTTGCAGGCCAATGTAACTCGTTATGCGCAGCCATAATTTGCGGCTACCAAGATGACAGAATCGATTTGGAGAAATGAGGATAGTGTGACACTCACCTTTCTCTCAACCGGCACAGTCCAAATCCGCCCATCCATGAGGAACCAGCCTCCAAGCAATCGGAACGTGCTTATGCGACGCCTTCGGTGCTTACTCGATAGCCATTGGTCCAACGACTTGCCTATAGGGGTCTTCCTTATTTCCCATCCGCAGGGCCCTATCCTCTTTGATACTGGAGAATCGCCCTGCTGCAATGATCCAGGGTTTTCCCCCTTCTATAGCCCTATCAGCATGTTTGCTCGCACAAAAATACAACCCGAAGACGGCATCGTAACACAGCTGTGCCGGCTTGGTGTCGAGCCGAAAGAGCTACAGGCCGTTATCCTCAGTCACCTGCATGGTGACCATGCAGGTGGGCTAGAGGAGTTGCTGAGCAGTGCGCCAGATGTTCCCGTCTATGTTAGCAAACTACACTGGGAGACATTCGGAGAAAGCCCTGTGGCTGCCACATTAGCTGGTTGCAATCCTCAGCGATGGCCATCAAACTTTGTACCTAGGCTTTTGGAGATGACCGATGAGGCTGTTGGGCCATGGGAGAGTTCAAGCAAGATCACTACGGATGGCCGCATCTTAGCAGTCAGCACACCTGGTCACGTTGCGGGTCACATATCGCTGATTGTCTACGGCGACTCACACGATGGGAACTCCACAACCTACTTTCTCCCGGCGGATGCGACATATGGTTTGGATCTGCTGGACGCAGAAGAAGTGGATGGGGTCACGGAGGCACCGGAGACAGCGCTGGATACTATAAAACGCATTAAGCAGTACGCTGCCGAAAAGGAGGTGGTAATCCTTCCGAGCCATGATCCGAATACACCACTTTATCTGAGGAACCGAAAAGTCTACCAATCACGCCTTTCCTGAACTGTCTCAGTCGGTCTCAGTCGGCATGGACAGATGAGGCTGAAATGTACAACAAGGTTGCTTAAAATAGGATAGACTACCGGTATTTCCTTGGGACAAACAACACGGTGGCCTCACAACTCAAAACTAAGCCATCGGATATCTTATAAGATATTCTTTACTTTGCTTGACTTTACTTCACTGTATTGTATCTAGGCTATTGTATATAGCCTGACTTTGATGGAAAAAAAATATTCCTGCATCTCGTAACTCTACTCCAATCTTTGAGAACTACATATAATATAATTAGAGATAACTGGCTGGGTTGACAGTGAGCGTTATCTTTTACGAGGCGCAGCGAGTGGGAGGGTGTTGTACATAAGTTCGTGGCATGCGGTATTCCATCCAAGCGATACAGATTAATGTGGTGATCATTAGATTGGTACACATTATCATACACTTACTCCAAGCTATTTACAAAAGAAAGCGGGTATGAAGCACGCCGATACCATGTACTGTTCCAAACTCCGTGTTCCTAGCGCTTAGCAATCGCTGCATTGTCCCATTATCACACAATACTCATCAATTCCGTTTCCAGATCAAGCAATAGCTCACAGCGAGTCGAACCTCGCAGTGTTGGGCGTCGCTGGGCCTCCGTCACCGCAAGACCCATGGCCAGTTGCATGCATAGCCAGGCCATTCAGCGCTGGGGTTCTTCGATGGCCTCTTGAGGACGACGAGTCGCCATCATTTCTATACGTCCTGGGAACCCTAGGGTCCCTTCCGCCCATGCTGAATCTGCCGTCAGACTCGCCGCCGATACTCCCGGCACCAACGCCAGCAAAGCTATCCAGGCTCATTTCGTCCACACTGCCGGCGAACTCTCTGCGGCCAAGTCCTCGGATGTGTCGGTCGACGGGTGGTGCATCCCGCGGCGCCCTAGATGCGCTGTCCTGCTCATCGTCCACCAGAACCACCATCCAGACACCAACGGCTCCGTTGCTGCCCAGCAGCGGCGTGCAGTGGATCCAGCGAGCACGTCCGCCCTCAGCGTCTACGCGAGACTTAAGCCAGCGCACCTTGGCGGTAACACCATGTCCATCGGCGAAAGCCTGGGCGATAGCTTCACGGACTTTGGAGGAGCCGCCGATGCGCGACATGAGGTTGGACTGCAACATTCCTGGGACCCGGAGGCTTGGGGACGCAAAGAGGATCCGTAGCGACGGATATGGCCGTACGAGGAGGTAGTGCTCATAGACGCCGGCCAGTTTGCCGCTGGCTGAGCTATGCACCGGCGAGTACTGCAGCACTGGATCCGAGTCACGGCGGTCGATGGTTGCGTCGTCACGAATGAGGAGGCGAGGCTTGTGCCAATTGGATACCCCCTCGGTGTCCGGGGCCTCGGACTGATGCACACGGTGCATTGAGCCACCAGATTCACGGACTGTCTTGAGCTCTTGGAGGGAGAACATCGAGGCGAGCTCGCGGAACTCGTCCTTCTTTGCCTCGTCTTCTTTCGCGTCGGTACTGCTGTTGGTCTGGCCATTCTTGCGGTGAATCCTAACGAAGCCGTCCGTACTTCCCTCGACAGTTTCGCGTTCGACGAGTCGCTCAAGAGATTCGAGGCCAGAGCAGTCTCTAACAAGACCAGAGACGTCGACCTGAGCGCCGATGTGGTAGCGAACCACGCCACGACTGTCGTACAGTGGCGCGACCATTAGAAGATTCATGAAGGGTGATCCATCTCGCCGGTAGTTGAGAAAGGTCTCGCAATGCTCCTTACCAGCATCGAGCTTCTCACGGATACGACGAACGCTGAATGGGTTTGTCTTCGGACCCTGCAGGAAACGACAATTACGACCCAGTACATAGGACATGCCGTACTGGGTTGTCTTATGGAATTCTGTAGCATTGTGTAAGTATACCAACACAAACGAGTATATATATATAAAAAAAAAAAGGGGGGGGGGGGGGGAAAAGGGG